>NC_034419.1:4191-345343 GCF_002078875.1 Numida meleagris | reverse complement strand
GGAAAGGGAAAGGGAAAGGGAAAGGGAAAGGGAAAGGGAAAGGGAAAGGGAAAGGGAAAGGGAAAGGGAAAGAGAGAGGAGTCAATGCATACCCTTTCACTACATACCAAGACAGTTGAGCCATTTAGGGTGTACTGAACCAGGAAGGTAAAGCTTTATGGTTGGGCCATCACTAATCAATGGCTTCTGATCAAACAACAACACATTGCATCTTTTACCCCAAAGCCAAAAAAACAAATCGAAACTAGACCTTCCTGCTACTGCTGCAACAGTATAATCACATCAGTCTGACCTGTGCATATCTTGCACCTATATAACGCTCTAGATAAACAACACTGAGACTGTGCTCAGCAGGCAGTGCTGGTCCCAGAATTTTACCCTCCATTCTCTTATTACCGCTAAAGCAAAAGCTATTGCATGATAAAACAAACACTGTTGACCTAAGTACAAGGTTGTGAAAACTGCACAGGTACCCCTTGAGATGTTGTTGACCAGCTAACAACTTCCCGGCATGCTGGCCTGATATTTGTACAGTGTGCTGCTGCTCACCATTGCATCTCACAGCTCCATCCCAAAGAAAGTAGGTGGAAAAAGGAAAGTCGAGTTATTCCTATTTTAGGCAAGATGAAGTGCAAGCACACAGAGCAAAAGGAACTTTTCTTGCTGCAGAGTGCTGCAGGTGCAATGCAGCTTGTTGCAGCAGCACCAGCAAGGAGTCAGTGGCAGAAGGAAGCCAGCACAACACCCCCCATGTCAAAAAAACAGGGTTTTAGCCAGCAGTTGATGGGGTTTTGCAAGTCTTTACCTTGAGTGGCATTTGATTAAGGAGTGAAGAAACAGCAGCAAGAAAACAAACTTGAATTAAAAGCTGAAGTGACTGGAATAAAAGCGTTTTGACCCAACCTCCAGGGAAATGGCTTTCTACTGCAGCTCTGCTTCGGCATGACAGTTATATCATGCTTCATGCTGGGTCACAGGGATGCTGACAGTTTTCAGTCCTTTGCAGGACTGGTGTCAGAGGGTGTGGAACAGCACAGCAGGTGCATCCATCCCAGTCAGGCAGCACTCTGACTGCCACAACCCCATGCAACATCTCTACTGAAAATACAAAGCTGGGGCTGCATGTGAAAAAACAGAGAAGAAACTCAGAAGTTTTGATCCAGCTGAGTGCCTCTCATCAATAATTGCACCCACAGTCCAGACTCAAACCATTTGAGCTTCCTCAGCCCCAAGATGAAATGGCAACTAAGAACCCTGCAGACAAGAAGGGCCTCACCTGGAGGCCAGGAACTCTCCCAAACTTGAACCAGAAGGCTTTGCTTGACAGGCAGGGCTGGCTCTTTCCACCAGAAAGCTCAATTTGTGTACTTCGTGAGATGAGCTCTTTGTTTGCCTACCTTTAAAAGGTGGGCTCAAACAACCAAACCAATTTCACTTGGGAAATTCTGTCTGGACATACAAATACACGGACAAATACACAAGCTGAAGCTCAGCATGTACCCTTGTAAACACCACATTTCCTTTTTCACACATACATGTAAAAAACTTGGATGGTTTTGAACAGCCCATGTTCAGAGAGATCTTTCATTTTAGTTAACCTGGGTCAAAGCAAACAACATCACATGGTACCGTAAGGTGGTCTCTTTTGGCTCTTTATACCTGGAAAACACTGAGCACATTTTCATGGATTCAAATAATGTCCACACAGAGACTGGCAACATTTTGCTTTAGTTCCATCATCCTCTGGTTTGCAAAGACGAAAAATAACAAACCTCAGGCACTGGGCAATGACCTGAATTTTGATCTGAAGCAAAGCTGTTCAGAAGGTTGGGGAAAAAAATCCATATATGCAAATTATTTTTGCATTTGTCATTTTCCAACATCCCCATTTTTTTTCCTGTACTGGGGAGAGGCAGGAGTAGAAAATTCCAAATCCCAAGAGGACTACCATTAACTATTTTGAAGACAAATTATTTGGAAGGAAAGTCAGGAACACTATGCAAAAGGCTGGTCTAATGAGATTTCTAGTCTAGTTTTGTCAAATTTAGGCTATTTGCATGTTGGGAATTTTACAGGCATCCAAACCAGGGCTAACTGAACACAAATCTTGCATCAGGGAACCTAAACCACAGGTTGAACACACTGACCTTATACACCAGTTAATCAGACTTCAAGTGCTAGAATAATAGGATTTGGAGAACACTTTGGTGTATCAAAGAAACCAGGGCTATAGGATCCTCAAGCTCCAGGGCTAATTTGGGGAGGTGCAGCATGGAAATGTCTCCTTTGAAGATGGCATGGACAACTGCCTCTTGGCTTGCAGGCTCCAGAGCTAACAGCCTGCATGAAAGGTTAAATGCCAAAGAGGATCACAGGGACTTTGGTAACACTATGGATTTGCCTGTGAGGTTAAAGGATGTGAAGATCAGATGTTTTTGCTGATACTTTCAATTCCACACCCACAATCCCCCAAATGTGGTTCCTGATTGTGAGCAACTCATGGCAGAAGCATGCAGGCATAGGACTATATGACTATAAATATATTAAAATAGAATATACAAAATTAACTTGTATGCAAAGCAAGTTTAACCCAGATGCCTTTTCAGTGGAAAACTGTGTCACTGGGTGATTTTGCAGGTGATTCTTCTGATTCATCTAAATTGAAGAAAGTCAACTGACTGCTGGCAAACTTCAAACAGCCAATTCCGTCTTGAAGTACAGCTTCATTTCAGGGTTGCTGTAGAGAGTTGGGACCACACAGTGCTTCTCTTCTCCCATCAAGGACCGAACTCACATGGCTCTTCTCCAGCTTTAACGAGAATAATGTTCCTGATATAATGCCAAAGGGACAAAAGCAGCCTGGATTCGCACCACTTCAGCCAATGTGCATTTTTGTCAGGGGACCAGTATCTCAAACTCACATCCCATTTATCAGCCTCTCCTCTCCCAAGGGAGTTATTCCCGAGGGGGAAGCAGAGGAATTCACTCCAGGTCTCTTGCTTTTCCCTGCTTCCCTTCAGCATAACCCTTTTAAAGAGAAAAATAAGGCAACAGCTGATGACGGTTGCACAAGCATTTCTCCCAGCACAGCTCTGCTAGTCAGGGATACAAGGAGGTGTGATCCTTCACTGATGGAGCCGCTCTGGCAACAATCCCACATGCTGATGTGATTGTATCAGCAAAACCTCATTTTATTTTTTAAACAAAGTCAATGTATGATGTTCTGCATGTCTATGTCCATACTCAGGTGTATTTTTTTCTGTACATTTTGACAGCACAAAACATAGCTGTGTCCAGAGGAGGAAGCACTTGCTGGGTATAACAGCCTTTGGCATTCCATTTTGAGATGGCATTCCTGGCACAGCCAAGGCCTCAGAGTTTTGGAATAGATGAACACAACTCAGATTCATCCCTTGAAACATCCCAAAACAGCTTACTGAGAAGACATGAGGAAGAGAAGATTTTGCAGAGGTCTAGCCTCACTCAAAATTGAAAGCAACTCTATTTTCAGACTGTGTTAGCCTCAAGAAAAAGCAAGCAGTCGGTCATATTTGGTGGGATTATGGTAGACGGATGGATGGAGACTGAGAAAAAGTGCAGTCAAAGAGAGAAATAAACACAGCTGAAAGAAATTCTGATTTTTGATCAAGGGAGTGTACTCATGGAACATGACAGGCAATATTTGCCCAGATGAACACATATTAGGAAAAGCCAGCATGACTCACAGCTGCAACATGAGAGAAAGCTGCTGGCAGCAGTCGTTCATAAGAAGGATGTAAATAATTAGAGTTCTTCTAAACAAGGTCAAGTTTCAGCTGCTGCTTCACTTCCTTTACTTAATATAGAAGGAAGATCGTTCAAATCTCTGAGTGAAGTAAAAGGATCAGAGCCTAGCCCTTCACCACAAGCTTTGCTGTTCATTGAACATGAGCTGAGCCATGACCTGGAATATTAGCCTGGTGCATCCTCAAAGTAGCTTTCCTGATGGAAACTTGTTTGTTGACACCTTGAATTACTTTACAATGCTGTTGCAATTTTCACATCTGCCTTGCACCACAATGGGTTCCCTGGAGTACTGAAGCACCGTATTTTTCCAACAGTGCTGCCTCTTCCACTTCTTACAGAAGGGAAAAAAGAGACAGAATTACAGAATGTTTTTTTTCAAAGATTCAAGGCAATTTAAATATCTCTCCAGTTAGTGCTGTTGTATGAGCAATTCATTTGGAGTAAGGTTGGGGTTGGCTGGGATATAATTTCAGTTCTTAAGTACCATGGATACACTTGGACATTTGTTTTTGCATTGCTTTCCTAGCAACAGCCTTGCATTCAACAATGTAAGTGGAAATACAACATGGCAAAGTCAGAAAGCTGGTGTAAAGAAAGTAGGTAAGATTATGACATTAAGATTTTTACTTTGTGTTTTAATGGAAAAACTCCTCAAAGCGTCTGACTAATCTCTCTCCCCCTCAAAGAAAGAATCTTGTTCTTATAATCCTTATTTCAGGTAAGGAAACATCCAAGAGAAATAGAGTGCTCAGCATCTGGGCCTTCATCAACTGTCTTAAAGCATCCATGCTCCTTCAGACGATAGCACAGAGCTCATACATTTTCTTGCTGATGGCCATATCTTACTTAAAATCCCCTCAATTCCTCCCCACCATGAGAACATCCATCAGAAAGAAAGCTATTTTAGATTTGACAGGCAGTCAGGATTAGAGCAGGACTGTTACATAAAGTGTCAGTGGGAGTAAACAGGAACATTACTTATGGTCAGAAATGCTGCCATCTCAAGGGACCCTCACTGCACCACACAGGCTCTGGAATCCCTCAATGATTAATTACACATACCAGCTCTTTGGCAGGTATTCAAGACTTCATACCACACACCTGCCCTTCTTCCTGCACATATTTTCTGTTTGGTTGTGCTTCTGCTGATGCTATCAGCCTACTTCCATGGAACACGCTCTAAGCACATGAGAGTCTTCTCCATCTGTAGCCAAAGGATGGAGTAGCAGACATGACTTTGCTTCTGAACAATAACAGTCAAAAATTTCTCCACTTCAGTACGTTGGCCTACTGCAGTGTCATGCTGCATTCTGATTTGGGAGCACCTTGTACCCATCTGGCATTTTTCTAACAGAACTGTGCAAGGATAACAACTAGTGCCTGATTATGATGATCTCTAAGAGGAAAGACACTTGCACCAGGCAGTGCTATTTCTTGGACTGACAGTTGTGACACAGAGTACAAACAGGAGGGATTGCCTGCCCTTTAGCCAAGTGATTTTTCAAGCTCTCTTGTGGGATGTTTTGGGATGTTTCATGGCACAACCTCCTGTGACAACAACACATGAAGAAACCACGTTGCCTTGCTAATTAAAGCATTAATGTACTGTGCCAGCTCTCCAAGATGAAATCAGGGCTCCATAGGAAATAACCAGTTTGCAAGACCTTCGGAAATACCAGGTTTCCTTTTCTTACAAAGCATTATTCTCTTGTTGGTTGATGGCACCTCTTGGCTGGGCAGAAAAGTGAAAGTGCTGTGGAAGGGTAGAGATGGGCATGAGGTTGGGAGGGGACACAGGTAGGACCAAAGGGATATTCCAAGCCATGTAGTTGCATGCTCAACAATAAAAATCTGGAGACAGTCTTCCCAAGGTAGTCCTTGCTTGGTACCTGGATGGCCGTTGGTGCAGGTTTTTCGTTTTTCTTCTTTTTTTTTCTTCATTTATTGAACTGTCTTTATCAAGATCCACAAGATTTCCTTGCTTTGGCTCTTCTGCTTCTCTCCCCATCCTGAATGAGTATAATGATACTACCAAACATGCCCTAATCAGTTGCCTTTGCTGAGCAGCTATCACATCTGCTTCCCCCTGGTTTGCTTGTGGGAGCATGAAGAGATACCTAAAGCAACCCAAGGTGGGAATGTGCACATTTACAAGCCCTCACCAGTACAACTATGCGTGTGAGGGGAGCAGGAAGGAAGTTAGTCACTAATATAAGAGCTAGCTATACTTCCAGAAGTATATGGGAGTGCTTCTTGAGCCCTCAAATGTCATACTTCAAAGACCAATTTCACTTCTCTCAGGCAGGTCTTGAAGACTTTAAGGTCATTCATTCAAGGTATATCCTTTTCCTTCCAGCGTAGTTAAACACATATCTGATCTATCATCTACAGTGAAAACACTGCTCAAGTGCTTTCAGTGCTGACAAATATATTCTCCCACCATTGCTGAATCGGTACTTGCTCAGTTTATATGTATTATAATAGCACTGAAAGACAGACACAGCCTTCAAAAGCACATAAATCTGAAATCAACAACAGAGGCATTTTCAGCTCTGAGGTCTGGATGAGAGCACAAAATAACTGAACTTTGTTCCTGTGGCTTATTACATCGTCTGGCCCCTTTTTTGCCTGAAAATATTTCTATTCCTCATTCCAGCCCATCTGTTCTTCAGAAAACTCCTCTCAGTTTACTTGAAAAACAAGTAACTGGAGGCAAGGCATTTACTTTCAGTGGAAAGTATGTTCATAATCAAGAAAGAATATTACGTTTATTCCCATTTGTGCACATGCACATACATATATGTGTGCATGCCTGCCTATTTTTAGTTACAGTGTCAAAAATGGTCTTCACAGCAAGGAGGACTTCAGACCCAGAAAACTTAATTAGGAAATGATAATAGTAATAATAAAAAAACACATAACAAACCAACCAACCCAACACAGAATTGTCAAAACAAAAAAATTTTGCAGGGGAGCCATGCTGCAAGATGACAGGACTTTTCCCTGCTATTGTGTTTTCTTTAGCTTTAATTTACGTTTGTGTGAAAACTGAGCCCAATTACACTTGTCAGCCATCTTTATAAAGTGGAAATGACACATTCCTCTTTGTCTCCTCTTATTATGATAACTTCTGGAAGAACTCTGTTGTACCATTTTCCTGGTCAGTGTCTGGAACATGGTGGCTCTTGACTGCATTTCTGGCCTCAGGGCACAGCAACAACAGTGACACACAACAGTGGGAACATGGAAAGAGAGCTTCATTCACTGTCCTCAGGAAAAATATCCATGTGTCTCACCCAGGCCACTTGGACACAAACGCTCTGAAGAGATCCTAAATGACTCAGTGCTGAGCTCATTTGAAACAATGACTACCAAACCACATATGAAGGGCTGAACCCTCCTCTAACAAGCTCACTGATGAATTCTCAGAAATTGTAAGCTGAGGGGAAATGCACTTGCACAACCCGCTGTATGACATGGGCAATCCATGGGGCAAGACCCTCCTCTCTCTATCAGAGCCACCACAGGACCTGCCTCTGGATTCCACAAGCTCAGATTCAGCCATTCACAACTTCCTCTGGAACAAAATTCTTGTTCTCAAGGCACGATAGAGGCTAGGTAAGGGATAGAGATGCTTGGCCAGGTTCTTCTTTTCAGCTAGATCTCCAAGCTAGACAAGAAATTCCACTACATGGGACATGAGACATTGCACACCAGCCCAAGCTGGCAGGGTTTCTAGGTAGGGCTGTAGGAGATACTTCACACTCACCGTATTCTCGGTATCTCCATTACAATCTTCAACATCTTCCTGATTTAGTCTCTGATCCATACAGATCTGTACAGAGATCATTAGTACCTGTGTTACAAGAAACTCAAGGCAAGTCCACTTTGCTGCTTGTGGTGTACAGAAAATTGGTTCTTTCTAGATACGGGATCTGTTCAAGAACTTCTGGATTGTAATTCACACCTGGTTAAACTTGGAACATAAAGGTTTCAGTGCAACTACTCCAATGATTATGGAATATAAGACTACAAAAAAACTTGAGCAGCAAACCACTGAATGTTTGAAGCATCTGAAGTCTATATAGACATGGTACATGAAGATTGGGGGAGAAAACAGGGATATAGAGAAATGAGATCACTAGATCTCTTGGAGGGAAGTGTTCTTGGGGTCTGCTACCTGAAATTGCCACAATTATAAAACAAGAAATTTGGTTCAAGCTTAAACTCTTTATATAACAAGAGGAAATTAGGAATAATAAAAGGAATAAAAGGAAAAAGACCTATGATTTCATAATCTGAATGAGGCCACACTGAATACCAAGTAAGCAACGAGTATGTCCACCTTCAAGTCATCTTGCATCCATTTTTTCCAGCTAGAACTACAGAGCAAATCCCATTCCAGCTTCTGGAGAGATTGTATAGTGCAGAAGCCAGTTTTCTACTCCAGTGTATCTTCTGCCACGTTTTGTCAGGCTGGCCACGAAAAGGGCACTCAGCATTTTGTTAGTCACTATGCGAAGGTGCAAGGACTTAGAAGAGCTAAGTCTGACCTTAAGTGCTAGTGACAATGCTATCTGGCCAGATAGCTTGTCTGTGACACGTTTGCCAAACACAGGAAGAATACATCCTATTGGCTTCTAGAAAAAAAGAAAAAGAAAAAAAAACACATACTAACTAATGTGCTTTAAGTTTGCCTTCGTGTTGAGAATGAAATGAGTTCACCATGCTCTGCTTTATCCACAGGGGTACAAAATGCAAGTGTCTTGCCTTTCTTCTCTTTTTGACATGGTTAGAAGACTCCATTAAGATGGAGGAGTACATCAGGCAGATAAGTGCACTCAATCCATTTAGTTCCATGTGGCTAATGAATTATGGGCTTGCAATAAATTTAATTTCCCATTCTGTACTGCAAACTGTATTATTTCAGAGAATAGCGTTTAAAGAAAGTACTTGCCTGCAACTGTGGATAGCACAGGTACAGGCAGCAGGCTTGTTTTTGTTTCACAGCAATTTATTGATGCAAAAGATACAAGAATTTTGTCTCTAAATTTTCACATCTCCTTAGAGATGTGGTTTCCAGATAAAAATATTTGCTTGTGAAAGCCTTTCTCCCTTACTACTGTACTCCACTGGAATGCCATTCTTGACTTTAACAGGAAGCAACCTGGTAGTCAAAAAAGATGCTCTTCTACAGATAGAATTTATGCTTGCAGAATAGATTTGATCCTGAAGTCTCTAGATCCTTCCTCTCACTTCTGGCATCAAAGCATTTCACGGATTTGCCTGATTTGTTTTCCCAATTCACCACCCCCTCCTGCAGGGTGTCCTGCCCTATGTAATTATCCCCTCCAGCAAAGTACTGCTCTGGACTGATCATGTAAGCCCACATCAGAGATAAGTAATCCACAGCAGGACAGAGTATTTTCTTCTTGCTTTTTTGTAACTTCATATTTCTACTTGCCTCTGGATAGTGTTACTGAACACTGACATTTTTTCAATATTAACCAGAATGGGAGCAATTGATTTCCTGATGTCCTGGAGCCCACCCAAACCATCCATTAGCCATGAGTTCGCAAATCTGGAAAAAAAAGGCTCATGGGCAATGTCATTGTCTCTGAAAAGAAGTTAACTTAGGGTAAATGAAAATAAGATTTACTGCTTGAGACAGGTAGCATTGCAGAAAATAACAGGATTTACGACATGTCACTCATAAGACTCCATTGACCTGCTGTGATAAGGGGCCTTATGAGCACTCAGAGCAGCAACTCTCCATCATTTGCACGCATTGCCATGTGAGGACTGGATGTGGACGAAGTCTTTGTAATGACAGGTGCTATCCAAACGCTATGGCAGGTCATCGTGCTCACATCACTCTGACAGTGGTAACTGGTATGGACGTGGAACATACCCATGGGTAGGAATTCCTGCCAGCATCTCCTCCTACAAACTCCCCTGCCATGTGGCATTTGCAAGCCAGACACGTCACTTGTACTAGGGCTTAGTCTATTGAGAGTTCCTCATCACAATGTTGAGACTTGGCGTAATGATCACCATCTTACTCTGTTACTGAATTCCTTCCAACTTTACCTATAACATTGCATTGCCAGACATGGGCAGGTTTCTCACCCCTAGATACCTTGCCAAACCCTCATGATTCACCATACACACCTGTCATCTGCAGTACAAAACTGTCATCTGCAGTTGAAAACTTCCCCACAGTGGCACCCTACAAGGAGACCCATCTGCATCCTTGCTACTAGTTGTGCTGCACCAGGGACGGTAACACTGCAAACTTCATCAAGGCTTGTTTCAGAGCCCCACCAAAAGTGAAAGCTGAGTTCATATTCTTTTCCTACATCAGTATGGCTCAACTGACAGCCTAATTCTGCAACTGACTTTGCACAAAGTGGCATGGAAAGGTATGCTGGGTCTTTCTCTGTCAGCTGCAGGCAGCAGTAGCTCCAGCACAGGTTCCACTTCAGGAACAGAAAGGCTGAATGTCATGCAGCAACCAGAGAAAAAAACATGCAGAAGTGTGGTCTTTGAAGGACCTTTGACCTTTGAAGCTCTGGTACCCAGGAGACCTGGTTTTCCCTTCTGCTACCAGAGCTGCCATTCCTGAGAGCCCTCAGCCAGCCACACGGTGAAACCATTTTGCTGGTTGTCTTGACTAGTTAGAGTGCAAGCCGCTTGCAGAAGGGCTATCTTCCACTATGTACTCTGCCAGTCTGGATGGTCACTGGCAGTCAGGGTCTCAAAATACAAGTACAGACAAGCAGTGGCTGCTAACGTGTGTATGTGCAGGAAACAGAAAGGGAAAAATCATAGTCTTTTTTTACTCTGCGGGAAGGAAATACTATGATGAAGATGTGCTAATAAAATGTCAAAAGGAGGTCCAATTATTGAAACATCTTTTGGAGACATTGCTCATGATTAGTCTCTTAAATTACATGGATGCATGCTCCTGCTTGCTGGGCCAGTGCTCAGAGGCTTCGCTTTCAGGCTTGCAGGTGGTTTCATGGGGCACCAGAATTATGCTGATGGCACCAGTGCTTCTCAGCTCACCCTTATTTTGTCCTACCATCCTCTGCTTTTACACTGAAGTCCCTTTGGGTTGGGCTCCTCTTCCTTCAGAGTGGTTGGCCCCTTCTGTGTTTGAAAAGACATTTAACTTTTCATTATTTAAGGAAGAAAAACCCAGCTGTCTTAGCCCCTCCTTCAACCCACCCTGCTCCTGCCTGCCTCTCCTGCGGCACAGACTCCTTCTCCTATGCATATTTGAATGCTTATGTGAAGCAAGCAGAAACCCCAAGGCTTCAGGTGTTGGACAGGGCCTGGCATGGGATGAAGTCAAAGAAGTCAGTGGATTAACAGCCATTAGGGAACCTCAGTCAGCCTTCAAATATAGAACTAAAGACTTCCTATGTGACTGAGGAGCTCATGCCTGAGGGACAGTGCTCCTTTATACACAGCCTGCTCCCAGCCATGCAGTGTGCACTTAGGTCTCAAGAGTCCAATAAGCTTCATTCAGCAGGAGCAAAAATAGACAAAGATGAAATCAAATACCATGACATTTTCTCAGTGTTTCTAGTCAAACAGAAAATTAAACAGGCTCAGTATTATTGCCAGAATGTTAATATATGCACCACTTTAGGGAAAGCACACACAGAAGGTCAGGTTTTAAGCTGTTATTAGCTGTTCCCCTCCTTCCTGCTAGAAATCCTCACGGAGATACTTTCCAACCAGAAGAGGAAGATTTAACATCAGGAGGAGGTGGATGAAGGGCTGGAGCCTTATACGGAAGAAGAAAACAGAGACATTTCACTTCAGCTGGCAGACGGGGAGAGCACTACCTGCCCCAAAATCACCCCAACCTTTGCCCACTCATTTCACAGCCTCTGCATAGAACAATGTTGTGGATAAATAGCACTAGTGTTTTGTTCATTTTTTGTTTGGGTTTTGGTTTTTGTTTCTTTTCATTACCTAGTTACACTAAAATCTATTACCCTATGCACATGAAACAGGTAGTGGAAGAAATTATCCTCTTCAAAGGCTGAATTAATAAAACAAACACCAGATTTGGATCCAAATTATAATTACTCAAGGTAAAGGAGTAGATACTCTTGTATCGTGCTCATTAAAGCACCGCAGGAAGGCAGGAGAGATGGCTTAAATACAGTCACTTAAACATGAGAAAGCATTTCCCAGTACAATCCTTGCTTCTTGAAATCAGTTTCTGTGCCACATTCATGCATTTATATGAGTGTGAAAACCACATACACCCTTTGAGCTCGAAGTATCCTCCTGTGACTCAGATCTCTGTTTTCATACTGTTTTCATACAGTGCAGAACACCACCAGCGATGCAAAACAAGGGCTGACTGCTCTGGTGATATGTGCAGAGAAGTACTGTGTGCAGAAAAGTGGAGAATTTGGATAAAAATAAATACTCTGTACCCACAAGGAATAAAACACCAGCTGCAGCTGAGATAACGAATCTCCAAAACCACCAGCATTATTAGAAGAGAGATCCCTCCTTTCCTAAAACCATGCAGCACAGAGATCACCATCACAGTTCTACCTGCTTACGGCTGACGTGCTGCTTCTCCACTGAGCTGTGATAGACTTGAACTGATTTCAGGTTGTCTGAGTTTGCGGGCAACAAAGGAAGCTGCATAGGAAAAAATGGGCTCACTGCAGATGAAATGTGAACCCAAAGCACTTGCTGGAATAAGCATTCATTACATTCAAAGAGACACAAGAGAGTCGAAGGCTGTGATGATTTTTACAAGTCTGAGTGAACAGAAGGCATTGCGAACACTTCACAAAATTCCCCTCCTGAATTCACATTTACTAGCCCTTTGAAGTGTCTTTCTCTTGGAAGATCAAACATACTGACTCCTTCCAACTAATTAAATGGATTTCCCTGGGAATAACTTGTAGCTGTCACCTAACCAGATGGTATATTTTAATAAGTGTTGGCTTTCTGGTGTGTGTGTCTGATTCCCACAGTGTTTTGGTCCGACTATTTACTCAGTTTAGTACTCATCAGTCTAGTTTGCTAACAAACGTTTGCAGTGGAAAAAGTTATGCCACCAGCTCAAGCCAGGATCTTTCACTTCTCCCTTCCTGTCCTCCCAAGCTGCACAAAGCGATGCAATGCTCAGAAACACAAGCCAGTGTTTGTGCTCTGAGAGAGCTGGGTGAAAGACAGGGGTCACTGGCAATGTACTTTGCAATTTACACCCAGAAACACTGGCCTTCATTGGAAAGGTTTTAAATTACATTATGCAGGTTTGGTGAACAGCTTCAGAGACAGCCTTATGGCACTGCATTGCCTGGGCATGCTGTGTGCCAGCATCTGCTTCTCTGCTTCAGCCTGACACCAGCACTAAGTCTCTCTTCTTCTTGAAGCATGCAGTGATGGTAAGAACATGATGATGGCAGCAGCACAGAGGTACCCGGGAGTGCCTTTAGCTTAGTTAGCTCAGAGATGCAGCAGAAACGTTCACCCAGCATCCAAGTATCCACACTGCCAATATGGGCTTGTGCAAGCCTTGCTGCAGCTGGTCCCAAGCCAATGCAAGGCTCGCTCCTTCTGCAGCAGCTGTGAGCACAGTGACAGTGTGGACATTTCTCTCTGGCCACGTACCAGCCACCTTCCACATCCAAAAACCTTCATAGATGTTCATGTCTGCTAAACTCCCCAGCAGCTACTGCTGATTTATCTTTGCTAGCAGACAAAACCATTGCTCCCTGAAAGGCCATTTAATATTCCTTTCCAGAATTTCTCCACAACTCCAATTCTGAGAGACAGGATTTCCACTGTCACAGACAAAGTGGAGTGAGGGAGTTGGCTGGAATCTTTCTACCACTTGAAAACTTGTTAGGTTCCTGTTCTGCCTGCAGAAAAATTAGTGCTGCCTTGAGGATACAATTTAAAACCAAATAACAGCCTCATGGCGCACATGCTTGTCAGTCAGAACCACCATCATTACTTAGGATCCCTCTGTTTTTCTTACTTCTGAGGAAACCGAAAATTTAGCATGTCACCAACATTCCTTGTGTCTTTTTGGGGACATAGCTTTTGGACATACCAAGAACCTTGGTGTCCCTCAGTTTTGTCTCAAGTCCTATTCCAAATGAGACATAAATGCTGAATTAAAGCTTCAGTAACTTACTTAAGAGCTAGTACAAGTTTCCAGAAAATGCAATCAGGAAAAGAAGCAATGGTAATTTCTGAAGTTGTTCACTAGAAAAGGAATTAAGTTGTCCTGGTATGACACAAAGCTGTCAGCAGTGCCACCGCTTTGTCACCACTGCACGTGATGGTAAAGAAGAGCATTGCTCAGGGCTTGAGTAGGAAGACTAAAGTAGAAGCTGGACATTTTAAGGTTTCTTGTGAGGAAGTGTCTCTGTGCATGCAGCAGTGGAGACCAGCTAAAGGAGGCATGACAATAGGGCTAAAATTGAACATTAAATGATGGAGGCTTAGGGCTCACCAAGGATAAGGAGACCCAATTAGAAGAGCTCTGATGAACTTCCAAGGCATAGAAAAGGCCAAGAAAGACACCTGCATGACCAAGAGGTCAATACAAAGTGTATATCTTTAATTAGCTTTTCAGAAGTGGATTTCTTGGGAAGCAAATTTTCTCTCTCTCTTTCACTTAGCTGTCTTTTCCTGCAAACTGATACAAACAAAATATGGCTAAATCTTCTAGCTCTCCATCTAACAGTTGACCCATATGGGTCAGCAGAGACAAAAATAGAACACCTAAGTCCCCCTGTTAGAGAAAACCAGTCAAGTAAATTGTTCTTACATGAGACAGACTTGGAGTGTGACTTTTTTCAGGTTAAGTGGGGTTAACGTTTGGATGAGAAGTGCATTCCAGTGTGATTTCACTGATGAAACTGAGTGACTCCTGAGGTGGAGTCCTGCAGCTGCTGTTAGCACACATGTATTTTGCTCAGTATGTCCAAAGAAAGAATTATGCAGGTAATCAAACAAAACAGCTGAGGATGCATCAGCATTAAGGTATGACACTGAGGTAAAGCATTCTTATTCTTGCTACATGCACCATGGAATCGAGAGACTTCTGCTTCTCCTGAGAACTGGCATTTTTCCAACCATATTGACTATAAGTGGAAAGGAGAAGATATCTCCCACCCAAGACAGGCTGATGGCACCAGTGAGAGGGAAACTCTCCAGCGCAATCTGTCCTACCCCTCTTGTGCTTCACTTGCGTGCCTATCCTTCATGCACTCTGAAGCACCACCTTGCTGTGTGCCCGCATGAGGGACCACAAGTGCCAGTCATGAAGCTCTGAGGAACGTCAGCATGTACTGATATTCATCTGGCAGCAGCTGAGAGATGCCCTTCCACTTCACATCTCCCAGGTGATGACTGGGCAGCTGATAGCTGTACCGTGCTATCAAGCACACACAGCAAGACACCAGCTATTAATTTCTCACATTTTTCCCCCACTCTCCTCTACTCATGCCTTGCCAGCTTGCTTCACCCCTAGCAGGCTGAAAGCATTTCATATCCTGCTGGCTTCATTCCAGCTGTCTTGACACAACACAGCTTCTCCTATTTCTAATCACGCATTTCCTGGCATGATTCTCATTGGAAACCTCCAGTTCTGATAATGTTTAATGACCTTTTCTTTATTATTTCCCCGCGGTGCTCTTCAGTCCCTGATAAGTTCTAAAATTGGGATTTGCCTTCCTGGAAAGCCAGACACTCAGAGTGAGTGATTCACAAGCCTTGGCATGTGGCTCCAGCAGCCTGGGACAGAAAGGCAGCACCTTCCCCCACACTTAGTGAAGCTAACAGTAGGAAGTATTATTTTGCAGAGCTGTGCTCAGTGATTTCCTAGAAAAACAACAAAAATGCCACATGTGTTTGTGTTTCCATGTGAATTCAGCACAAGGAAATCCAAACAGGCCACATACAGTTTAGAAATTGTAGGTGTTAGGAGTCCCGTGCCTGCATAATGTCTTGCCTTTGGTATGCAGTAAACATTCCACATCTTTAGGAGAAACTCCCACATCACCAGGAGAAAAAGGACTTTTAAAATCCAAGATCCTAACTTCAGCGCAAAGGCACAAGCAGAAAATACATTTTACATCTGCTGAGGGACCGTCCAATTTCACTCCGTTATTTTGATATGAACTTTAATGGAACAATTATGCAAGAGCAATCACAGACAGACAAAAAAAAAAAAAAGACAACAACAATGTAAGAGCTCTGAAGAGAGACAGATGCCTTACAGGGAGGTAAGGCAGTGACAGAGACCCACGAGATCCGGCCCTGCCAGCAATCACAGCGATCACACTGCAGGAGTCAAGGGAGCCAGATTCCTACCTAGCCTGGCAACTCTCAATCTTCCTTGTTCAGGAAGAAAAAACAGTTCTGACCTCAATATCAAAAATCAGTTGGCACAGCAGAGCACTCAGCTTGGAGCAAGACACTAAGCTGTTGCTATATCACATCCACTATGTCTGAGCAATGGGCACTGCCTCTCTGGGATACAGTTCTACCCATCACGTGGGATCACGATCACACGCATTTCTTTGACCCAGAGTACATGTGCACAGTAGCATACACCTTATCCCCCATCTGTCTCCAGTGGGCAGAACAACCATGGGAGCTATAGGAGCTCTGAAGCCACGAGGGAAGTATCAGAGCATATCCAGCTATCGCAGAGCTTGGACAAACCAGGCATTTCAGACTGGGGAGAGAGAAATACCATCAAAACTTCCACTACAGCACTACTGGTGAAAAATAGCTTGCATCATTCAACACCCCTTTGAAGGAAGAGTCATATGGAGAAACATTATTTGAAGGGGGAAAAAAAGGAGCCACAAAGTCATTGATATTGATTTCAGGCTGACTCTGGTAGATTAGTTATGGGGGGAAAAGTATGCACTGACAGCTCAGTGCTGACTCTAAGCTGGTTATTAGAACAAAGCAGGTTGAGTGCGATCTTCAGAGGAAACAGCTTTTGATAGGGTCTTAGTGCTACGTTTCTTACGTAACTGGACTCCAGCCAAACCATCTGGCTTTTCTGTATTTCATGCTAACAAAGTACTTCACAAACTCTGGAAGAAAATCCTGTACGAGAAAGGTAAGAACTGTGCTCAGAAATGTGTCATCAAGAAGAAGTTTGATGTACTTTAGAAAGACTTGGAGTTAGAAGAAAGAAGGTAGGGAAAGAAAAAAAAGACTGAAAGAAATGCTCCTACCTAAGGAAAAAACAAAAGACAGCCTCTGCATTGTCATCTGTGGCTTTGCATTATTTGATCCTATTGAGAAAACAAGCATCTTGCCACTGAAGTAGAAAGCCTTTTCCTCCTGCAGCAGAGAAGAGCAGGACCACAGCTCCTGAGGCTGTGTCTTGGCTCAAGAGAGACAAGAGAGTTTTGTTGCTTTCTTTCCATCACAATGAATAAAGACAAATTTAAACTCAAACACAGTGATGGTTTCCTCTAATAAAGAGGTGTCCAAGGAAAATTACCCCAGCTCAAATCACAGCCTGCTCAGACATCAGGCAAAAACGCAGGACCTCAAAGTTCCTGCACCTTCTTCTATTTAAGGTGTTGCATGTAATCTCCAAAGCAAAACTGGTCTCATAGGTATGTCCATCTTGTGGAGCGGGAACATGACAGTGTCCTTTGCACCTGTTTGTAGCACGGTTGGCACACACCAGAGTTGATTCTGAGACTCCCATGAAAAACCTGTGTAAAACTGACAGCCACAGAATATTTGGCAGTGAAAAAGGATAATCAGGGATCTCAGCAGATGCTCCTAATCTGCTCTTCACAGCAGGTGGGAGCTTACTGACTAATTCCTGGAGTTCAGGTGGGTGTCAGAAGGGTTTATCCCTTTCTCAGCTCAGTCAAGTGCACTGTCACTCCCTGCACAGCTGTCCTGGGAGGGTACTGAGGGACCCTAGTGAGTACTGAGGGCACTGGCAGGGTACTGAGGGTCTTTAGTCAGTATTGAGGGTACTGGGGGGCTCTAAGGAGCACTGAGAATCTCTAGTCAGTACTGGGGTGATCTCAGCAGTACTGGATACTTTAGGAGGGTGCTCAGGAAGCTCAAGGCAGTACTGGGGATCACTGGGAGGGTTCTAGGGGAACAGGCTGGATATTTTTTTTATCAGCAAGGCATAGGAACAAACAACACTGGACACAGCAAAGAGAGATTGACATTTTGTGGCTTGTAGTCCTCCTATGATACCTCATTTCTGTGTCAAATCTCATCTGAGTTCATCTGGGTTCCTACTGGCATTGAATCTGCAGCAGCTGCTCCCATGCAGAGAACACCCCCAGCTTGCTGGAGTCTCCATGCTGGTTTCTGCGTCACAGAAAGGGCCTGCTCCCAGAAGGAAATTCAAGAGCCTGCAGCTCAGCGGTGGGCAGGACAAGATCTAGGACTTCTCTGAGACAATCATGGGGTTTATTCTGCAGAACAGGAACCTCTCTACCCCTCCATCCAGAAGAGTTAGAGATTGCCCAGCTGTGTCTCTATGTATGCACTTTCAACAGCAAATATAAGCAAACATAACATTGTGAGCACATTCCATGCCTAACAGTAGCTACTGGAGCTTTCATTACCTTAGGAACCTTTCACTGAACTGTGGACTCCCACGTTATGTACCATTATATCACATGATGTCAATGGGCTGGGTTGAGCAGTCAGCACTGACTTCACTGCCATGCTTCCCTTGGCTTTTTCTTCTCTTCCAGCCTCCCAGCAACGTCAGAAATTACATTCTGCCCTGCCAGTGTTCAGCACTCCATGCATGAGCAGGAATTAGCAAATTGCCATAACCTAAAAACCACCGAATCAATAGAGCATTTTATCAAAGATAGAGCCAATGAACACCTAGCTACAGGGCTCCACTGAACTTAAGCTGGGCATCTGAAATTAAAGGTAGTGAACATGGTAATACTGCAGGCCTACTGCACAGCCCAGGTGAATGTCTGCCCAGACAAGTCATTTCTAGTAGCCCTCATTTTAGACCCAAATTGACTTGGGTTTCTCACAAGTCTGCCACTACCTTGGTTTCCTTGTATGAATTACAGGCAGGAGCTGTCAAGGGACTGAGGTGGTTCCCTGGTTTCCATTAACTTGCAAATAGCAGGGAGGCACCTTAGAGCATGAGGCAGGAACCCAGCTGGCCTGCCTTCGCCTGGGTCATGGCAGCAATTGTGTGAGGCCACAGGGGATGCTGTGGACCCCTGCTCTCAGCCATCCCCAGAACCTGCTGTCGATCTGCTGCTCCAGAGAGACCAGCAAAGACACCTCCTATTTTAAATAAAACCATCATTAAATGAATGTGCTGAAATACTTTTGTTAAACATTCACACACATACAAAAAAAAAATAAAAGATTTCAAAATGTCTGTTTTGACATTTTTGATGTAATGAATCATCAGGAATACTTTGGTGTATTTATAAAATCTGTGTTTAAATAAAGGGTATAAATAGAGTTTAGGCTTTTATTTAAAGTGAAGACAGGAGGAGGGAGCTGCAATTTCTTGTTTGGTTTTTGGGTGTTTTGGGGGGGAAAGTTTTGAGATTGTATCCAGGTTCAGGTAAAAAAGAGAGGAAGAAATCTACTCCTGAAATTTTCCACAGAAAGAAGATTCTTTTCCCAATCATCTCTAGTCACCACATCCACTGCTTATATTTCCCCATCAAAACTCTCATATATCAAGCAACCTTATGTTCCCAGTCAGCTAATTAAGGCTGCTGAGGCCTGGATTTAAAAGAAAAAAACATGCTAATGGTTGCAAGCAATGAAACCCCAATGGAACAGAATCTGGAAAATTCAACATTGCCCTGGCCAAGAGCTTTCCCTTCATGTAATATTTTTGGAACAGACGAGGCAGTAAACAGCATATCATACTGATGTGCACCATATGACAGAAACCTGCAAGGAGAAAGCTCCCCCAGCTTCGGCCTGTAGGGACACAGATGTGGGCGCAGCATAGAGGAGCAGGAAGGGCGGACACTCAAGTTTGGTTCTGAAAAATTCACTTGTTGCCTGCTTCACAGAGAGGAGATGCAGGCCTGGGAGTGGGAAAGGACAAGCCACCTGTTCTTGCTGTGAGGACAACAGTTTGGCTTCTCCTTCAACTTCTCTCCTTCATAGCCCAATAGTTCAGCCTGAAACCACTGGCAAGAAGTTGTGTGAGTGACCAGGAAGAGGTCGTAATGGCACAGGCTCCTCATCATTTGTCTGGACGTTAAGACGTATGAGGAAAGGCTGAGGTCTCTTGGTTTGTTCAGCACAGAGGAGACTGAGGGGAGGCCTTATGGCAGCCTGCAGCTCCTCACGGTGACCTAGAGCCACCTCTCAGGGGAGCAGAGGGGCATGCACTGAGCTCTGCTCTCTTATGACAGCAACAGGACCCATGGGAGCAGCATGGAGCTAAGTGGTCCAGGTGTGTCCCTTCCAACTCAGGATATTCTTCCCTTCTGTGATTACTGCCTGCTGAAGATGTCCAGCTGGACACCAGGGACAGCAGGGTCACTGTGACATGCCCAGGGAGGCTTGCTCTGCTTTAGTCTATTGTGTGCTTCATTTTATTGCAAAAACAAGAACTTTATGGCTCCCCATGGAGAATTCTGCAACCTGCTTGATGAATTTTGGATCTTGCAGGTCTAGCAGGCACGTGGTGGTGGAAGTGAAGGTTGCTCAATAGGTACTCTCTATCAGATCGTTGTTCACACCATCAGTCAGACAGTGCAGGTCCTCAGGCAAGTACACCTGCTCTGAATGCAGCTATCTCCAGAACTGCCTTCCTTAGACCAGGGATTTCTGAATGGTGTACGGAAATCAGCACCAGTTTATGGCAAACAGAGCCAGTCTGCCTGCAGAATTAACCTCATCATCTGTGACAAGTTGAACTCTAGAGCTCAGCCATGCTCTTAGGACAATAACAGAAGGATATGGCTTTTTGCACTTATCTTGTGACTTCCATGTGGTGATTATAAATCCAGTTGGCTGGATTTTTATCTGCCAGCTGGCTTTCTGGAGGTGAATGGGTGGGATCTTGCAGGGAATATCAGCTGGGAATAGAGATTTAGCTCCAGAGCTTCAAGCAAGCATTTAAGCTGTTCTGTCTACAGGCTTGGAGTGGTTTCAGCCAGTGGTTTCCCCCAGACCAGGAGGAAGTGTCAGAATCCACCCTAGGGGAGAAGGCAAACATTGGAGAAAAGCAATCCCAAGAGTTGAGGCAGTAGGACTGCATGGCTGGTATTTGAGCAGGGCAGAAAACAGTGTTACTGTCTGACCAGAATGTGGTATTTTGCAATGTTTTCCTGTCTAAGATCTGTGCAAGAGGTCTTACTAAGAGTTTTTGGCAAACCGAGTTAAAAAAAAAAATAAAAAAATCTTATTTTAAGTACTCAGTCCTCAAGGGTGTCTGCCAGTTCTCCCTCTCCACTCTAGTTTGCTTTTCAATTTAAAGGACAGAAGAGACATTTTAAATTGAAATTTTTCTTTTTTTTTCTGAATGTTAAACTACACAAGGACAGAAGACCAACCAGTCCTGACTCCCACAGGCATCTCTCTACCAAGCTGCCTACCTGCTTCTATAGGGGGTTCTGGCTACAGCCATCACTTCTGTGTACCCAGCTTTTGGCAGTCAGTCCTTCTGTCATTCCTGCTCAGCAAGAGAATAACTGGTTAGAGAACCACTCAAAACATGGAGAAACCATACTATTTTGGCTAAAAAGCTTGACAGATGAGATCTATGAGGCAGCTGAAAAACACTCCATAGCTGCACACTGGTCACTTTGTCCAACATCTAACTTGGAGAGGTACGGATTTGAAGGGTGGACTATTCAGTGGATAAAGAATTAGTTGGATGGTTGCAGCCAGAGGGTTAGAGGGGTCAATAGCTCTATGTCTAGGTGGAGGCCAGTGATGAGTGGTGTCCCTCAGGGGTTCGTTCGTCTTGGGACCAGTGCTATTCAGCATGACATAGACTGTGACGTTGAGTGCACTCTCAGCAAGTTTGCAGATGACACTAATCTGAGTGGTGCAGGTGACAAAACAGAAGGAAGGGATGCCATCCAAAGTGACCTAGACAGAATTGAAAATTGGGCTCACAAGAACATAATGATGTTTAATACAAGTGCAAGGTGCTTGCAGCCCAGAAGGATAACTGCATCTTGGGCTGCATTAAAAGAGGTGTGGCCAGTGGGGCAAGAGAGGGGTTGTCCCCTTTTGCTTTGCCCTTGTGAAGCCCCATCTGAAGTACTGCTTCCAGGCCTGGAGTCTCCGACACAGTAAAGATGTGGAACTGCTGGAGTGGGTCCAGAGGAGAGCCATTAGATGATCAGAGAGAGGGAGTAGCTCTCCTATGAGAAAGGTTCAGGGAGCTGGGCTTCTTTAGCTTGTAGAAGAGAAGGCTCCAGGGACACCTCATCATGGCCTTCCAGTATCTGAAGGGAGCGTATAAACAGGAAGGAGGGAGACTTTTTACATGGTCTAACAGTAATAAGACAAGGAGGAATGGCTGGGGGAAATTTAGGTTAGATATTAGGAGAAAATTATTTTCTCAAAGGGTGGTGAGGGACTGGAACAGGTTGCCAAGAGAAGTTATGGATGCTCCTTCCTTGAAGATGTTCAAGGCCAGGCTGGATATGGCCCTGGGCAGCCTGATCTGGTGTGCTGCAACAAGCCTACAGCAGGGGAGTTGGATCTAGGTGGTCTTTAAAGTCTTTTCCAACCTAAGTCATTCTATGATTCTATGATTGTCCTACAGTTGCCATTTCCACTAACAGACCCAGGCTATTTCTTATGCAGCTACAGATCAGTAACCATCAGCAAGGAGACAAGAGACAGCTATATATCAGGGCTGCTCTGAAACTAATGCCTCCTATTTTATGATCTTGACCCATGACATCAGAGACGCATGTTGGTGGTATGGCAGCAGAGGCTGAACCTTCCTGCCTATATTCTGCCACATTTTGTTGCCATACAACAAATGACAGCAGGTGGGCAGTCTGACAGAATGACATCTGACATGGAAGTGAATATGAAGATAAAGGCTGGAACTGAATTTCCTCCATGCAGAAAAAATGGCACCCACTGACATTCATCAACACTTGCTGAATGTTTATGGAGACTAAACAGAGGATGTGAACACAGTGAGGGGTGGGTGGAAGCATTATGTCTTTCTTCAGCAAAGAGCAGTAACCCTCTTGCGCTGCACTAAAGAAAATCCAATAAAAGCTGAACATGAGGATGGGTGGAGGAGACTGTCAGCATCTGGGGAGGAATGAGACCTTCTGAGCCAAGCCCCATGCCCCAGTGTGCACGAGGCATCACAACTTCATCGCTGGAGGGGAAGAGCACCCAATTCTGCAGGAAATGAGCAGCGAACAGCAGGTGTCACACAGACAGACTGGCAGGAGAGGCTAAGGCAGAAAGTGGTGCTGCAAAGCCAGTGGTCAAGCAGAGTAAGGTGGAGTTGGGGATAGCTGCTTAGGTAAGGCAAGTGGGGAGAGCAGAAGGCTTAGGAAAGAAGCCAGACCTGATGAGGTAATGAAAAAATGCACTTTTAAGAGAGAGGCATTCACAAACACGTCTTCTTAAGGAAATATATGTACATATAAATTGCAGAAATAAAGTGCTAATGTGAATTGGTAAACTTCCTTTGTGTAATGACAGCCAGACTGATAGACAACAGTGGACAGATAACCCAGAAGCAGGAGGCCTCTCTCAGCATGCTACTGATGTTTGTGTTTTTTTCCATTCAAGCCCCAGGGCTGGAGGAGTCTCATCGTAGTAATTTCTCTGTAATGAAAACAAATTTCTCTCTTCATCGCATCCACAGAGACAAAACTTAAATGTATTCATCCTGAAGATTAGTCACAGTAAGAAAAAAAAATTCCAACCTGGTGGCTGTTGAGGGCCCCAGATTCAAGGCTGCTAGGTCCCTGGGAGCTACAACAGCTGAAACAGAAATTAGGAAGACAAGAGCTTTTAACCCAGAAATGCATTTTACTTTTTCACGCTCACAGTTCTGAGCTTGCAGAAAGAAATGGAACAACGAAATGGTCATTCGTGCCCCAGCCCTGCTCCAGCAGACCTGCAAGCAGGTTAACATCTGTGCAATGGGAAGCAGGGGAGGTGCTGCAAAGCCTACAGAAACACACTGGGGCCAAACTCCAGCAAGTCCCAGAGAATCCTTCTGGACTGGGGCTCCTGGCTCCATAAGCCCTGCTGACAGAGTAGCCTTTTCCTCTCCCTTCACTTCAATAACACAGCCCTCACCCTTGGGAAAAGGAAAGAAAGAGCAAGAAGATTAAAGCTCTGCAGGCCTGTAATATTTTGTTAGTTCCTTCCATCTGTTATGCATCGATGAATCACTGGGAATTAAGCCCCCTCCTGAGAACTGCTACCTTTTCGTGGTTGGCTTCAGCTAACAAGCATCCTTTATCAGTTATTCATTCAGTCTGAATGAATTTCAGCTCCTCATTCACAAACCAGCCCCTGCTCCTTGAATCAAAGGGCAATGAAGGGGAGGGAAGGAGGAGGACCGTGCTGTGCTTCCGTCAATCCTTTTACACTCTGCTCACTGTCTTCTGCATAAATGGAGACTTTGAAAATCTGTGGGCTCTCTCCCAGCTGTGTGTGGAGGCTTTTCCTGCTGAAGGAGCAGGTAGCATCAATAACCCTGAGCAAACAATAACCCAGATTCATTGCTGGGCTGAGAGAAAGATGTAGCATGCTGCTTTTGGAGAAAGGAAAGCACTTTGGGGGGGCAGGGGAGAGAGACAGATTTCCTGACTGCTCCTGAATAAGGTAGAGCAGAAGGAGATTCCTGTAATGGGGCAAATTGCCTTGTCCTGCAACTACACAGGGCAAACAGGCATTTGAAAGGCTTATTGAGCTCCAGAAAAATGTTGTTCTACGGAAACTGACGGACCTTCCTGCATCCATGGCCCTTCTCTCTCCAAAGACATCACCGAAAGCACAGTCCTGCTTTCTCCAGAGCTCTGAGTGCTCTCTCCCTTCACAAGGGCATGACAGGTACAGATTTCAATAGCCCAGACCTCTGTCATCAAGTGGAGGCTATGGGTTTGCCATATTTTAAGGATGACCAACTGGAAGCATCTTAAAATGTTCACCTTTATGTCAAACATCCACTTTCTTTAAATAAACAAATCGATCAGCTCCCACTCAATGGAAATGACTCTACCACACAAAAACACTCTCACAATTCACTTGGCTTTAGCCTTGTCTCATTGGAGTTGAGCTCCTTGCCTGAATACAGGCCCAAGCAGACCAGGAGAACACTTTGTACCAAAGCTTCTTCCCACCAGCATGTGAGACACCAAACAGAAGAGAGCTTGCCCATGCTGGGCAGAAAGCCTTGGGGCCATATTATTACCTGCTCTAGAAAGTCCTGCTCACAGCATCCTGGGCCTGGATGGCCCATGGCAGAGCAGGCTCTCATTTTGTATGAGGATTTGACCAAACTATTTGGGCAAGCTCTCCATCTACCTGTAAAATGCAATGTCAGGCACAACAAGTGGAATTACCACCTGTGACCTCCATATCCAAACCAGAAAGGAAGAGCCAGTTAGGAGAAAACTATGAATTTTCCTGATGCTACCCCAAAGGAGAGGAACGTTCCCCCATACTGAATGGATCACTAAAACCAAAGCACACCCTTGGGGGGACCTCTCCTTTCTTGGGGGATATTTTGCTCATCCACAAGATGATCCCTGATGATTGTCACTTGGGCAGCCTGGCTTCAGTATGCAGCCACCATGTAGCTCTCACCAGAAAGGCAGCAGGAACCAAGCAGGTAGCAAAGAAGGATTTTGAAACCAGTGCTATTCTGAGGTCTCTCTTCCCTAAAGCTTCATCTCTGTCACTGAGTAATTCCAAGGACCAGCTTCAGAGATTTGGTACCACTGCCCTTTTGCTCACCATTCCCCCCACCTCCACCCCTGACCTCCAGCTAAGGGGCTTCTTCTAAGCACTGGATACAGAAGTGCTTTTTCTTTCCTCTATTACCTGCATGGCATCCAGAGGGTGGAGGACAGCTCCACCCCAGGTGGCCCAGTTTGCCTGAGGTATTTCCTTGAAGGTGGTGCCTCTGGATTGCTTGGCAAGCACAGCAAGCTATCTACTCCTCGCTGCTTCATGAAACTGTGTAAAAGGCTTTTAAAAACAAGATCTGCTGCTATAATCATCATTGTGAACCCACATTCAGCTTTACAGAACAGCAACAACACTGCAAGTGCTCATGGCCCTTCTTTTCCACAAAGAATCTGAGCCATAATGAAATTCAGAAGTGTTTTAAAACCATCTCCAACCTACAGTGCACCAGCCACAGCCTCATCACAGAAGAATTGCTGGATGGCCCGAGCATCAGAGTGGATAACTGTCCTGAAAGTGCAAAGTCAGAGATGAGGCTGCTGCGCATCATTAAACAAACAGATGGAGAGACAACCCCAGAGACTCAGACACAGCCTGATGCATGCTGGCTCTGTGAAAGCTTGTTACAAAAGCAGGAATTGCTCCAGAGTGAAAGGAAAAGAAGTGGTCATGGGCTGCATTCTCAGAGACTCAAGCTAATTGATGATGAATAGAGGCAAGAAGGGGACACAAGGCTCTTTCCTTAAAACTAGCTCAACAGGATCAAGCATGCTGCATGGCTTTGCAAATACAGAGTGAAGCCAAACTGCCCAAGATGGCCTCGCAGGGCCTTAAGTAAAATGAGAGCACCTCTCAAGAGGCAGCAGCAACCATGCAACTCATCCACTCCAGCTTATCCTATCAGGCTGAGCCAGGAGTCCTTTCTGAGCACATGCTGAACACACCTGCCTGGAGAATTGGCCAGGATGCCCTTCTAGTGTGGTTGCTGCAAGCTCTCTCCTGAACCTCTGACATGAATTCAGATGGGAAGCTGCTCCAGCCATTCGTGGTGGACCTGAGCTGCCACAACACACTGCTGTGTGTCATGCCCCTTCTTCCTTTCACCATATTCTTGTTCGACAGCAAGGACTCAACACAAAAGTGGTTCCCCATCTCATCTATTTCTTTTTCTCCTGATAAGGCTCTGTTCTGTCCTGCTTTGAGGTCAGCCTGAAGGCAGCACCATGTCTGGGTGGGAGGAGAGGTGCCTCCATGGTCTGAGCAGATAAGCATTTCACCGCTGCTTGGGACACAGCTGTTAAATCTGTTGCTACTGCAACAGCCCCTTCCTTGCTCTCTCATTTCACTCTGCATCACTGCTATTTTGTGTTTGCTTTAGCAATGTTTGCCTAATGAAGTTAGTGAAATCTATCTTACATAGAGAGATAAAACTCCTTACACTAGACAGCATGTATCATTAGATCACGATTGATAAGAAGATCAAGTTTGTTCCTTCCAAGTGCTTTCCATCTCTATGGAGCTCCTAGGTCCTGAAGCTACCTCATAGTTTCTCTGCTTCTGTGCTACCCAAAGGCACAACCCAAAGAAGAACAGAGGAGGCAGCTTCTTCCTCCTTTCATGCCCATGGTTACCAACATTTTCATCAAGGCAGTTGACCCTGTTGTGAGAAGAGATTTTAGGCTAAATGACCTCCAGAAGCCTCTTCCAATATGGATTATTCTCTTTCTATGGCATTCCAGAAATAAAACCACATTGACATGAAAATAAATACCAGTTCCCACAAGGTTTTCATTTCACTTCTAACTACAGTCATTAGTTAGGATCTTTTCAATTTCCCTTGGACTTTGTTTTGGCCTTCAGCGTTCACTTAGAGTCAAATGCAGCTTGTTATTGTCTTGCAGCTAAACTGGGCCCCTGAAAGAAGATGAATGACTTGATTTGTCCTAAATCCCGTTTGTTCAGCCTCCAGAGCAATGGAAGCCACATCTTTCACTGAAGCATTTCACGGCAAGACCTTGCTTCTGAGGTATTTGGGTGCCTGTTGCCATCAAGACTTTGGGAGGAAGCATCAAGATCTGCAAGTATAGAACCATGAACCTGAAGGCCTAACTACATTGCACTGAGGGGAAGTTTTCTTCCAGTCTTTTATTCAGCATGAGTAAGTGTATCACCTCCAGCTCCAGAGAAATCTCATGAATAAACTCTGAGAAATCACTGCTTAAATAGATACTGCAATTTTTAGAAACAGAAGAACAGTAGACTGCTCTAGAAGTTTCCAGATGGGGATGTTGCAGCCCATAACTTGCCAGAGAGACTTTTTTTTTTTAGTTTTAAATGGGAAGCATCTTATTCACCTCAGGGAGAATGATCTCATCCACCTACCTGCTTCTGGGCAGCTTTCATCATGGTTAGAAACCAAGCAATGTCTCTGGGATGGGAATGAATTTCTCACAGAGCTGTTCTGGCTCAATTCACACTAAGCTGGTATTAATATCACTTCCTTTATCTTCATTTGTGAAAAAGGCTCCAAGCATTAACAGCTTCAGTAATGACTCAGGGGTTTAAATTCCTAAACCTTTTGAGAACAGGAAATTAAAGCCATCATGAACAATACCCACAGATTAAATATATTTAGCTGCTGTGATTCTTGCTGAGAAACTCAGAACTGTTTAGTGGTGCTTTTCATGTGGCTGTTCCATGTGGAAATGATGGCAGCCTGCATTTGAAGTCAAACCAGCACATTAAAGAGGGTGGGAGACTCAGGAAGAAATTTTATTGTTTTCCTTGTGCTTTCTGCTCTCCAGCAAGGCTCCTCCAGGCAGGAGCTTCACAGTAGACCCTTCAGCATCAGAAAAACAACTAAAGGAACAGCCCTTCATTAAATGCTAGGGCACAGGCCATGAGGAAGGGAAACCACACGTCTGTGAGCACGTTCTTTCCTTCCAGAAGGGAGACTGGAAATGTTTGCAGAAGTAGATCATGTCTGCTCTGAGTAAGCATCAGCAGACAAAAGCTGTTCTCCATCATTCATCATTGCAGTAGTTCCTCCCAGTGAGATAAACAGGGAAAGCAGGCAGCTCCCAGCATCTTCCTCCTCTTTTTGTGCTGAGGCATCCTTTTCTGCACTTCATCTATGACTCTCTTGAGTCAGGAATCAAAACTATCCCGTGGGGCCCCAGTTCAACACCCTGGCTGCTAGGTTCCTTCTCCTCCTCCCTCTCAGGGCTGCTCAGGATCTCAGCTCTTTGTTTTTTCCCACTTCATTAGCTAAACTAACAATCACACCATGTAAAATACCAGCCAGCTAGTCCATCTGGGAGACACAAAAGCACATGAGGGATATGCATGCAAATGTCTTGGAGACAATTTTAGAAACAGGTTGTGCCTTTGCCAAATGCAAGCACTTGCGTTAGAGTGGCTGCTAAGCATGCAGCTCAAGCCCCTGGAGAGCCACTAGCTCAGGTGGATGAAGAACTGTCACTGAGATACAAAGACCTGGACTATAATACTGCCAAGGCTTTCAATTAAAAGGCTGTGGATGACAAAATATCTCAAGTAATTCAAAGTATTACTTTGGGGCTTAACAGAAGACATTATAAGGACGTTTATGCAAACACTTAAATGTCTGAGTGAGAGTCTCAGATTTCGCCA
The DNA here is from genome assembly GCF_002078875.1 of Numida meleagris. NCBI lineage: Eukaryota > Metazoa > Chordata > Aves > Galliformes > Numididae > Numida > Numida meleagris. Next base: position 315,985 of record NC_034419.1, on the reverse strand, counting down.
CGCCACAGCTCTCAGCACCAGATATTCTTCCTCCTAGAAGACATGATAAGGCACATGAGGGATGAGCAGGTGATCTGAAACAGACAGCATGGCTTTACCAAGGGAAGGCTGGTGGTCCTGCCTGTGGCAGGGGGGTTGGAACTTGATGATCCTTGGGCTCCTTTCCAACTCAAGTTGTTCTATGATTCTATGATTCTATGTTTAAACCTAAGTTCCCACAGGTGACCAAGATTGACTGCAGTAAAAACTGGGGAGAAAGGCATTTGTGTGAAGAAATCCTTTCCCCACACTCACACTGGTCATCCAGCATTTAGCCAGAAAGGCTAAGGCCCACTTGGAATTAAATCTGTTAAGGACAGCAAGAAGGACTTCTTTAAGTATATCAACAGCAGAAGGAAGATTATGGAAAATGTGGGCCTGCTGTCTAATGAGGTGGGCGCCATGGTAATGGAGGACATTGAGAAAGCAGATTTACTAAATGCCTTCTTTGCTTCAGTCTTTACAGCTAAGACTGGCCCTCAGAAATCCCATACTCTGGATGTAAGAGAGAGAGTCTGGAGAAAGGAAGACTTCCCCTTGACTGAGAAAGATCTGGTTAAAGATCACCTAGGCAAACTCAACGTACACAGATCCATGCACTCTGATGGCATGTATCCATGTGTTCTGAGAGAGCTGGCAGAAGTGATTGCCAAGCCACTCTCTATCATCTTTGGGAGGTCACGGAGAACATGAGAGGTGCCTGAAGACTGGAGGAAAGGCATTGTCACTCCAGTCTTCAAAAAGGGCAAGGAGGAGAACCCAGGAAACTGCAGGCCAGACAGCCTCAACTCTGTCCCAGGGAACGTGAAGGAACAACTTATTCTGAATGTCATCTCCAAGCAAGAGGAAGAAAAGAAGGTTATCAGGAGTAGTCAACATGGATACACCAAGGGGAAATCATGCTTGACCAATTTGGTAGCCTTCTATGAAGTCCTGATTGTCTAGGTAGATGAGGGGACGGCAGAAGACGTGTTGTACCTTGACTTCAGGAAAGCTTTTGACATTGTCTACCATAACATCCTTGTAGGTAAGCTAAAGAAGCATGGGATAGATGAGTGAACAAAGAGGTGGACTGAGAACTGGCTGACTAGCAGAGCTCAGAGTGTTGTGATCAGTGACACAGAGTCTACTTGGAGGCCTGTAGCTAGCTGTGTTCCCCAGGGGTAGGTACTGGGTCCATTCTTGTTCAACATCTTCACCAGTGACCTGGATGAAGGGATAGAGTGCACCATCAGCACGTTTGCTGATGATGAGAAGCTGGGAGGAGTGGCTGACACACCAGAAGGCTGTGCTGCTGTTCAGCAAGAACTGGACAGGCTGGAGAGTTGGGCAGAGAGGAACTTGATGAGCTTCAATGAGAGAAAGTGTAAAGTCTTGTACCTGGAGAGGAATAACCGCATGCATCAGTATAGGTTAGGGGATGACTTGCTGGAGAGGAGCTCTGCAGAGAAGGACTTGTGGTGTCCTGGCGGGCGACAGGCTGGCTGTGAGCCGACAGTGTTCCATTTGTGGCCAAGAAGGCCAACGGGATTCTGGGGTGCATTAAAAAGAGTGTGGTCAGCAGGTCAAGGGACATTATCCTCCCCCTCTGCTCTGCCCTGGTGAGATCACATCTGGAATACTGTGTCCAGTTCTGGTCTCTCCAGTTCAAGAAAGATAGGGAACTACTGGAGGGAGTCCAGTGGAGGGCTACAATGATGGTTAGGGGCCTGGAGCATCCCTAATATGAGGAAAGGCTGAGAGACCTGTGACTGTTCAGCCTAGAGGAGACTGAGAGGGGATCTCATCAATGCTTATAAATATCTAAAAGGGCAGGCATCAAGTGGATGGGGCTAGGCTCTTTTTGGTGGTGCCCAGCAACAAGACAAGGGGCAATGGGCACAAATTGGAATGCAGGAAGTTCCATATAAACATGAGAAAAAAAAACATGAGAGTGACAAAGCACTGGAACAAGCTGCCCAGAGAGGTTGTAGAGATATACAAAATCTGCCTGGACACTTTCCTGCACAACCTACTCTAGGGAATCTGTTTAACAGAGGAGTTGATCTCCAGAGGTCCCTTCCAGCTCCTATGATTCTGTAATTCTGTAGGTTATGGCTCCAGTACCCACTAGCAACCTGGACAGAAGAACGCAAGGGGTGGAGCCCACATATACCTCAAGGATGAGCAGAACTTTAATCCTTTTTGCTCACTTTGCACCAAATCCTCTGAAAGAGCACAAAACCATCTCATAAGAACTGCTGGCATAGGGCAACTAAGTTGTTCAAATGAGCAAAATTTGTCATCCAACACAGCCTGCAAAAACTTCCCAGCTGCAGAAGAGACTGTTCTGCAAAACCAAAAGACCCTTGCAAAGCCCAGACACACAGGGCTCTTCAACTTTCAGATCAGCTTGAGCCGACATTTGTGGTTAATGAGAGCTGCCTCTACCACTCACAGAAATCCCTGGGAAACTTTTATCAGTTTCTGGTGGGTTTCAATCATCTCTCTGAGGTTAAAAGCAAATAGTTTATCTAGACCAAGCACATGCTTCTTCTAATGTATGTATGTGCCAGAACAGACATCACAGAAACAATCCATGCCAGGTGCCGCTGCCAGAACATCCCCAGCTCCATGCAGCCCAAGACATTGTGGACACATCAGGTCCACACAGCACCTACTCATCTGGGACCTCTGATGTATGACTCAGAGCAGTGCCACCACTGTGACTTATAAGTAGGATGAGCAACTTATTGGAGAAAACTAGATTTTCTGTAAGCAGAATAAATAATTTAAATGCTGAAGCAGCTAGCTTTAGTGCTTTCTTGTGGCCTAGTCCTACTTTTAGGAGTCTTAGGGAGAAACATGACAGAAGGTGGAGAATTAGACTTTTCATTCAGCATTTCCTTTGAGCTCAAGTCTCCTCCTAATCAGAATCAGTGAGCAGTTTGATTTGTCCCTCTTTGCTTACGGAGTCCAAGAAAGCTATTCAAGATTTGCTTCACATAACTCTATGTCTCAAGTCACAACATCTCTGTAGAAGAAAATACTCAGAATGATCCTGAGAGACTTCTTGACTCTTTTTTTTTTTAAGAAACAACCTTCCCTGCTCCCTCCCATACCATTAGCCAAGCAGGCATGCCATCTTGCTATTGGCTTTAGAAAGCTCTGTTCATTTTCAGGAGAAATGAGAGCATGCAGAAATATCTTGGATGTGCAAACTGTTCTGTGTTGAAATCCAGTTTAACTACTGCAGGAACCCATCTCTACCCTTGGTTGCTTTGACTTTACCTCAAAGGATCCTTGTATGGCTATAACAGGGCTGTAGGCTCCTGACCCACATCATAATTAAAGCTAGCTGGACTGGACCTGAATACCTCATGTGACAAGAGACTAGTGCCACATTTCTCTTGTGGAGGAAGCAGAGAGGCTGGAGCTGGGGGCTGCTGAAAAAGCATGGCTCCTTGACCAGGCCTAAGGTCTCCTCCTTAACAGACATGGGAGAAAGAGATCTCTAACTTGAATTAGAGCAGGCTATTCAACTTGTTACCTGGAATGAATGCATGAACAAGATTAAAACGTCCCTTGAAAAGCCATCCTTGAGCACTGAAGATCAAGAGCAGGTGTTGAGCTACTGAGATGACCAAGCAGGTGGCATCAGCTTTGATGAGTGACAAAGGAACTTTACGTGAAGTCAGGCCAGCAGTTCCCACCCTGCTGGAGAGCATTCCTCAAACCTGCTTGCTCTTCAAAGTCTTACTGGGAAGGTGAGAGGACACACAGAGAACAAGGGCTCCAGAACACCTGTACCATCAACTAGCTGCAAACACCTTCTCTTCCTCCTGTCACCAGACCACAAGAACTCAAGGCACAGCCAATTCCTCTCAGCAAAAGACCCAGGAGAAGAGGGAAAGAGAAGGTCTTAGTTGACCACAGCAGTTCCACCAACTTTAGCTGGTACACTTGCTCCAGGTTTCAGATGGCATCGGTCCAAAACTGATAGTGATGGCATTGCTGGACGAAGGGAAGGCAACGGATGTCATCTACCCAGATTTGTGCAAGGCCTTTGACATGGTCGCCCACCACATCCTTATCTATAAATTGGAGAAATATGAATTTGAACGCTAGACTATTTGGTGGATAAGGAATTGGATGGAAGGCTGCAGCCAGAAAGTTGTGGTCAATGGCTCTATGTCCAGGTGGAGGCCTGTAATGAGTGGTGTCCACAAGGGGTCCATCTTGGATTCAGTACTCTTGAACATTCAGTATTCTTGAACAACAGATGTTCAAGACAGATGATGGGATTCAGTGTACCCTCAGCTACTTTGCTGATGACACCAAGCTGAGCAGTGCAGTTGATACAGCAAAAGGAAGGGATGCCATCCAGAGGGACCTTGATCAAGTAAAAAGTTGGGCCCTTGTGAACCTAATAAGGTTCACAAGGCAAAGTGCAAGGTCTTGCACTTGGGTCAAGGTAATCCCTGATATGTATACAAACTATGAGAAAACTCCTTGAGAGTAGCCCTGCTGAGAAGAATTTAGGAGTCCTAGTTGATGGAAAACTGAACGTGAGCCAGCAGTGCGCGCTTGCAGCCCAAAAGGCCAATGCTCTCCTAGCTTCCATCAGAAGAGGGGTAGCCATCAGGGTGAGGAAGGTGATTGTTCCCCTCTACTCCGCCCTTGTGAGGCCTTAGCTGGAGTGCTATGTTGAAGTCTGGGGTCCTCTACACAGGAAAGATGTGGAGCTGTTGGAGAGAGTCTGGAAGAGGGCCATGAAGATGATCAGAGGGCTGAAGCACCTCTTAATAAGATAGGCTGAAGGAACTGGGCTTGTTTAGCTTGGAAAAGAGAAGACTTTGGGGAGACCTCATCACAGTCTTCCAGTATTTAAAGGGAGATTAGAAACATGAGGGATATCAACTTTATACATGGGTAGATAGTGATAGAACAAGGGGGCATGGTTTTAAACAAAAGGAAGGGAGATTTAGATTAGATGTCGGGGGAAGTTTTTACAGAAAGAGTGGTGAGGTGCTGGAACAGGTTGCCCGGAGTAGTGGATGCCCCATCCCTGGAGGTGTTTAAGTCCAGGTTGGACAATGCCCTGGGCAATCTGGTCTAGTACTTGATCTAGTAGTTGGCAACCCTGCCTGTGGCAGGGGGGTTGGAACTTGATGGTCTTTGAGGTCCCTTCCAACCCAAGCCATTCTGATTCTATTATTCTATGATTTGGTATATCATCTTGTCCCTATGCCCTTGGAAAAGTTCTGCTCTTTCCCTTGCCAAAACAGAGGCAGTACTGCCCACTGATTTGAGAGCCCACAAGAACTTCAAAGTGTTACTTCCTTATGGATGATTGTCCCAAAGCAAAGTCGTTACACTGGAGGGAAGGGAAGCTATCTAGAGGGACCTGGACAGGCTGGAGAAGTGGGCCCATGTGAACCTAATGAGGGTCAACAAGGCCAAATGCAAGGTGCTGCACTTGGGCCAGGGCAATCCCAGGTATTTATACAAACTGGCGGAAGAACTCCTCGAGAGCAGCCCTGCAGAGAAGGAGTTGGGGATCCTAGTGGATGAGAAGCTGGACATGAGCCAGCAGTGTGAGCTGGCAGCCCCGAAGGCCAACTATGTTCTGGGCTGCATTAAAAGAGGAGTGGCCAGCAGGGAGAGGAGGTGATTGTCCCCCTCTGCTTGGCTCTTGTGAGGCCCCATCTGGAGTACTGCATCCTGGCCTGGGACCCCCAGCACAAGAAAGACATGGAGCTCTTGGAACGAGTTCAGAGGAGGGCCACTAAGATGGTCAGAGGGCTGGAGCACCTCTCCTATGAGGAAAAGTTGAGGGAACTGGGCTTGTTTAGCTTAGAGAAGAGAAGGCTCCAGAGAGATCTCATTGTGGCCTTCCAGTACTTGAAGGGAGCATATAAACAGGAGGGGGAACTATTGTTTATGAGGATGGATAGCAATAGAACAAGGAGGTTTTAAACTGAGACAGGGGAGATTTAGGTTAGATGTTAGGAGGAAGTTTTTCACTCAGAGGGTGGTGACGCACTGGAACAAGTTGCCCAAGGAGGTTGTGGACGCCCCCTCCCAGAAGGCATTCAAGGCAATGCTGGATGTGGCTCTGGGCAGCCTGGTCTAGTGATTGGCAGCCCTGCACTCAGCAGGGGGGGTTGAAACTTGATGATCTTTGAGGTCCTTTTCAACCCAGGCCATTCCATGATTCTATGATTCAATGAAAGTCCTTGTGGAGTTAATTATATACCAAGGCACTCACCACAGACAAGCTGAATCAAATGTTCCTGACTGTACATAGGATCTTCTGCCTGGCTCCAGCCCTTCCTTGCCCCAGCCCAGCAGTGGTCCCTTCTGAGGACCTTCTCCCTTCTTCCATTTTTTTATATACCTGAGGGCACCTTCTCAGCACTGCTCACGTCCCCACCACCTCCTCCAGTCAAAGGACTAACTACTTCTGGATAAGTTTCATATAATTTCCTTCCCTTTTAGTTGAAACAGAAGAGACCAACATTTGATCTAGAGGTCCAGCCTCATGAAAGTCAGTTCTCTCAGGAAACACAGAGTGGTCAGCAGGTAAACACAATGGGGTTGTTGAGCACAGCAACACCACACTTACCAGGTACCAGGACCTCTCAAAGCCTGATCTAACTCCAGAGCCAACATTAAAAATCACTGCCAAACAGGTTGCAGCCAGACAAAGGCAAATCATCAAAACCACACATTTTTCGGAAGGATTTACATTTTCACTGAAACCACCCATTGGGCACACATGTAACACAGCATGCATTTTTTGTATTTCAAATTTACATTTGCTTGCTTTAAAAAAAAATCAGAACTCTCATGATTCCCCATGAAATGTGGTTCAACCTCCCTTTAAAAGATAACTTCAACATCTATGTGGAAAAGCTAGACCACAAAGGGGGCCTTGTGTGTTCCTTCCCATCAACAAGGAGCCACCAAAAAAATGAGTATTTTGCAGAGAAATTCCTTGCTAACCCAGGAGAGAACAAAGGTTTGTCTGTGGTGGGTATCTGCAGGTTGTGGCTCCAGAAACTTGCAGCCTTCCTTGACTGCCAGTGTAACATGACCTTTATGAAAAGTCAGGAGTCAGACTGGCTAAATCAACAGGAAAAAAACACCCATTTTGTTCCTGATGTAACACTTGAGATGGAGGTTTGACATCCATTTATCTCCAACCCAGTGCTTTAGGTCAAACCCCAGCCCTGATTTCCACTCAACTTTTAACCATCACAAACACATAGCAGTCTTCCCATGGGGACGATGCACTTTCTAAGGAGGAGTCCAACATTCTGTGTGCATGTTTCCATTCACCCCACTGGATACATGTGTGTATGAGGCACATGCCTCAGGGGGCTCTGCTGCTTCTTGTGCAATGTTCAGAGTACCTGGGCTCATGCTCTTGCACTGATTTAGCAGAGAGTGGACTGCAGGAGCTTTGGTCTGTATGTGAGCAGCAGCCAACTTGTTGCATGCACTGTGATTCAATTCAGACAGGAGCCAGACTCATCCTTCCAACTTTGCTCTGGCTTTAATTCTTGGCATAATTTCACGGCTTCTGTCAAGTCCCTGGAGAATTAACTTTATAGGAAGCCAATGAAATCACTAGATCATGTTTCAGCCTTTTCTACTGATAGTCTTCTGCTGCCCTGCACCTGCAGCAGTGTACTAGCATGTTGAGGGAAGAGCCATTTGATGCAATTCTACCTTATATAAGAATTCTGCAGGAGCTATAATACAAAATACTGAGGCCAACATAAAAGTGTAATTGTGGTACATTCAGCATTACTTGGTAGAGAAGAATTTTTGTATACTGATTTATTGCCATCCACCGGAACAGCATTTTCTGGCATCAGTGGTACCCTTAGCAGTTATTTCAATGCAAAACACAGGCAGGGCAGACCTTCCCCAGCTGTGTCTCTGGGCAGAAGAGGCCAGCTTGCTTCTCCACCGGCTTCCTGCACATCCCTGGTCAGGCAGGAACGATGTAATCTGCAAGGTGATTCAGCACAAGATATGTGACATGGTAGTAGTGAGATGGGACACTACCACACAAGAGGGCCAGCCAGGGATAACTAGTGTCTGGGTGCTTAGACAGAGAAATTCAAAAATTCTACCTGAGTTCAGGAACTCCTGCCTGAATTTAGGAACTTCAGAAATGTGCCTTATTTTGAAGACTGATGGTAAGTCAAGCAGGATTTGCATAGACACCACGAGAGGTGAGTACAAGCTCTAAATGCAGTCCTACATGATTGAGTTTTAACCACTCCAGTTGGATCCTTTTGGCATTACACTGACAACCTTGGCATCATCACTCCCACAGTTGTCTGCAATTAACAGGTGCACATTTGAGCCTCCTTGTGTTCATTCACATGCAGGTCCTGCCTGAAACCCCACTGAGGCTTCAGATGAGACCACAGAGTAGGCTCAGAGACTTTGACGGGATGAATTTCAGTCCTTCTTTTTCATTCATCCCTGATCATCAGAATTTTCTTCCTAGAATGAATAATCTCTTTTCCATTTGCTCTGCTTTTATCTCACAGCACCATTGTTGCTCTCAGAAATACCAACAGTAGCAATGTCCTAGTGGCACCTTATCAGCACTTCCTAGTGTTCCAGCCCCCAGAAATATTTAGCTTCTTCAGCAGGAAATGGAAAGTCTCAATCTACAAAGAAAAGCCAGATGATCTGAGAGGCTGTTGTTCTCATTTGTAGTATACAGTCAATAAGAGAGAAAGCAGAATTTGAATCAATATCCTGCTCGAAGGACAGGATTAGCTTTAATGGAAGAAGAGTATAATCCAGGGAAATTCATAGTGAAGTACTTTCCTGTACCAGGGAAGCTTACTTGCTGATGTCACATACTGTTGCTGGCAGAACTGGGACTAAAAAAAGTAACTGATGGCCAAACTTGCCTTAACCACAAGGCATTTCTTGGCTCTTGAACATTAGTGTGAGTAGTCTGTATTTTATCTCAATTAGAAGTAAGTTGGGAGCATGGGGACATTGCACTCCATGTTTAAATTGCATTTTGAAAGCCATAGTTTCTTATCCATGAGGAGAGAAGAGGAAACCAGAAGCATATATCTGTTTGTCAAGTTAAGACCAAACAAAGAGTCACAGAACTTTTTTCTGCTCCCTTATGGTTTCATGACTTCCTTGACTTTTCCAAAACGAAAGATATTTCACTGAGAATCCTCATGTTTCCATAGATTTTTATTGCAGGTTTTTAGATGCTTAATTGCCACACTCACCCTTGTCACTAGTACTCCCATGTCACTGGCTTGAGTATCTCAATACAGAGCAAAAAGAAATAGAGGCAGTCTTAAAGAAAACACAATAACGGAAAAGCCTAGAACAACAGATGATCAAGGAACTTTTTGTTAGCCACTTTCAGTTCTTTCAAGGCTAGTTTAGCCTAGAAAGTGCAAAGCCTTCCAAGGCAGAAGCTGGACGGTCTCCATTCCTGTCCATTTTCTAAGGTATTAGTTTATCCCCAAGCAACACATACTTAGTTGAGATCTTAGTTTTGCAGAGCCCTTAACGTGCCTGTACCCCTGGGAGATCTCCTAGACTTCTGTTATAATGATTACAGCCTGACCTTTGAGACTTCCTTGCCTTCTTCCTCAGACCCCCGATCATAACTTTTGAAATTATTTCCCATAGTGTCATGAAAAAGTGACAGTATTTTAGTTCCATCCTCTCTCTATCACTAACAGAGTAACACCTTGAAATCCCAGCTTCTAAGTTGTAACAGGCTTTGGAAAAACAAGCAGAATTTCTATTAGATCAACAGCACAAGCTATAGCACATATTCATAATACTAGCCTTGCTTTTTGTCCCACACTACTTTCTTCTCCCGTAAAATAGCTTAAGTTGATATTTGAAGCATTAGTACATCTTTGCCCAAATGTTCCATGTTTGTCTGCAACCAACTTCCTACACCTTGTGGCATGGACCATAAACAACTGTCTTCTGTGCTCACTTCAGCCAAAGCCAGAGAATAGGAGATCGCTTGATAACTGAAGAGGTTCTGATCTGATATATAGAGAAGATATTGCTACAGCCTCGCTCTTCCATTCGTTATTCATAAAACAAAAACAGTTCCTAGACCTAGAGATCATAAACTCTGGGTTTGGCTTTGCATTATAGCACGTTCTATTGCTCAGAGTGTGCCAAAGGGAGGACCTTGGAAGAAATGGAAGAAGACAGTTTATCCAGTTGACAGACCAGTTATCTGGCTCACCTTATCTACTCCAACCCAGTAGACCTTCACTCTAAACAGAACCAGTTTAGCTCTTTACTAGATCATTTGAACTCATTGGCAGCTGAGTAATTTATTTGGTCTTAACAACTGGGAAAAAAATCACAGAACCACTGAGGTCAGAAGGTGCTCTGCAGATCGTCTAGTCCAAATGCTCTGCTCAGAGCAGAATTGCTCTGGATCATATCTGGTAGGATTTTTAATATCTCCAAGGATAGAGACTCCATAATTTCTCTGAGCAACCTATTCCACTCTACAGTATTTATTACTGTATCTACAGTATTATATATATAGATATTTACAGTATCTATTGACCACTCTACAGTAAGGGATTTTTTATTTCGAAATGGAACGTCCTGTGCTTTAATTTGTGCCCATTGATAAGTCCTCCACTATCCCCAGCCTTCCCTACTCCAAACTAAATAACTCCAGCTGTCTCAGCCTTTTCTCATAAGCGAAATGATCCTTGATCCTTCATTTGGCACATTTCAGTGTGTCCATGCCCCTCTTGTACTTGGAGCCCAGCTGCATCTCACCAGAGCTGAGTGGAAAGAGGATCATCTCCACCTGCTGGCAATAATTCTTCTAATGCTAAGGATGTGCCACAAAGGCACACTGCTGGCTCTTGTTCAGTTTGGTGTCCACCAAGATCCCAAGGTCTTTCCTCTTCCAGATGCCTTTCTGTTGGGGATTCCCCAGCCTGTAGTGGTGCCTGGGTATGTTCCTCTCCACCTGCAGGATTTGGCATTTCCTTTTGTTGAGCTGAAGGAGGTTCCCGCAGGCTCATTTCTTCAGCCTGTCAAGGCCCTCCTGAATGGCATCATGGCCCTCCAGTGAATCAACAGCTGCACCCAGCTCTGCACTGCCTGGGCTTTGTATACAGGAATTCATTTGAAGGACAGTGATTAATTTTTAAGTATTCACACAGAGAGAAATTTACAATTTATTTTTATTTTTATTTTTTTTATTTTTATTTTTATTACAATTTATTTTTGTTGTTTTCACCAGTTCTTACACAATCTCACAAAGCTGTGCCTGAAGCCTTGGGATGTGCATGCACCAACTTCACCTGTGCATGAGTAACTCGTAGCTCAAAGACCTGATATCCAACATCTATGCTGGAAAAGGGAGAATTCTACAGAGCGACAATAGCATGCATCCTATCTAGTAATTCTTTCCTTCTTTATTTGTCTGGTAAACTAAAATTATAAAATTAAAAACTAGCAGTTGCAAGTGAGAAAGGTCAGCATCCTCTGTGGATGACTCATTTCTCTTGCGGTTTTTTGGGGGATGTGTTCCTGAGGAAATGAAAGCATGTCAGTGCCTTTTTTTCCTCTCACTTCCTTACACAACACACTGTTCTGCTGCTTAGACACTTGTGCACATCTCTGTGGCTCCTCTCTGTGTCAGGCTATGTGTGCTGCCTGATCTTCTGCACCACGGAGGCAACGGATTTTGACAGAAGTAACAGTGGTGTCATGTCATGCCTGCTGCTGTCTCTAGTGTGTTATGTATGACCAAAGAAGATGAAAATACCCATAAGATGGGCTGAGACTGAAATGGGTGTAAGCTGAGAAATGGAAGAGTGGCCACATGCTGTTACAGAGAAGTAATGACAGCCAAGTGATGTTTGATTTTCAGTGGAAGAGCACTGAAAACACCGTGTATTACATGGCCTTGCAAGACCATGAGAAACTAAAGTCAAGTGGTGCTTGGTTCCAGTCACTTCGTAACTCATAACTCGTGGTGCCTTGCTTTCCAGATGGCACAATACGCACTGAGAGCCTGCAGCTGGTAGGAGCAGCAAGAAGTCTTACCTCCTCCAAGCCTCCTTGAGGTGAGGACGAAGAGCACAGCTAGGGGCTGGGGCCACTGGAGCAGTATGCCAAAAGTAGTGGGGCAGTGGGGTGGCAAACTCCATGAAATGATGTGAATTCTTCTGTCCAGCTAAGCTGAAGAACTAAAGAAGTAGGTTTTACCTGCAGTAAGCTGACAGATCAGTACCCAGGAGTCCCAGTCCTCTCCCTTCATCCCTCGGCTATGCAGGATTGCAGAGCTCTGGCCTCTTAGAAGGAGCTGTTTTGCCCTAGTGGTTTTCCTGCCCTCTGGTGCAGTGAACTCTAAATCGAGTCCATACTACTGGGGGCTTGGCTTTCTGGGCTTAACACGCTGGACACAAAAGGGGCTGACACATACTGAGCTTTTCTGATGCTCTGTATTTTTAAATGCTTTTGAGGCTTCTGTTCGAAAATGCTCTGCTTTGATTTCCATGTAATTTCCTTAAAATTATCACTGGAGCTGTTGATATCTCTGACATGTGTCAAATGCATCCTTTTCTCTTCTCTTTCTCCTCTACTACACAGCACATATAGAGATATATAAAAGAAAAAGGGTTCAGCTCAGCACTTCACTATCCTCCTCCACATTTCTTTGAGTACTCATTCCATTTTTTTAATTAAAAAAAAATCACATAACATAGTGCATCCAATTGAACAAATAATTGTTACATGTAGAGTTTCCCCAGAGAATTGTATGATCTCAACCTGTCTTCCTTAGGCAGCATATAATCATGCAATCTACTTGTTCTTTGCTGCTCTTTTTTTTTTTCTCCCCAATACTTGTAGTAAGTCTTCCATCTTATCTAGATGTTTTTGACATACATTGCCTAATCTTCAAGAGCTGCAGCAGCTCTGCTCTTTATACACCTCAACACCACTCAAGTCTTCATTCCAGTGTGCCAACACTGGGCTCACAGAGACCACAGCTATGCCTCTCCCTTCCAGCCACATCTTTCGCCTCAAGAGGGGGCATTTTTAATTTTTTTTTTTTAATATTGGGACTGTTATTCTAATAGGGTAAGAGCTCCCTCTTAAAGGGAAAACACCCACAATGACCAAAATTGGCTATGATTGAAGATCACTGGCTCTGGATCCTGCAGTAATTGCTGTTAATAGGTAGGTATGATCAGTATTTTTCCACTGCAGTAGGACTGAATAGGAAAAGTAAGGCTGCCACCTTTTTTTCTACTTTTTTTTTTTTTTTAAGAAAAAAAAAAATGACAGTATTTCCATCCAAAACCTCTTTGTAAATGGAAAGGTGGCTGTGATATTTCTCAGAAGTTGTGGCTTGCCTGCCTTGCCTTTCCATTGCTTCTCTTACCAGCCTCCATCCTCCATTACTACAGCACAGCTGGAGCATTGTAAACCACAGGCTGCCCAGTATGAGAAGAGCTGAGACAATATAGCATCATGTTGGCTGACCAAAAATTCTCCCCAAATTCCCACTAAGTGCTGCAGCAGTATTTCAAGCTCCCATCAGAGGCCTGGACAGCATTCTACTACTGGAACAGCTCTGTCTTCTGTCAGCAAAAAGCCCTGTCTTCCCAACCTCAGCCACTCCACCAGCTAATGGAGACAGAGGTTAAGTATTGCTTGAGTCTGGCAGGAATTTCCTTTCCCAGTTTGTGCACAGCTTATACCAGGGCAGAGAAAGGAGAATGCAAAATTACTTGCAGTCATGTAGTTAAAAAGCATAAACAAAATTACCTTGGCGCAAGTTCACATCCCCTCAGCTCTAGCTTCTTGCCAACTATCTAGCAAATATGTTCCCAGGCAGGAATGTTTGCTGAGACAATATATCACATTTTTGGACGTTTGTACAAAGTAGCATTGAAATATGTAGCAGTGAGTATTTACTCCTCCAACCTGAACATCAAAACTGCCCTCATCCACTTGAAGATTAGAAACATACCAGGTTGCTGATGTGTCCAAAAGGCAAAACTTTGAATCCAGGCAACAGATTTGAAGATTGTGCATACACACCCTGAATGCCCCAAGTACATACACCTTGCATACCAACTGCAAAGCCCTGGGACACTCCAGAAAAGAGTAAATAGCTGCAAACTGTGTTTTGTTGAATCCAGGTTTCTTCACAGGCTGTATGCCTCACTCCCACCTTCAACTGCACTCCTCTGCTGCCTTCGCAGAGCTGTGGCCAAGCTGGCAGAAAGCAGGGGATTGCTCTTTTCTGGTCTATGGGATCTGGTCAACACAGCCCAAGGCCATTCAGTGAGTCAGACCTACCCTGTGTTTCCTAATCTTGCCAGCCACTGATACTTGCAATCAATCCATTTACAAATTCACAGCGGCCTTTGCCACCAATAATAATAAAACTGAAAAAATATATTGTAGATATGCTTTTGTTTCTCCTTATTATTATTATTATTATTATTATTATTATTATTATTATTATTATATTTTATTTTGGAGCCTTCAAGGATTGCATTTAACAGGTTCTTTCAGCAACTGCAAAGTGTTTTGAAAAAATGACAATCCCTTGATCCAGGACTTGTCAATGAAAATCAACATTATATTGCAACAGAGTACTATAAACTTAATACACATTGCATTTTCAGCCCTTTTGAAGAAACAAATCGCTTCTCCATGACAAACCATGAGAACCTGAAGTAGCTAGAGAACAACAGGCTGTACATCTATGTCTGTCACAGCACTTCTCTCTGAAGTCCAATGCAGAGTACATCAGACAGTCCTGGGTGCCAGGAGACCTGACTGCTTAACTCTGCCACTGACTCATTTGTTGACTGGTAAGTCACTGGGAATGACTCATTTTACCCCCCTGCAGAAAGCTGCAAGGGTTACCCTGTCAGAAGAGAAGCTTCCTATGACCCATGGCTGAAACTGCCAACAAATACCATATCAGTACTCCTGATGAGCCCAGCACTTCTCTTACCATTTCATGGAGCTAAGCAGGGGCTGTTCTGCAATGGGAGCTGATGGAAACTTAGCAGGACCCAAAAACTCCAGTGGCTCAAAGGAACACATGGATGAGGCAAACAAGTGAGAAGCCAGACCAGATGAACAAAGGAAAAAAACAATATTGTTTATCACTACTTGCTTCATATCCAGTGTGACCCACAACCAGCAACTACCACTACCAGCCCATTGGCAGTGGTCAAGGCCATGCAATGATACCCGGACAGCAGTGCCCTGAGCTACTACTATACCATTTGAAAGTGCTCTGTTTTCCCAATAATGTTATCTGTTACTTCCTTAACTGGCAGCTCCTATCTGCCAGATCATTAATGAGAAACTAACGAGGAGTGTCAGGCTAATAGAGAAGCAGTAATGAAGATTAATCATACCCCAGAGAGGATAATAGGCCTTTTTGGAGACTTAGTGCACCACAACAGCATTTGGAGGGTCAAAAATAGGGCAGTGAATGTTAATTAACAGCAAACTTCTCTTTTGTTCTTAATTCTGAGCGGTACCTAGGGATTTCAAGTAAGCCTCTCATTCCATTCTAGCTACTGCTTTCCCAAGCCAGGACCTATAAGCCATACAGCAATATGATGGCACACCTGAGCACAGGTCTCTCAAAGGTGAACCAACAGACTCAGAGAGACTAGGACTGTCTAGGCTTTATTCCCTGGTAGCAACTCCGAGTCTTCAATTCAGAAGATGAGTCAGATGAGCTTCTGTATGCACCTGATGTGAGGTAAGATCTTAATGGGTGACTCCTGCACCTTGGGCCAGACCAGGTTCTTCTCTCTACAACAGGCTCCTGGCACCCTCTAGCAGCCTTTGGTGATAGCTCTCCCATGGTGCAAATCCCTACTGCATCACTTCTTGGCAAAGGATGCTGTGGATGGTAGAAATGTATGTATGGTATTCATCAATACCAGGGAGCTGGGATTGTTCAGTCTGGAGAAGAGGAGGCTCAGGGGAGACCTCATCGCTCTCTATAACTACCTGAAGGGAGGTTGTGGTGAGCTGGGGGTCAGCCTCTTCTCTCTTGTTACTAGTGACAGGACGAGGGGGAATGGCTTCAAGTTGCGCCAGGGAAGATTTAGGCTGGATGTTAGGAAATACTACTTTTCTGAAAGAGTGGTCAGACGCTGGAATGGGCTGCCCAGGGAGGAGGTTGAGTCACCGTCCCTGGAGATGTTCAAGAAACGTTTAGATATAGCGTTGGGAGACATGGTTTAGTGGGGTTATTGGTGGTAGGTGGATGGTTGGACTAGGTGATCTTGTAGGTCTTTTCCAACCTAGCTAATTCTATGATTCTATGATTCTATGATCAAGGGCTGCTACACACACAGATGTGTTTACTGGCCCAGAGAGTTCCTGAAGGCTGAAACATCATAGCAAGACCATGCAACATGACAGAGCCTTGCTATATGGGAATGTGATCGAGATCCCAAGCCTGCTGCTCACTTCCTTTGTAGCCTTATGTCACTTCAGCCCCTTCACCTCAATTCCTCGCCCGCAACATGAAGGCACTTTGGTGGCTGAGAGTGTAGTGACCCATATAATGCTACCATCTCTGGTGCTCGTGTGTCCATGCTGTCTCATGCAACCACCTTCAAGACATAACTGTGGCAACAGCCTTTACACACACTTAATGAGGATGCTACCACTCCATAGGAAAAAAAAAAAAAAAAAGGTAAAAAGTACTGCTAGGCCATCCCTATGCTGGAGGAGAAAGCACCAAGTTTTGCTGCTCTAGATGACCTGTAAAGCAGCAAGCAGTTAGGATTCCTGTCTTGCCTGGCTGGAGCTCAAATGGAAGCAAATCCTCTGCAAGCAGGACAGTCCTTTCAGCTCCACAGTCCCACAAAGGGGAAACATACTGGGTCTAAAGAAAATCAGTGAGTTTGCACATGCTGTATTCAGAGAGATATCTGGCACAGAAATTGCCCTTCTTACCACAAAAGCAGCAACAGTGCCACTGCCACAGCAGGGGACACACTGACTCCAGGTCTTGCTTCAGATCTTGTTTTCTAATTGGAGCAGGCTGTGCTGCCAGCAAGAAAACAGGATTCTTTACAAGAGCAGAGTTACACATTTCCCATTACATTTTCAAAGGTGAGACAACAGCTCCATGGCAGTGTTTAACACTTGCCCAATTGACATCCACAGCACCAGTCCATGCTCTCTCCCCAGGAAAGAAAGGAGAGGGGGATATCAGTCAGCAGCAAAGATGTGTAGTGGCTGCTGCAGCCAAGGACACAGCTGCATGTTCTGCAAAGAGGTGCTGGAAACATCAGTGTCTGGGTAAGCAATTTCAGTGTGCAGCTTACCTTTGAGTAATGCCGGGCAACTTCACCGAGGGATAAAGAAGTCACTTCACATGTAAGTGGAGCAAATGGAAGCCATCCTAATTCTGCCTGAACTCTTGCACAGGACTAATAGTCTGCTGAGCATTTTAAGGGGAAGCAGTGCCATTTCTCTTACATTTACGTGTCCTTTCAAAATGGTGTTGGCAAAGACTCTGGATCAGTTGCCACCTCTTCCAGCTTGCACTCTCCAGGGAAGAGAACATCAGCAGGACCTTGGTCAGGCCAGTCATAGATGCCCAACCCTTTGGCTTGGCTGGGCCACACTGAGTGAAGAGGAATTGCCTGGGCCACATATAAAATAAACAGTTAATGAAGGAATGGTTTGGGCCACATATAAAATAAAAAGTTAATGTACGTAAGAAAAAAAACTTCTTTTAAATTAAAACATTAAAAGACAAAGGCAACAAAAACATAAAACTAGTGGGCAAGACACACATGGTCTAGAGGTATTCTGGCCCTCTGGAAGGAACATGCTGCCCAGGCACCCACTGGAAATGCTGCTCCCCCAGCTTCTGAATAAAATGCCTTGGGCATTCTGCTAAGCTGAGCACTTAAAGGAAAGATATACCCACCTCCCACTGGCAGCAGGAGGACATTAGGCATCTAATACTGGTAAGTTCATTTGAAAACCCTGCATTTCAGGAGGAATTCCCCCACAATACAGGAGGAAACAGTTACTGACATGCTTCTTCACATGGACTATCACAAATCCATGGGGCCAGATGGGATCCACCCAACGGTACTGAGGGAGCTGGCAGAAGTGATTGCCAAGCTGCTTTCCATCATTTAGCAGCAGTCATGGCTGACTGGGGAGGTTCAAGACCACCAGAGACTTGCCAGTGTGCCACCCATCTACAAGAAGGGTCAGAAGGAGGATCCAGGGAACTACAAGCCAGTCAGCCTGACCTCATTATCGGGAAGGTCATGGAGTAGATAGTCTTGAGTGCAATCACTCAGCATGTGCAGGACAACCAGGGGTTCAGGCCAAGCCAACATAGGTTCATGAAAGGCAGGTCCTTCTTGACCAGCCTGATCTCCTTCTATGATTGAGTGACCCATCTGGTGGATGAGGAAAGGGCTGTGGATGTGATCTACCTAGACTTTAGTAAAGCCTTTGACTCTGTCTTCCACAGTATTGTTTTGGAGAAACTGACAGCCCATGGTTTGCACAGGTGTAGTCTTTGCTGGGTGAAAAACTGGCTGATGGGCCAGCCCCAGAGAGTGGTGGTGAATGGAGTTAAATCTAGCTGGTGACCAGTCATGAGTGGTGTTCCCCAGGGGTCGGTACTGGGACCTGTCCTGTCTAGTATCTTTATTGATGATCTGGATGAGGGGATTGAGTGCATCCTCAGTAAGTTTGCAGTGGACACCAATCTGGGGGAAGTGTCAATCTGCCTGGGGATAGGAAGGCCCTTCAGAGAGATCCGGACAGACTGGATCAATACATCACATGTCAAGTACTGTGTTCAGTTTTGGGCCTCTCACTACAAAAAGATATCGAGGCTCTGGAGCATGTCCAGAGAAGGGCAAGTAAGCTGGTGAGGGGTCTGGAGCACAAGTCTTACGCGTAGCAGCTGAGGAAGCTGGGACTGTTTACTCTGGAGAAGAGGAGGCTCAGGGGAGACCTTATCACTCTCTACAACTCCCTGAAGGGAAGTTGTGGTGAGGTGGGCGGTCAGCCTCTTCTCCTATGTAATCAGCAATAAGACTAGAGGGAACAGCCTCCAATTGTGCCAGGAGAGATTCCAGTTGGACATTAGGAAATACTTGTTCCCCGAGAGAGTAGTCAGACACCGCACTGGGCTGCCCAGGGATGTGGTGGAGTCACCATGCCTGGAGATGTTCAAGAAACATTTAGATGTTGTACTGAGGGGCGAGGTTTAGTTGGAAATATTGCTGGTATGTGGATGGGTGGACTGGATGATCTTAGAGGTCTTTTCGAACCTTGGTGGTTCTATGATTCTAGGCTGAGGCCAATGGGATGAAGTTCAACAGTACTAAGTGTGGAGTCCTGCACTTTGACCACAACAACCCCAGGCAGTGCTACAGGCTTGGGCACAGTGGCTGTAAAGTCGCACGGAGGAGAAGGATCTGGAGGTGTTAGTCCACAGTCATCTGAATATGAGCCAGCAGTGTGCCCAGGTGGCCAAGAAGGCCAATGGCATCCTGACTTGTATCAGAAATAGTGTTGCCAGCAGAAGCAGGGAGGTGATCATCCCCCTGTACTCAGCACTTGTGAGGCTACCCCTCAAGTGCTGCTTTCAGTTTTGGACCCCTCACTACAAGAAAGACATTGAGGCCCTGGAGAATGTCCAGAGAAGAGCAACGAAGTTGGTGAAGGGCTGGAGCACCAGTCCTATGAGGAGAAGCTGAGGGAACTGGGATTACTTAGTCTGGAGAAGAGGAAACTCAGGGGAGACCTTATTGCTCTCTATTATTCCCTGAAAGGAGGTTGCAGTGAGGTGGAGGTCAGTTTCTTCTCCTAGGTAACTAGAAATAGGACAAGAGGGAATGGCCTCAAGTTGTGCCAGGGGAGGTTCAGGTTGTATATTTGGAAGAATTTCTTCTCAGAAATAGTGGTGAGTTTTTGGAACAGTCTGTCCAGGGTGGTGGACTCACATGCCTGGAGGTTTTCAAGAACCATGTAGATGTGGCAGTGAGGAACATGGCTTAGTGGGCATGGTGGTGATAGGTTGATGATTGGATTAGATGATCATAGTGGTCTTTTCCAACCTTAATGAATGTATAATTCTATTACTACAGTGTTCAAAGTTCTGCTCCAATTAGCCAAGTAATTGACTGTCATGTCTGTGCTCTTAAGCAACTGGCAGTAGAGCTAACTTACTCTGATTCACCTTCTGACTCAGAGTCATTTATTTGCTCTGTTTCCAGCACTGGGAGTTGAAATAATGATACATGTTTTCCATACGTTCACAAGACAATTCATAAACTACGAAGAATATGTGATTTCATGTCCAGCTATGCCAGGCTTTCCTAGCTTCACGACCAAATAAAAGCAACCAAATCTATCCTCAATTGTAGGTGTGCTTAAATAAGTCTGGGGAAATATTAATGCATGCAGATTCTCTTTTTCCCCATTTTTAAGACAAATTTCAGCACCAAGAGAACTCTAAAGGCTGTCATGATCAAAGACAAAGCCTTTCCTCTTCTGCAGTATTAGTCTCTCCTGCCTGATTTTGTCTGGTGTCTCCACGCTGCTCTTATCAGGGTCAGTGCAAGCCACCTCCAGCTGCAGCACGAGCCTCTGAGCCCTTCACATTTATTCCCTCTAGTACTGTCCAAACTCCATCCCAATGGTCTCATCTCCCATAGCCCATGGAGGTTCCCTTTCCTTCAGCATTTTCATCCTACAAGTGGAATGCCCGACGAAATTAAAAAGCAGCCTGGTGCTGCAGTGCTGTAGGAGTACAGGAGCTTCTTACAGCTTCCTGACAGACTTCCAGCTCATGCCTTCAGGTTCTTTCCTTAACATCAGCTCTCTCTGCCATTTCAAAGGGGAGTGCAGCATGGCCACCAGTCTGACGTGGAAGTTAGGCTCAGTTCAGTGAGGTTTGGCCTGGGCCACCCCACAGATGAATGTTTTTAAGATATGTAACTGAATGGAATATGCAACAATTAGTGAAATAAGAGGATAAGTATTAATCTGATTAAAAACTATCCAAGCTGAACAGAATTAAAAATAAACGAAACTCAGATACAATCCTAATGAATCCTAATGAACAATTACTTACTAACAATTCTTAACAGATCCTCAAAATAAAAAGAATCATGCTGAAATAAAATTAAAGATTATTAACAACAAAAATGTTTGTTAAGAAAAAAAATGATATAGGGCCTTGTAAGGATTCATTCATTATGTGTACAGGAGTACTGCGTCTAGATCTGGGGCCCTCAATACAAGAAAGACAGGGAGCTGTTAGAGAGGGTCCAGAGGAGGGCCACAAAGAAGATCAGAGGGCTGGAGCACCTCCCCTACAAAGACAGGCTGAGGGAGCTGGGTTTGTTCAGCCTGGGGAAGAGAAGGCTGAGGGGTGACCTCATTGCAGCCTTCCAGTACCTAAAGGGAACCTACAAACAGAAGGGGTGTCAACTCTTTACAAGGGTAGATAATCGCAGGACAAGGGGAAATGGTTTTAAGTTGAAGGAGGGAAGATTTAGTTGGATGTCAGGGGGAAGTTCTTTACCAAGAGAGTGGTGAGGAGCTGGAACAGGCTGCCCAGAGAAGTTGTGGATGCCCCATCCCTGGAGGTGCTCAAGGCCAGGTTGAATGGGACCCCGAGCAGCCCGGTCTAGTATTACATACGGAGGCTGGCATCCCTGCCTGCAGCAGGAGGGTTGGAGCTTGATGACTCTTGAGGTCCCTTCCAACCCAAGCCATTCTATGATTCTATGATGGTCTCTCCCATCTGCTGGCTTGCATTATGCATTAGTATTTTGTTTTCCATATTATGTAGGTTGATCTGAAAGTAATGCCTTCTATTTGTTTCCATGGAAACGACAATGGAGGCAGAGAGCACAATAACACTATTTAGTAGAGCAAATTTTCAGCTACAAAACACTATTTTTCAACAAAGTCATTGCTTTTGCATTAGCTGTGCATTTTCAACAGCAATGAACAAGAGCCTGCATGTTATACTCATAAAAATCTGCACCAGAGGAGGTGACCCGTTGTTTCACAGCTGCTATAATGGCATTGTTACTAGGAAAATTATGTCCATGCAGTCTATCTGTTATCAGACCAAACAGAAGGTAGTCAGAAATTGCCAAATCCAGACCACTACAGTGGGTGTGGTAGGATTGGTAATATGCTTCATGGTCTTCAAGCTACTATGGGGTCTGTTGTTATCGTGCTGCAAAAGAAATGTCTTCTTCTCTGGCCTCCCTCTGGATATTTGAACCCTCGGCTTAGTCAGTGTTGCAATGTAGAGGTTAGAGTTGATAATTTGTTTAGGTTCCAGAAAATCCATAAAGACCACCTTTCTCCTACCCAAAAAGACAGCTCACAGCTCTTTACTCACTGAGGGCTGCATCTTTAACTTTGTCTTCGAGGAGGAACTCACATATGCCACTCCATGATCTGCCATTCTGACTCCAGCTCATACTGGCAATACTGCATCTTGTCAATGGTAAAGATGCGATACAGGAAATTGTCACTTTCAGCCTTGCATTGGTTCCGTAAGTCCGGACAAATCTGCATGTGGTGTTCTTTCTGTTCCTCCATGAGCATTTGCAGGACCCACCTGGCACAAACTTTGCAATATTCCAGCATTTACACCATCATTTCCAGTGCATTGAAGCCAACATTCAGATCCATACACAGTTCCCTGGTCATAATCTGTCAATTTGCTTGGATGAGCAGATCAAGATGCTGTTCATTTTGTGGTGACAGCTTGCATGGACATCCAGAATGTGGCTTGTCTTTCACGTCGCCGTTGCCACTGCTGAAATGCACCACTTAATGCCTCACTGAGTTCACGTCCACTGTTTGGTCTTCATAAATGTTCAGCAAATGTCAATGAATGTCAGTGGGAGCCATTTTTTCTGCACGGAGGATATTCAGTTCCACCCTTCATTCTTACATGAACTTCCATGTCAGATGCCATTCTGTCAGACTGCCCATCTTCTGCCATCTGTTACACGGTGACAAAATGTAATGGGATATCGGTGGGAAGGTTCAGCCTCTGCTGCCATACTGCCAACATCTGTCTCTGATGTTGTGGGCCAACATTATAAAATAGGAGGAAATACTTTCGGAGCAGCCCTTGTAAGCATTTACCAGCTTCAAAGTCATCTTTATACTGTAAGCACACGGCATCTCGTGGTCAGGCTTCAGCTGATGTCCTTTGTAGATGTAAGAGCCTCAGCTTAGTACAAATCCAATTTTAAATGGAATAGGGGGCTCTTAAAAAAAAAATAACCACCACCACCATCAAGGTACCAGGCTGCATAATGGATATTAGCCATGTTCCTAAGCGTCTTCCTGAATGAAGGCCATGGCCTATTAATTACAGACGATGTATTAATAGTGTAATTTTCTCAGAAATGATGATAAAGCCTGCATCTAGGCCAAGGTTATCCACCAGGTACAGCAATGCAGACTGACAAGCGAGTTACAAGCAGGCTGTTGGACAGTCACACCGACAGCATGTGGCTCCCAACAGCCCACACTAACAGCACCCACTCCCTTGGGCTGTGCACACACCTCCACGTGCTGCATGAGTCCAGCACAGTGGGCTCATCAGCATCTTGTTCTGACAGAGGCGATTCTGAGTGATGAAAACTGGTGCTAATTGTACATGAGCTGTCATTCATGAAGTGTGCTGTGCGGATATACATAGCTGTGCCTAATCACGCAGGTCTCCAAATGAGAGGTAGTTAATAGAAATTAATTAGCAAGTGTTAATCGAGTAAAATCAATTAGAAAATGCTATAATATCAGTTGTATGGTAGAAGTGCAAAGGATAGCTCTGCACCTGTGTTAGGCTGAGCTGCCAAGAATAGGACATGGCACTTTTCTCTGTGGTGCTTTGCTGCATAATGGTGCAACCCTGGGAAGTGGTAACAAAATATGCAAATCCCATCTCATTTATCCTGAGCAACATCAGATCCAAGTAGCTGGGTCTGAGGTACTTCATTTCCTGAGGTGCAAGCACCATTTGCAGCACCTTGTAAATGTAGCCAGAGGGGCTTAGAAGATGAAATCCCATGGGTCTTGACCGGTGCTCTCAGTTCTAGGAATGGAAGTTTTCTTGGTCGTAGCTCCTTCCTCTTGCATGAACCTACAAAACTGGAGCCTGTAGTGCAAATAAGTAAAATATTAGTGCCATATTGTGCTGCAAATGCTGAAGGATCGGAACAGCCAAAGACTGTCATTTCAGTGTTGCATTGGCAAGAGCTGTTTTTATTTACATCTGCTGTTTTCATCATTGCATGATGAAACAGAAAGGAGGAGATATTCAAAAACAGTATCCAGGTCAGGGCCAGATTTTGTTGTCATTTGCAGTCTCCTACCTGGGGGACGGTGATCTTTGGCAGCTTCCACAAGGTCTGAGTTCCTCTCAAAATTAATACAGGCAAAAACCCATGCCCTTCTCAGAACCAACCAGCTTCGTCATTCACATCCCAGAGGCTGCCCTGAATTAAAGCTGGTTCATGCTCAGCAGTGACATCCAGGCAACTCAGAAGTTAATGATGCAGGAGAGCAGATGGGCGTGACTGCTATGAAAGGGGAGAATGTGGTTCTAGCTTTTCAATCACAGTTAATCATTAAAACGTTTCATGGTCACAGAATGTGCTGGCTTCCTCACAAGCTCCCCTTATCAGCCGTAATTATTTCCTGATCTGCTTTCGCCTAACTACCTGGCAAATTTATGCACAACACCCTTGAATTACCTGATTGCATTTATTGCCCTGTAATCCGGGTCAAATGGGCCTCTGCTATGTCAGCTGCAACATTTACAGCATGTTATTTCTCCAAGCCCATGCCCAAATGTAAGAGCCGTTCTGCCCACTGCCTTTCCTTTATACTACTCCTCTTCCCATGACAAAGCAAAACAGAGCAGTAAGCTAAATATATCAGAACTTCTATCTTATCTCCTCTGCCAATATAGAACAGGCTCCTCCTGCACAAAGCCCACAAGAGTTCTTGCTGCCCTTCCCCTAATTCCACTTCACTCTACATTTTCAATCATTTTAATTCTACAGTTATTGTCTAGACAACTGAATTAATGCATTTCTATTTACACTCCTTTCCTTTTTTTTTGTTTTCTGATAAAGACTAGCTCACCTGCATAGAGGGGTGAGATCTAAATCTGAGTCATAGACCCAAACACATCACCCTTGCAGCATGTTATTTACCATGTCAGAGCCAGCAGAGCTGGGACTCAGCTTCCTGCTGGGTACAGTCCAGAGTTACCAACTTAACTCTTTTATTGAATAAAAATGGATAGAAAAACCCTGACCAGCATGATAGGTTTGAACACATGAAGTTAAGTCCTAAAGTCCTATGTAAGTGCAGTCAGTGGAAATTTCCAAGATCAGGAGATGGCCTGCACTTTGATAAGTATGAGCAGTGTATGTAAATAAAAGTAAGAACTGGAGATCCAGTTCCCATTGCAGCTGTGATTAACGGGCAGAAATTCACCTGTTCTCAGTGAAGCAGAAGAAGCTGTCCCATCTACAAGTACTATGAACATACATCTGTACATATACCTGTGCTGTACAATGCCTACCTGAGCTACCAACAAGATCTTTCTATTAAAACATAGACAATGGGACAGAGGTCTCTAGCCAGGGAGAGGAAGAGTAGAGAAGTGGAAGCATGACATTTCATGATCAAATTCATCTTCTTGGTGAGACAGTAACATCTACAAAAAGGAACAAAGAAGCATTGAAGGGGGATTTTGTTTTCATTGCTTAAGTTTATGAAAATACTGTTTTAGGGAAATTCAAAAACACGTAGTGAGCAGGGGATGTACATGGAATAACCCCAAGGCCAGATTACATTGCTGTTGCATAATCTTGGTGTTTGATACATGGTTGACTCCGCTTGCAGGCAATTGCAAAGTCATTGTGAAACACTAGTAATCAACAATTCAAACCGATGCTTCCCCTTTCTTTCTAGCACAGTATTCACCTAAAACAGACAGTAATTCAGAGAGCCTGCAAATACAAACAAGAATTTGAAAACGCCCTGCTCTGCTTGTCTTTTCTTGCTTGCTGCAGTTAGGTCTCTTCCAAGACAGACCAGGGCACTGCGGGGACACTGGGCAGGCTCTGAGAGCCTAGACAGTACACCAGAAAAGTATAAAGGAGTTCACAGAAATCTCTACCCACCCGTGCAGTTCTCTGCTTTGTGAGCATACCTTTCTGGTGTCACAGTTTTCTATCATTCTGCCGGTAGCCACTGCATACAATGCTTTAAAAATGCCAGCTCAAGGCTCAGAACGAAGGCATGCAGTATCCTTGGAAGTACTACAGAAGGGCTAGGGGAAAAGATGGTAAAGCTTTGCCACTACACAAAGAAGACTGAAATGCATCTATGCCATATTTCCTGTGGGGGGGGGTCTCATCACTCTCTTGGAAAGCACAGGCAATAAGCAGGAAAGAACAGACATGGCGATTTTGCATACTGCACAGCCTCTGTCTACACACAGGGGGATGCCACAGCTCAGAAAAGCAACAGCAGGGGGAGGTGACAGAGGTCTGCCGAGACACAAATAGTGGCAAGGTGATTGAAGAGTTCAAGACAACTGCATCCTGGGCTGCATCAACAGAGGGGTGGCAGCAGGGCAAGGGAGGGGATTGTCCCCCTCTGCTATGTCCTTGTGAGGCCCCATCTGGAGTACTGCATTCATGCCTGGGCCCCCACCATAGGAAGGATGTGGAGCTGTTGGAGTGGGTCCAGGGAGGCCATGAAGAAGCTCAGAAGGCTGGAACATCTCTCCTGTGAAGATAGGTTAAGGGAGTTAGACTTGTTTAGCCTGGAGAAGAGAATGTTCTGGGGAGACCTCATTGCAGCCCTCCAGTACTTGAAGGGGTGCTCATAAGCAGGAGGGAAAGCGACTTTTTACAGTCTAATAGCGACAGGACAGGGGGGAATGGCTTTAAACTAAAAGAGAGAAAATTTAAGTTAAATGTTAGGAATAAATTCTTTACTCAGAGGGTGGTAAGGCCCTGGCACAGGCTGCCCAGAGAAACTGTGGGTGCCCCATACCTGGGGGCGTTCAGGACCAGGATGGATGGGGTCTGAGCAGCCTGAACTAGTGGTTGGCAACCTTTCCCAAAGCAAGGGGGTTGGAACTAGACGGTCTTCAAAGTCTCTTCCAAATTAAGCCATTCTATGATTCTATGACACAAGAGGTAAAACCACTGCACTTACAGGGTCCACTAAAAATCACCACAAAGCTGATGCCAGACTTTGGGTGGATATGCCAGGGTTATGGCAGGGGAAGGATCACACTACCTAGAGTTTCTCTTTTATGCTTCCCTCAGACACTGCAAACTGGGCAAAGATGGGCCTTTGGTGTTAGCCAGTACAGATCTTACTACCAGGGTACACAGCAAGTGCATATATTGCAGAGCAATCTGTCTTCCACCTAGAGCTATACCCAGGGATGTAGCTCTTGGAAAATGCCTTTTTGCTTTCTTGCAGCTTTCCATTTCAGACTTTCACACTTTTGCTTTCTTTCAGCTTTTTTTAGCATTATATATACACCTATATATACATCTATATATAGATTTTGAATGGCAGTGAAATATGCTGCAATAACAGCCTTGCAGCCTGCTACCAGCTGTCTGTCCACAAATACTTGCACCCTTTCACTGCTGCCTGTGTGCCCTGACCCTTAACTAAAGAGGCCTCTTTCAGAGCTCATTCCTCATGGTGTGTTCAGTCCTCTGCTGAGACAGAAAACAGTGGTGGCGATTATGGAAGTCACTCACTGTGGCATGATGTCCCATCCCCAGGGCACTCATGTCCCACTGCTGCAGACCCTTCAGGCTGGGGGAATCACTGTGGAGCAGAACCAGGCTTGTCTGCCTGTACACAACACGTCTCACGCTTTCATTATGATGTCCCTGCAGCTTGGCCTAACAGTTGAAATACAAGATGCCTACTGGAATCAGCAGCCATGAGAATTATTGGAACCGTTCTTTTTATTTTTAATGCTGTTTGAAAGACTTTAATAAAATCTGATGATGGGCAAGGTAGTCACTGATGGAATTGCACAAGAGGGAGGTGTGCATCACCTGTGCTGCAGCTGTGCCTTGTGTCAGTGCTCCTAAAAGTCTGCTACCGGAGTAGCTTGAGCAACCTCCCACAGGCCAGCTTGGCACTAGCAGACCACTCAGGTCAAGATACAGACGTAATATTTTGAGTTGTGCCATTCTTTTTTTCAAGTTCACTCACCTGCTAATTAACATCTTGGTGGATGGTGTTAAACTTTCCCCATAGGTCCAAAAAGAATGCTATTTCCTACATTTTCACTGGATTTCTGTACCAAGTTCCCCCTGAAGATGGAATTAAGACCCTGGCACATACCTATTTCTTCTTGTTCAGGTCTCACTTAGCTCTCGCTGGGGCATGTTCCCAGTCCTGGTTCACTGCAGGCATAGGTGGGAGTTGCTGGCTTCTGCCAGCTTAACAGCAGTGCACACAGGTTCCTTCTCCATCAAGCTGCATCTTGCAAATCCACTCATCCTTGTTTAATCACAAGGAGGGAGGCAGGGGAATGTTTCTTGCCTTCTGAGAAACGTTTCATGAAACTGGAATTTTTTTGAGGTCTTTTTCTGGGGTTGGATTCTTGGTAAGCCTTCTTTCCTGAAATCCCAGTGAAACATGCATAACACTCCAAGAAATCACACCGCAGGCTTTAGGGTAGAGGTGTGGGAAAAGTGCACGTTAGGTTAGCAACATGTAAGCATTTTGCATGGTTCCTCTTCAAAAAAAAAAAAATAGTTCAGCAAGAAATAGCTACTTGTGGGACACACATACACAACAAAAAGCCCCAACTTCCAACAAGCAAAACAAAACAAAACAAAACAAAACAGAAAATACTTCTGAGTTTCTTTCTGATCGGAATGTTGCCCTCAGATAGGGCTGGTGATTGAAGCACACCGAGTACATCTCACAGTACAATGCAAATCACTGCTGTTTGCTCACACTGACCCAAGATGCCTCCCAGCTACTCCTCTGTTCTGAGGACGCACAGCCCCGAGCCTGCTGCGCTCCACTCTAGGCTGGCAGGTCCACTTGCTCCCCGCCACCAGCATGAACACATGCCACCAGTCATACTCATTCTCCATGGCACAGTCAAGTTGTCAGCCCCAGTGACAGCTCTGTTTCATGACATCTCTTGAAGTGAGCAGCTCAGGAGGCACCTGGGAGCAGAGTCAAACTCTTTTATGAGATTGAAGTGTAAGTATCCATCTTAAATTCCACTTTTTGGAGTCTGTATTTTCCATTTCCCCATGTCTATCTCTGTCTTGCTGTAAACAACAACAACAACAACCGGTACATTTACTGGTAGCCATAAATAACAGCTGAAGTGCAAAGCCCTTTGCCTCTAGCTGCCAGAGCACAACACTGGAAGGCAAAAAGAGAGAAACAAACAGCATTAATATGATTTATCTTTTGCACACTGGCTCCACCGTCTTTCAAGGCCAAGCATTTCAATAATGAGAAACGGGGCATTCCCACCCCTCACACACAAACCCCCTTTTATTTCCTACGCAGTAGGAAAGTTAAGGAAAGTTTTCCCACGCAGTAAGGTGTTAAGACATGAGACTTTCTCAAGGGCTTCTCACCAGAGCTGTCTCTGTCTTTGACTCTGATAATTCAGCCCGATTGATCTTTCTCTGGTGATGCCAGTGGCATCAGTAGCCAGAGTGATGGAAGGGTTTTACAGCTTGAATGGCCTTTGGGACAGCTGGTGGAAGACAAGTGCCTAAAGCTCTCAGTTCCTGCTTCCTCAAGTTCCTAAGCCATAGGGTATTCATGAATGTCATTTTCTTTTACCGTTAGCTTTGAAACAGGAGCAAAATAATGAAGGTGAGATTCTCAAGCAGCTGCATTACACCAGTTGCTAGAGGAAATTGAATTATGTGACTGGGAAGTAGTGCAGCTGCCCAATTTTTTTGCTGTCCCAATATCCTAATGCCATCAGCTCATACACTGTTTTTTTTTTTTTTTTAAGTTTCTCATCTTGGGCTGAGTTTTTTATTCCATGGCTCCTAAGCCAGGTGTGACAGGAGTGAGTGCTGTTGCCTACCAGTAGAAAATGAATGTAGGAGACTTGGGAGGATCAATAGGCCATCAGCCAGAAAAAATATTAGCCTAGTCTCTGTGCATCCCAGAAAGCTGCACATGACTGACTTTAACCTCTGTCACCACGCCCCAATTTCAGCTAAACCCATATTCTCCTAAGCCTTTCTGAAGTTACCTTCGGAGCATCTGTGGTCACCCAGGTAATACAACGACTGAAACTTTAAATGGAGTCATGCTGATAGGCCCCATTAAGATCCTCATCCAAAGCTACTAAGAAAGCATTGATTTATGCTTACCAGCAGGAAAATTTCGTTATTAGTAGTCATATTTTTGTGAGACAGCTTTCAGAGATGCTTTTGTAGAGGTTTCACTGTTTAAAAATGTAGGGCTTAATGAATACTAAACGACTGACTGATTTTTAACTTTCAGAAATACCAGTGGTGACTGAAGTTGAAGATAACTTGAAACCAATACAAAGAGTTAAGCACCAAGGCTCCTATGGATGAGGACAATTTCATGACCAAATTACCAGAGAATAACTTTAAACACACTTCAGTTGCTGCCAGCAATTAGCTGCGCAACTGCTCATAACCCATGCAAATATTGAGAGATTCAAGATTCATAGACATCCATGGACACAGACAGAAGCAAGCAGCAAACTTCGGCTGAAACACCCTCCAGAGTGAAAAATAGAAAATTGTTCATTTCATTCTTTCATACTGATGGAGACCTAGTTACAGGGCAGGAACCAAGAGGGTACTCCTTGATATTTTGTTTTGACATAAATATAATTTGTATTTCATGTTTTGGAGCTCAGATCCCTGAGGACAAGCAGACGGCAAAACTACATTGTGTTTCAAGCCCTGATGTTGGGACTGACATGTCAACCAGCTTTCTCATTATAAAAGCAGTAGGACTAAGTTTTTAGGAAGAAGCCAGATTTGTCTTTCCTTGTACTTGAGGACTTTCCCAACCACCACACAACCACAGAGTAAACATATGTAACCAGGGTGAATGAGGGTGAAGAGTGACTCAGCCTTTCTGAGGCAGCATCAAGTGCAAGCAAGAACTTTGACATGAGTTGCTGACTACCTCAAAGTGAAACATCACTGACAGCCGCACAGTGCATCACAGGGCAGTCATCGTTTTCCCTTCAGAGTTGATTCTTCCTGAAGATCAGGCCTATGAAAGTGGCAGCTGCCACAGAAGGGGTCTGCAGCCATTCCTCCCAACACACGAGGATTTTGTTCTGTGTGCAGTCACATCACATGCACAGTTGCCTCTGGGAGTTGTTGGGAACTGTTGCCTAACTTCTACTGGAATTTGAAGGACGGGCCTCCAAGATACCAAGTCCATATGAATAGCAAGAAAAACAGTGACCAAACAGACCAGAAAATCTCTGTTAGTGCCCCTGTTATGGCAAAGGCTGATGGCCCTGGAGAGCTCCCAGAAGGACATGTTAGAAAGTAGATTTGACTCCTGCTGCTACTTGTGGAATTGCTGGCCTCTTTCTTCCAGGTAGCAATACTTCTGGGCACTGGAGCTCAAACACTATCAGCATTCAAGCTTTTCCTCCTTAACGCTTAGTGTCTTTCAAACCAGTTTGTTCCTGTCAATGCTTTCAGACTCCTCCAGCTTTCTAGAGTGCTCTCAGTTTGGGGATCCTCTGGAGTATGCCCAGCTAACAACCCATTTCCCCAGTCCAAAGCCTGACTCTGCAGGAAGTTGACTCCCAGTTTCGATAGGCCTCCAGAACAACTCATGTTTCCACTACCTGTGAGAGGAATGTTTAAACCGTTGCTCACAGTGAGTAGCAGCTGATGCTTTTAATTATCACCGAGAGGAAAGGGAGGGATGGAAAAACATGTGCCTGCCAGCCCTCTTACCAAGGCTTCAGGGTGAGATCTTTTCTTGGGAGGGTAGAGGGGGAGGCCTGGTTCTCTATTTTGTTCATTTGAAGCACCCTAGTCTTAGATGCTTTTGAAAGGAAGGTACTGGGAGTCTTGGTCTTCCCCAGGAAGCTGAGAAAACAGCAGAAAAGTCAACCAAGAATCATTCCCGTATCTATTATGAAATGACCTTGAGATTAGAAATACTGAAACAGCTCAACAGTAGGATAGTATATCAGTATACAATATTTAAGGCTCTAAAATAGAAGTTCCCCAGATTTTCCAGTCCTCCCTTGTTGTTCAAAGACTCCTCCATCAAAGCTCAAGACCTCCCAGTCATGTGAGAGGCATCAGAGGATCATTAATCTGAAAGAAATTGGTGGAAAGTACGTCAAGCACACCCAATCTTTAAACTGAGTACTTTAGAAGATCATTGCAAAATAAAAGACAACTGTACATTCATTTCCCTTTAGAAAGAACATACGGCACAAAGCCACAAAAGTTTCAATCTTCAATCATTGCAAAATGACTTGGAAAGGCAACAAAGCAATGCCAGTTTTCACCATCTGAAGATACAACCAAATGTCTGAGGTATGCTGAAAACTATAAGGCCTATTCATTGTGAATGCTTCTGGACATATGATAATAAATGAGAAATTTCTCTCCAGAGATGATTATGGCACAAATATGAATCAATTAATTTAGCCTGTTACGAAGACCGTCCCTTCCTCTAAAGCACGCAGTGGAGAGTGGGATCTGTTAACATCATCTGGCTGCAGAAAAGCCTGCAGTCTCAGAGTTGCTTCTGCCTGGTAGCTTGCATTTACCTTCAGTATCATCTTTATTGTGTCCACTCCAAGTCCCTGCCCAGAAGACAGGCCAACAGCATAAGCACTTCCCATTGCCATTGATTGGTCCAGCAGCAGTGAGAAATGTGAGAGGAATCTTTGCCTTGCCCACATTCTGGCAGTGTGTGGGAGAAATACAGATTATTGCCTCTGAACTGAAGCTTGCTATTAACATTCTCTTCGAGGAAATCAACAGTGGCCATCAGCGTAGCAGCCATGGTACAGACAGCACTGTACTCGTTTCCCTCTAAGAATGGAACAAGATGCTCTGTATTTATTTTCAACAGCAACATAGAGTCCTGAAAGGAAAACTTTCTGTCGAAAAGCTCTTCAGCCTCTGCTGTATAGTAGATGGCACATGAACAGTACCATCCCACTTTGTACCATCTGTATCTCAAAAACACTCCAGAACTTGTGGCAACACCACTGTCTAAGACCTTCCAAACAATCCTTAAGACAGCCTTAAGCAGGATGCACGTAAGTAATCATCTAATTGCTTTGCCTCTCCGTGTGCCTGACCTCTACTCACCTCTTTGATGCTGGCCCTCCCAGAAGGATTCTGTATCATTTTATTTTCACTGCAGAGCCCTCAAATATTTTCTGTGCATGCGGCTCTTGATGAGAATTTCCTGCGGAAGCACCACCACCTGTGAGTTGTTAGTGTGGGTATCTTGCTTTTCTTAGCTTGATGTGTGAAGGCTTGTGGACTGGAGGAAGCAGCTTACCTGGACATCTGAAGTACATGGCATAGGTGTGACATCCCATCTCTCCAAGTAGAAGCACCACATCTTCAGTTCTGCACCAACACTGAGCAGCTACCAAATTTTGGATAGCATTGAATCAGATGTCCTTCACATCCTTTATTTTTTCCCAAAAGTTCACAAGATGAGAGACCTAAAGCATAAGATAGAAAAACAAAAAGTGTGCTCGCTGATGTACATGCACTCACCCACGCTGTCTGACCACAACTATCGATTTACTTCATTATGGGTCTAATTGTCAGTCTTTGCCAACAGTTTCCATAATGTAAAAGGGAGCAGCCTGTAAAATGAGCCACACTGTTAAGTCACTCTGACACCTTCCACAGTGGCCAGTGGTGAGCAGCCAACGTG
Organism: Numida meleagris; assembly: GCF_002078875.1. Taxonomy (NCBI): domain Eukaryota; kingdom Metazoa; phylum Chordata; class Aves; order Galliformes; family Numididae; genus Numida; species Numida meleagris. Next base: position 281,899 of record NC_034419.1, on the reverse strand, counting down.
GCGGCCCAGTGCTGTGTGGGCTCTGCTGGCCAGCCCCTCTGGTTTCCACTTTCAGACAGGCAGGCTTGTGTTGGCACAGGGTGCAGAGTGGCTTGTACAGTAATAAACTCTTGAAAGTGTTTGTAGGCACAGGGAGGATTTCCATAAAAACCATTTTTAAAAGTTCTCCATGGAAAGTCAGCCTCTAGGTGTGCACTGCTCCAGCTCAGGTCAGTGTTGTGAAGCTATCAAAATGGAAGAAATCAGGTATCTTTTCTATATGAGTTCAGCAGGAATGGAGGCAAAGAACATGTCCCCTGTCTCTCCGTTCTCCAACACTTGTACTGAGCCCAGCTTTCTGTCTGCCCATTTCCACGAGCTCCATTGGTGACATTCTTCATTCATAGTTTCCTTTACAAGTATTTTAGCAGCCAAATGAAGGAAGAGACTATTAAAGAAGAATGGGCCACGCGTCTTCTTCTCATAGTCTCAGCTTCATCTAGCAGAATTCATAGAATGCCAGCTGTGCTGTTTACACTCTCCCCATCCCAAGTCTTGACCCCAACACCTGCACAAATGCACTGGGTGCTCCGTATGTTTTGATACAACCTGAGCTGACCAAGAGATGCCAACAGCCAGGTACTCAGTGGCCAGAGAGTACCCAAGGCAGCAACTTTTTGTGTTTGTGTAACAGGAGGAGCAGGAAAGCAGACAACAAAAACCAGTAGCTGCACAGTCAGAGGCAAGTGCTGTAGCACATGGTGCTTCTGTAGACTGGCAGGCTTACTGTTTTAAGACCGGAATAGCAAATCTCAGCTAGTGGGGTGAGGAATATGTGAAGCTGGGGAACTCTGTAAATCACAAAGGTGGAAGACAGATGCTGAAGAACTGTATAAATCTGGCTACCAGTGACATACGCTGGAACATACTTATGTTAAATACATCAAAAGCCCTCCTTATAGAAGGGTGCCCAAATCAGGAGAATAGAATACAGTTCAGAAGAGTTGAACCCTTGTACCTTTGGAGCCTCATGCTTAAAGCCCCAGGGAGTTAGTTGCACTTGGATGCATCTAAAGTAGAAGCAAGGAGAAGGCTTGGCTAGATGGACATCCACCATGCTCATACCTCCAAGCCCCACTCAAACAGGACTAAGCAGACTGAGGAATACCCTTGTAAAGCTGGTGGATTCTTCTTCCTCACTGCTCCTCCAGACTCACACCAACTGCGGGGCAGAGCTGAGCAGAGACTTCTGTCTGAGTGTCAAAAACTTGCATCTGAGTGCAGCAAGTCAGCTTTCCCAAAGGATTTCTTTCATCTACCATACATAAGGCCCAGTTGCAGAACAGGCACACACTAGCTCAGCAGAAATCAAATCAACAGCAATAAACAACACCACAGGGTCACGCCAGCCTCAGCTTCCTCCCTCCCCCACCAGCTACCCTGGCCTTGCGAAGCCAAACTGCTCCAAACAAATGCTGTGGATGTGGGAGTACTCTGCATGTTAAACATTTAAGTTCTTGGCTGGCTCCAGAGAAGACCTGTGCTCAGAGCTGATACAGCAATGCATGGCACAGAGACAGGGCTGTGCCCTGGCTGTGTTTTCTCAGAGCCTCTGCATAGAGAGCCAGTGTGGAGGCAGAGATAACAAGTCACGCTAGGCAAGTACTTTAAAAATGGTATTTCCAACACAGTTATCACAGAAAAGTGACAAGGAAATTGGGTCTTTAAATGTAGTAATTCCGTATAGAATCTGTCCATAGCACTACAGGTAATACTGTAAGCCTTTTTTATTGAATAACTTTCAGTAACCCAGTAGAGTCAGAGATTAATCATCACACAGATGTCGTGCCTCCCTGCTTGGATAATTATTAAAGGTTAAACATTGAAGCTACCTTCATGTGGACAGGGTGTGTCTTCCCATCTACTTTCAGATTAATAAGCAAAGTAAAGTAGAAGTAAAACTTACTCTGGATCAGAGTAGTGACCCCTTTAACACTACCAGTCTGTCCAGAAAAGAGAATGGAGACTAACTGTGCTTGACTTCAGTGCTGCAATATACTCATTTCCCTCCCTGCTTCTGAACCAAATTTTGCCAGCACCGTTCCTGTCGGACAATGCATCTTTTGGAGTACCACAGCAGCAGTCCATTCAGAGCAAGCAAAGATGATGTGACCTGTTTCTTGCTCCTCTTCCCCACTAATCTCTCAACGGTGTTTTGTTGCTATCAAATAGACTGTGACTCACTGAGGTGTTCAAAATTACACTGGTGTAATTTTCATTTTTACTTCTCTCATTCAAATCCAGCCTGTTGTGGCTCGTCAAACTCCTGTGTAGCACATACTCTCTAGCTAGCCTCATGTGTCTGAACATCAGCTCAAAATGAGGTCTAGGCAGGACACCATTAGAATACACCAGGTTTGATGTACAGACAAAAACCAAAAGAAGTCCAAATGAAGCAAGGACATCCAGGTCTTCCCAGTACTGGTGCATCTGTCCCTCCAGAAATGAAAAGCAAGAGCTTGAGCCAGCAGGGACTATCACAGAGCCCAAGTCAAGTAGCAGCCAGTCTGAGACTTCCCATGAAACACATCACTGGTTTGTACCATCGCCACATCAGTGCCTTAGGAAAAGCCCTTTGCTGCTCAGCCAGGGACCAGGAAGGAGACACCCAGCAGGATGCCTGGGCTGGGCTGACAGTGTACACATGGCAAGCTCTAATTTAACTTTCCAGATTGTATTCCAAATCTTGTGACACTTACACTCTGGGAACATCAGCTGATCACTCAGAAGGACACCACAGGGCCAGGAACAACTTCCCCAACATGCAGACTGCTTCAGGACAGCAGAATGCATAGACAGTACTTCAGGGGCTGGTTAAGGGCTAAGACACTGCTAAGGTAAGCCAGTGTTTTGCCTGGTGTCTGCAATCCATACTCATCAGAATATTTGAATACAAGGCTTTTTAAAGTAAAGAGATCCACTTCCACCGTTTTACATTTATGAGGAGGTTTAAAGACTACATTATTCTTATCACAAACTTAAGATGTTTTATTAATTCTTTCCTCCAAGATGATTACAAGGCTCTACCTAAAGCAATATTCATGCTTCTTTATCATGACTGATATGCGAACATTCCTGGCTTCACTTAGTAGCTTTCACTGGGCAGTGCAATGAAAGACAACATATTTCACCATCCCTGCAGTAGCACCAATCCTAACGATCATTTAGGAGCTGATGGGATTGCCTGGAGCCAGGCATCCAGGGCTGTTTCCTCATCAGCTTGACTGTGGTTCCAAGCAACACTTCAGAAGCTCAATTATTCAGCTACCCATTCAGACTTCCTCTCCCACTTCTATCTCTCCTACCCATGGAGATGCCCCAGGAGAGGTCACAAAGCCTTATCTAAAAGATCACAGCCCTAAAATTCCTTGCTGATGTACCTCTCAATTAATGTGATCAAAAGTACCACTGATCCTACAGGTGGAAGAGACAGAGGAGCAGAAAAGCAGTGCTAAAATCCCTGCTTTGCAGAACTAAGTAGCTCAGCAGACAGAAGGGATTTGGGGAAGGAGGAAGGCTGTGATTTCTGTCTATGAAGATTATGAAAATACTCATGACATCATTTCAACCAAGTAACTTCATTTTCAAGGAAATTTTGTGGAACAAAAACAGCCCAGGTAACAACATAATCACAGAATCATAGAATAACAGAATTACTTGGGTTCAAAGGGACCTTAAAGGTCGTCTGGTTCCAGCCCTCCTGCTGTGGGCAGGTTGCCACCAACTAGACCAGGCTGCCCAGGGCCCTATCCATATCCAAAGACCTTTACAAGTGTAAAGGTGTCTGGATATCTGGGTTTTTTTTGTCCTGTAAGTTCCCAGAAGGACACTGCCTCAGTATTTGAGGTTTTCTCCAGCAATATTTGTCTGCCTGGCTTCCTACTCTAAACACCAGACATGAAGAGAGTTCTCCAGCATCCATTTACAACTTCTCCAGAGTAAATGCAGTCGAGGTTGCTAATGTTCTCCTTCTATATCTATCACAAGCTGTCTCGGGGAGGGGGAAGGGGAGGGGGAGGAGAGGGGGAGGGAGAGGGAGAGGGAGAGGGAGAGGGAAGGCTCTGGGGAGACCTCATTGTGATCTCCCAATACTTGAAAGGAGCTCACAAGCAGTGGGGGATTGACTTTTTACAGAGGTAGACAGTGATAGGACGAGGGGGAATTAATTTAAAAATTTGAATTTAAACATGCTGCCCAGAGAAGCTGTGGATGGCCCATTCCTGGAGGCATTCAAGGCCAGGCTTGACGGGCTTCTGGGCATTCTGATCTAGTGGTTGGCAACCCTGCCCACAGCAGGTGGTTGGAAATAAATGATCTTTGATGTCCTTTCCAACCCAAGTCATTCTATGGTTCTGTGATTCTTTACAGTTGCATGCTGCTCTGCAGATGAGCCTCACATCTGACCTGACGTAGTCTCACTGAGTCAGTCCCTGAGCTGCCCTCAACAGAGTGCCAACTATGCAGTGGCTTATTTGGCTGAATTGAAACAAAAAAAACCCACAACAACAAAGAAACAAAAAAACAACACCTGTAGACTCATAGGAGTTGTTAGCACTTGTTTTACCCTGTGACATAAGTCCTGTGCTTAGATATCCAGAGTATATTCACCCTTTAAGCCACAGTTTGCTGTTTCCTGCAGTTCATTCCTTAACACAAATGCAACTTGATGGTATCTGGTGAATAGGTCAGCAACATAACTAAAGTCTCCATCAATTCTTCTACGAATAAATGCTGCCATTTACAAAGTGGCAGTCAAGCTTGTAAAAGGAAGGAAAGAAATGTCACTTGCAACCCAAGTGATTCTTTCTGTTAAGCTAGTCTTGAGGCTTTTGTCTGATAAAGCCACTTATCTGACTGTATGAAAGGTCTTAGATAGTTGTTGGAAGAGTTGAAAGTCCACGCACAAGGCTTTCTGCCATCCTGCAACTGTTGTTTAAGCTTTTGGTTGAATCATTATTTCAGCTCCCAGAGCTGAGTCATTTCATCTGCGTGAACATGTACAAAGCATGGGACAAGCAAGCAATCTCAGTTGTGCCAGAGAATCTACGTAATTTCATTTTCAGCTGGTATGCTTATTCTTATGTTCTCCCAGCTCTAGAATCCTAACGGTCTTTGATGAAGATCTCCAGTCGTCAGGACTGGAGGCGATGGAGGCACATTATTAACAACCACATCTCATACCACCACACCCACATACTGTTCAAAGACCGCTTGGGCCTCTGAGTAAAGGTTGGCTCTTGTATTTGGGGTCAGGGAAGGAAGAGGGAATACAGGAGCATAAAAAAGCAGCAACATCATCTTGCTCTCATTGGCTTCTGGCTTAGTGTGAATGTCCTTTTGTACAGCCCAAATCATTGATTAAAAGAGGTATCAATTCTCTGAAGGTTTTTTCCCATGGCTGCCTTTGTATATCATTTGCTGAAATACTCTAAGACCTCATAAACATCAAGCATTACTAAAATAGATTTTTTTTTCCCACTCTCCCTCCCTCCCCCTTCACTATTTCAAGTATATGTAAAATCCGCTAAAGATCCAGATTCTCCCACAGAAACCATGTGACGCTTGTCTGGAAATAGTTCTTCTCTCTGCCTCTAAAAGCATCCAGAGCAGATGGGCAGGGACTAGATGCTCTGGTATCACCAGCTCAAGCTGTCTCTTTGATAACACATCAGGGGAATGGTTGGAGGAGAGCACATGCCCAGCATTACCTCTCACAGGTTCCTTTACTGAAGGGACCAACATTTGACTGAAATGGAGAAGAGAGTGATTCATGTCAGCATCGAGGATGCCACAATGGACCTGAGTTGCCTTTAAAATCTTGTAACGCTCAACCTCAGTGCCAGCCAGAGTGAAAGACAGAACTTCCACAAAATGCTTCTCAGGAGAGCTGACCAGGAACAGGCTTGCCCAACTAAGAGTAAAAACCTCCCCTAAAGAACTGGAAACCAGGGATGTTTAGAAGTTTGAGAGCTGCAGACCTCACTTCAGAACAGACAAGGGCTGCTTGTACCAAGCTTTATTTTTGCAGAGCATGAATCATTTCTCACTTGAAGGTAGCTGGGATCACTCTGCTGTCAGTATCTCTGTCATCAGCAATGCTAAAAATGCAAAAATCTCCGAAGTCAGCCATGGCATGTTGTCAGCTCTGGACCTATGCACATGACTGCTGGATCTCCTTCATGGGCTGCCAAAGAGCAGCAGCAGGTGCTGGCACCTTTCATATCAGTCCCTGTGATGCACCAGGCCCACCCCCTGCACACACACACACATGCACAAAGCTCTTGCTTCTCAGTTCATCCCCAACAGTAAATATTTGATTGTTCTGCCTGTTCTGCCAAAGAATGGCAGCCTACAATTACAGTTAATCCTCTAAAGGTTGCTGTGCTGTCACACACTTTTGCTCTCAGCCTTCCTTGAGGAACCATATGGCTGCCTTCACTGTACAGCTGGTGAGCTTACATCCATCAGGGATGTACATTCCCCAACTCTGCCTACAAAACTGAAGCTAAAGAGCAAGCCAGTAATGAACCCTTCATTTTAATTGATTATTTACATATACTTTAACATCCACCTCCTCTGGCAAAGAAATTATCTTGTACCATATGAAGACAGCTGCAGTAATTAGGATTTCAGTTGTTGTGAAACAGTCTTCAAATGCGGTCCTCCCCATGTTGTTATAAACAAGGTCTCGGGTGTGGTATGCTCTATAAGGAGCAATGTCGGCAGTTACATGAGCAGTGCATTTTTTCACGTATGGTGGCACTGCGCAACTGCATGCCACTAGCAGTTTTGGAAGCCAGAATTGGTTTTTGCATTAACTTAGACAAGTTCATAGAGAAAAAGCCCACTGAGTAGAGGCTCTGGTTCTCGAAACCTTTAAGCAGCTGGCTGAGGGAAAACAGAAGAGTGCTGAGGGAGGAATCGCACTGTGCCAGCCATCTCCTGCAATTAGTGCTGCCGTACGGCTGGAATGCAGGAAGTGAGCCCTGTTCTCACCTGACCCTCTGGCCCATGCAGTTGTCCCCATCCTCACTTCCAGGATATGTGCTTTGTCTAAGTGAAATAAGAAAATGAAAAAGCCTTTTGTGGCACTATTGAATGTGTTTTGAGATGGCTGCAGTTCAGGTGAACACTGAAGTTCTGGACTTGGGATAGGAATACCTTCACCCAGGAGCGGGACTCAAAGATCTTTATGGGTTCCTTCCAACTCAGGATATTCTATGACTCTATGATCTTTAGTCTGGGTTACACAATACTGTATTTCACATGGTGGCATGGGAATCTCATTTTGTTCCTCCTAGGAGAGTTGCTCATCCGTCTCTTATAGCACTAGCTCTAACTTGGTGCTAAGCTGATATATGAAGTTGTAAGGGAACAATTTGGTTAGCCAGCAAATTTCAGAAAGGCTTGAGCTATAAATAAGAGTTTCTTTGCCATCATGGAACCAAAGCCAGGACATCATGTCTCTCAGAAGACAAGGAACACAACTCTTTCAGTATTTTCAATTGCCTAACACAGGAAAGGCTCAAAGAGATGGCCTCAAATTCATTACTGATACACCATCCTTTTTCCCAATGGAAAAGGGAGCTTCTCCCTGCTGTGCACCAAGAGTGACCTGCTGCAGAACAGTCCAATCATACTACAAAGGACATGGGGGACACCAGGCCTGGCTTCCAGAGGACACTGGGGCACCCAGCTGCTGCTCCAGCAATGGCCACTTGAAACAGCAGAACGGTTGTGTTCAAATCCATGCTAACTCTGCAGCACTAACAGCCAAGATCTGTCATGAGAGAGTTAAAAGAAAATGTCGCCAGATTGCAGAGATCACTGAGGGCTCTTGTACCTCTGATGTCTTTTGTGCTGATGCATGCAGGTTTTGACGAAGAACTTTGTTCAGTGGTGATAAACCATGTGCCCTCAATCTCAGCAGTCAGACCACTGAGAACATTCCCCTTTTTTTGTCGCTAGTATTTGGAAAGATTTGTGTAATAATATTATCAGATCACTTCAACACTCTGAATTGTCTTGCAGTAACTGTGAAATCCATGCATAGTAGGTAGACATAACAGACATATCTGCAAAGGGGCTGCTGCAAGCTTTGCCCAATGCCCATGCACTATGAGCGATGCTAATTCTCAGTGTAACTCTGCCAAGCCCATGGCAGTTTCATCTTGAAGGAGTTTCTCCAACAAGTTTCCTCAGTAGGGAAAATAAATAGTTATGTTTCCCTGCCACCTCCCAAGGCAAACCAACCCAAACCACAAGATTTAAGGTCAATACAGGGCTTTCCCAGTCTTCAAGGTGAAGACTAATACATTTTAAAAGCAAATAACTATTTGTATTCTGTGTTTATTCATTGCTTCCAGACAGATAACAAAGCAAAAAAAGAAAAAAAAAAAGGACTGCAAATACAAATGCTAAAGGCTTCTCCTTACACTGGTCCATCATAGCCATGTGCTTCCTCCTCCCCACAGATACTTTTAAGAGAGAAAATCCTATCTTCAAAGCTGCCTTTCTAAAAACATTCTCAGGGTTGAGTCCATTGCCTGTAGGTGCAGGTGAGCCAGCTCTCACTTATAAACAGCTTCAAAAGGTAGAGGCATGTTGTGTGCTTCTAAGTAGAGTTCAAACAGCAGGAACAAGGAGCTAGTCTCTGGAGCCCACCAAAGTCATTTGGCCATGGTGTTTCTGCTTGTGAAGCAGAATCAATGTCCCAGCCCCATGGAGGTCTTGGATCTGAGCTACCTCATATGATTTAGTTAGTCCCTCATGTATTTAATAGTGGTCAACTCTGCAGTTATATTCAAGATACAGTCCCATGTTAACAGCAGAGCTATCTCCTGAAAGGGAGTTTCAAGAAACACCTTCCTATCAGGTCCATGAGCTCCTTCAAATCAGCGCAGCCCACTGATGCCAGCAGGGGTTCAGTTCACGCCAGTCGGGGACAGGACCAATTGCTATTCAGCTTGTGACACTGTGTTTGAAATGAGCTGATTGTGCCTGAGCCATTAAGTGCTTCTGGAATGCTGATGGACTGATGTTATTGATTAGGATGACGCGGCTGCCAACAGGGAGGCTGCATAGTGCATTTCAGAGCCCAATTTGTTGTAACACTAAGCTGTATTGTTCACAGAAGCCTTGGAAAAAGGTTGTGATCAGAGCTCTGTTAAAGTTGGAATCAGTCGCCTAGAAACACTGCCAGAAATGCCTCCTTCTTAGGTAGGTCTCGCCTTCATCTCCTTCTTCCTGTTTCCTGGGACTGGCTTCTCTCCTCCACATCTTATCTCTTTGTCCACACTGCCCCATCCCCCTGGCAGCCCCCAGCACCACAGCTTCCTTAGGTCCCTCCATCTACAACCTCCCAGGTGAAGGCAGAGTGCCAGTATCGCAGCCTCACAGGTACCAGCTGAGCCCCTCAGCATCGCTTCTAGCTGGAGACTGCTGGCACTGGCTACAGAGCACATCTGTCATGCTTACAAATTATTTCCCTGTAATTTCATTATCAAAATCGGAAAAGACCTACGTAATGCCTCTCTGAGTTTAATGCCTCTCTGAGTTTACCTAAAGTCTGATTCTTTGCTGTTGCCCTTAAATAACAGTAACTCAACCAGAATTTCCTTAAGGGTGAAGACAGAAGGTATATAATAGTAAACATTTTCATTATGTTTCTTTTTACAGGATCTCCTGGCACCTTACAAACGGCACAGACATAATAAAACAACAGAGTAAAGCATACAAACACCTACAGCAAAACATGTACCATAAAATTCCAGTGCCCAGATACGTCTCACCAATAGTCTCCAGCTTAAACAGTTGAAATTGGACTAGTCCTACAGAAGCGAACATTGCTTTAACTTCGTAACCAAAGCAGGAGGAAATAGGGAGATAAGGGCAAACCCCTTCTGGTGCAATCAGCCATAAAGCCGCGCAGGCAGTGGTTTCACGGCTGTTTGCTATAATGCAAATACATCCTTGCTGCTAGTAGACAGCAGTACCAGCTCAGTGCTTCACCCAAGCAGGACCAACAGAAGAAGGAAATTCAGTAATTGTTATCAAAAAAGCTCAAGACTACCCCAGCACGTGACTTGAGACGAGACTGCCACTGGTGTTCCACCATGATCCTGATGAAGCCTGACTCTCTTTCTGAGATAGGAAAGGCTGCTGTGAAAATGACATCCCAGAACACACAAGATCATTTGGTGCTGAAAAAAGCTTGTAATTCAATCTATTCAATCTTTCTTTGCTTTGGTTAGCCGTTGGGCCATCTTCCTAATTTTGATTGTAACACCTGTCATATAAAATCAGTTCTGGAAGCTTTTTCTCTTTTTTGATTTCTTTATATGAGCATTCAGCACTTGAAAAGGCAGAATTAGGTGGGGAAAGGAGGGATGAATGTTTCCCAGTGAAGTATCAGAGGAAGAGGTCAGCACATGCCTGTGCTGCTGCTGTACCGTTGCCACACTGGTGTACGGACAGCCCAGCCAATTAATGTCTCCCTGCACTTTAGCAGCTTCTATTTCAGAACAGAAGATCTCCAGGGCCATTTCTTCAGTTTCATTCCCATCTGCAGCAGCTGATTTGTTCCTAGATATTCTTCCCACAAACCTTGTCTTGCTGGCCCTAGTAGAGACAGGCAACTGTCCCACTATGTCCAACACCTCACAATTTGCCACTGAGTTTTACCAGGGACAAGAGCCAGTTCGCCATCCCGGACAGCTTCTGAGAAACAGAAACAGACCCTGAACAGCAGCTGAGGAGGACAACAAGCCTCCAGCATGAGGGCAATGATTCCAGTCCCACACCTGAGCCTGTCTTCACCTGGACAAGAACATCGCTGGCTCCTGCACTGGTTCAGTATCAGAACATTTGAGATTTTATTATAAGATCTGGGAGCAGGGATCATGTCATAAAACAAGAACCCTATTTCCATTCACATGGTTAGAAAGAAAGAGGAAAAACTCCATTTCACTAATTGCCAGAGGCTTTCAGCACTGTTGGTCTCAACTAACAGCTGCCCAGCCATTAGCAGAGGCTTACCAGCTTGCTGCACTTTCTGAATGAGCTGTACATACAACTCTGCCAATGCTCTGACTCAAAGCTCTTTCTAGGACAGCAGATGCAGCAGGTGGGACAATACAAACGTCTCCCCCACTCAAGTCTGTCTCAGAAGCCACTTGGTGTGACTTTACAAGATTCGCCCTTTGGGCAGACTTTTGAATTTCGGATATCTGTCTTTGAGGGACTGAGATGGATGCTGCCAGCTCCTACCAGCATCAGGAGAAGCTAATCTCAGACCTCTGTGTGCAGCCCTGACTTTAAAGATTCCTCAGATCTACACCACAACACTGTGTTCTTGTTTCAGCTGGGGCAGAATTGATTTTCCTCACAGTAGATGCTATGAAGCTATGTTTTGGTCTCAGGAGAAAAACAATGTTGATCACACACCAATGTTCGAGTTTCTGCTGAGCAGTGCTGCACAGAGCCAAGGACATTTCAGCTTATTCTGCCCTGCCAGTGAGGGGACAGAGGGGCACAGGTTGCTGGGAGGGGACAGAACCAGGACAGCTGGCCTGAACTGGCCAAAAGGATATCCCATACCGTCTGACATCATATGAAAAAACACTCTAAAACTGAGGGGAGTGGGCGGGGGGAGCTGCTACTCAGGGACTGTCTGGGCACTGGTTGGCTGGTGGTGAGCAACTGCACTATGCATCATTTATTTTGTAAAGCGTACTATATATATATTGTATGTATTTATATATAAGTATATATACATACAATAATAATTCCTGTTATTTCTCTCTTCCTTTTTCTACCTTAGTTGATTGTTTTTATCTCAACCTACGAGTTCTACTATTTTTTTCCCAATTCGCTCTCCCATCCCACTGGGAGCTGGGGGCGGTGAGCGAGTGGTTGTGTGATGCTGAGCTGCTGCCAGGACAAACCACAACACACTGCTACCAGTCACCTCTTAAAAACAGCCTTGGAGCACACAAGTGTGAACCTGTTCACAGTTACTCTTATTAAGCCAAGAACAAAATTTAATCCTTATTCCTAAAAGGGGAAACAGAATAAAAGTGAAGGTGCTGTAAATAAATCAAATGCTAATTGCCACTCTTCACCATACATGAGATGTAGCCCTGCAGCTCATTCAGACGAGAGGGCTTTAAAGATTGCATGCATGCTCCACACACAAAAATACAGCCTCAAAACATTTTCATTTGGGAAAACATCTCTGAATTGCAATATCAGGAGGATCCGTTCAGGCCACACTGCCACAACCCAGCCTTTATTTTGTTCTTCCTGGCATCACGGTGCTTCTCTGAGTTTCTCTCCTTGATGAGTTTCACCTCACAGAAGCCTGGCTTGTCACTCAGCTACTCCAAAACCTGAGCCAGGCAGGAGCAAGGCTGGCTTTAATGCAACTCGATGCTTTCATTAGCTATGGGTTATCAGAGGCTGTACCAATCCCAGGGCAAGTCAGACTCTGCTTCTCATTGTCCTGGCAACAGAAAAGAAAACATGCTCTACTAGCAGCAACAAGGGAGTAGGAGCAGGGACAACATTTGGGCTTCCAGGGAAAGTTCCCACAGGTGCATCATTGGGGACTATTTCCTTCATCTCTGCAACAGTTTTTCCTGCCGTGACCAGACGCTGCAGCCACATCACAATGAAGAATCAGATCAGAAAAAAAGATCAGAAGTAAAAGGGTAATAATGCATCCATTTTTAAAAAGGGTAGAAAGGATGACCCAGGGAAATACCAATCTGTCAGTCTCACCAGGCTGGGGAAGACCATCGAGCAGATCCTCCCAGAAGCTATGCTAAGGCACATGGAAGGAAGGGAGATAAAATGAGATAACCAGCATGGCTTCACCAACGGCAGGTCCTGCTTGACCAACCTAGTGGCATAACTGCATCAGTGGATGAGGAACAAGCCACTGATGTCATCTATCTGGACTTCAGTAAGGCATTTGACACAGTCCCCCATAACATTCTTCTCTCCAAATTAGAAAGATACAGATTGGACAGATGGACTGCTTGATGGATGACAAACTAGTTGCGAGATTGCATCCAAAGAGTGGTGGTCAATGGCTCAGTGTCTGGATGGAGAACAGTGAAAAGTGGTGTCCCTCAGGGGTCAGCACTGGGACCACTGCTCTTTAACATCTTCATCAGTTACATCAACACTGGGATGGAGTGTGCCCTCAGTCTATGGGTGACACCAAGCTCTGTGATGCAGTTGACACAGCAGAGAGACAGGATGCCATCCAGAAAGACCTAGACAGACTCAAGTAGTGGGCCCAGGTGAACATCATGAGGTTCAACAAATCCAAATGCAAGGTCTGCACCTGGGTCGTGGCAACCCCTGCTTTCAATACAAGCCAGGGGATGAAAGGACAGAGCTCTGCCGAAAAGGACTTGAGGGTACTGGTCGATGGCAAGCTGGACATTAGCCAGCAATGTGCCCTTGCAGCTCAGAAAGCCAACCATACCCTGGGCTGCATCAAAAGATGTGTGGCCAGGGAGGTGATCGTGCCCCTCTACTCTGCACTGGTGAGCCCTCACCTGGAGCACCACGTCCAGATGTCGAGTCCTCAGTACAAGAGAGACAAACCTGCTGGAGTGCATCCAGAGTGCAGCCACAAAAATGACTCAAGGGATAGAACACCTCTCCTATGAGGACAGGCTGAGAGCTGGGGCTGTGCAGCCTGGAGAAGAGAAGGCACTGGGGAAACCTGAGAGCATCCTTTTGGTATCTAAAAGGGCTGTAAGAAAGAAGAGGACAGACCCTTCTTTCTGTGGTCTGTGGTGACAGGACAAGGGGAAATGGTTTGAAACTAAAAGAGGGGAGATTTAGATTGAATATAGAGAAAAAGCTGGGTTTTTTTGTTGTTGTTTTTTGGGTTTTTTTTGTTTTTTGTTTTTTTTTTTTACAGCAAGGGTGGTGAGGCACTGGCACAGGTTTCCCAAAGAGGTGGTGGCTGCCCCCTCCTTGGAGACATTCAAGATCAGGCTGGAGAGGGCTCTGAGCACCTGATCAAGCTGTGGGTGTTCCTGTTCATTGCATGTGAGCTGGACTAGGTGACCTTTAGAGGTCCCTTCCTACTCAAATGATTCCATGATTCTATGATCTATTACAACACATTGGGAAACCCATTTTCGTAGAAATTCAGGTTTGCTACAGGTGAAGAGAGATGTGCAAAAAGAGCTTGTTAAAATGTAAACAGTCATCGGATGTGCAAGTTAATCATTTACATGGAAGCTTGGTCCCTCTGACAATAATTTTCCAAGGCTGCAGAACTAAAGCTTAACTGGTCATTGGCTTCCAAAATGACCGTGTCTGGCAGGGAAGAGAAAAGGGGAAACAACAGTAACATGACCTCCCTGTGTCAGGTCCGGGTGAGGACAGGAGGGTACAAAACCACTGCTGGCATGTTTCAGTTAGCTGGCTACTCACTTCAAGCTGCCAGAAACCTCCTGCATCCAGGGCCAGCAGGGTCATGCCAGCTTAAAAGGCTCAGCACAGTATTTTTGCCAAGAAGCCTACCAACATGATATATTAGACACAAAGAAACATTTTGGAGAAGGTCCAGAAACATCATGGCACTTGGATCTGACCTGCCAGCAGGGATGGATGCCTTTCTGCTCAGCCACCCTGAGTTGCAGGGACAAGTGATGGAAGCACCACAAATAAATGTTAAAAAATCCAAAGCACATACAGAAGAGAATTTTCAAACAGATACTGAGTATAAAAACCTCCCTCACAGCATCCAGGATCAGCAGAAAAAAAACATGAGGTTAGAACATTTATTGCACCCCTGCTGTTAACACAATTTTACACTGGACCTACTGCAATTCCAGCACCATGCATAGAACTATTTTATCCTGCTAGTGGTGGGACAGAAATGAACCCGAACTCCTTCCAGACAGACAATCAAGAAAGCAACAAAGTAAAGACAAAAACTGCAAGATGTGAACATTTCTACTCCAAACCAGATTTCATCTGGCAGCCAGATGCACTCTGACAAGATACTGGGAAGCCAGGGCTAGTCATACACTGGTCACAAATCAAGAGCTCCCCAGACAGAATACCGTTCACCCCTGCTTGTGGTCTTGGTTTCACCAAATGTTTGCAACAGACAAAGCTTGGAAGACAAAGTCCCTGTCAGGGCTGCTGAAGAGCTGAGGTTTCCAAGCTCCCTTGGCACTCTGATTCAAGCCAGAATCCCTAGGTAGATTGCTCAGTTCCAGATCCAGCAGTTCCAGATCCACCTAGCTGTTTTGCCAGCTGCTCAATGAGATATTGCTGTTTTAGACAGTTTATGACTGTCCATGAGGAAACCTGGAGCTGCACTTCAGACTCCATGAAAATTCACAGAGCCTAATACACCATCATCTCAGTGACCCTGGTTTCATGGGAAATCTTCCAACCAACTTCAGTGACACTACCTACAGGTACAGCTTGAGATCACATGAAAGAAAAAAAAAACAATAAAGAGGTAGAAAGGATGCTTGGAAGAGGACTGCAGATGTGAGGCACTGAATATTTATTGTTGTGTACCACGAAAATTCTCCAGCACCACGAAGAGTAAGAAGATGCTGCTTATATTCATTGCCTGGATTCAGCAGGTTGTTTTGTACTCATTTTCACTGCTGATCCAGCTGCATCAGGATAGCAGGTGCTAAAATCAATCATGTTATTGAATTTTTCCCTTCCAACTTCAGGTGGAAGAGACTCAATGCATCACTATACAATAGGAGAGGAGGAGGACAATGCCAAATTTCCCATTGGATGCAATATTTATCCTGTAAACCAGGATTAACTGAATAACTTGCTAGCTTTGTGTCAAGGCTTGTAAGAAGTGGTGACTAATCCTAGCTCATGGGGATTAACAATGTTTGCTGTGGGAAATGTGCCAGACTTTTCAATTATATCATGTCATACAAACAGACTGCAATAGCTCTACATGAATACAACTGTGTTCTTGCCCCAGCACAGTGCTAGCTGGGTATGTCCTTTCTATTTTCTAATGCTATGCACTGGAGTGCAGTGCAGTCATCAGCAAGATCCTCATGTGGACAGACAGAAGTAGCCTGCCCTTCTCCTTGAGCAGGGCAAAAAGAGAGAAAGATCGGGTGAGCAGCAAATAAGACATTGAGATATATTTTGGTGTGTATCCCTTTGCTCTCTCCTAGGTAGACTTAGTTACAAGAACACAATTGAAAGTAAATAGATTATCATGGTAGACTGCTAACTTACTACTTAGGCAACAGGTTTCCAATGGGACCTCCTACACACACAGAGCAAAGTTAAGCATTTGTGTTTAAGCCACCATTTTCAAGCCAGTGCCCTTTGCAAAGCTCTGGTCTTGGACAGAGCTGCTGATCCACGAGAGAGCTCCTCTCCATACTGGGGCTTCACCTTCAAGCAGCCAGTTCCAGACAGGGACAGCCAGAGCAGTACAGGATAGGGGCTGTTCACCTCGGAAGCACTGGAAGTATGGAGAGGACAACAAGGGCAGTAACTGGTGGTATCAGTACCGCTAGGACAAAAACAGAACTACAAAAGTTTTGTGACATTTCTCCACTCTTTTTTGGTCAGCCACAACACTGGAGCAAAAATAAATTGTATTCACTAAGCAGTTCCAGAGGTTCTTGCAAGAAACCTTTCTTATGTGTCCTCTTCTGCACAGCATACTGAGAGAAACAGAATGTCAGTTACAGGTGATTTTGGATGCCCAGTGCAGCATCCAGCACCATACCTTAAGCAGTTTCTGCATCTTCATCCCACTCAGAATCACAGAGTCATGTAGGTTGGAAAAGACCTTCAAGATCGTCAAGTCCAGCCACTGACAGAACCTGAGCCTCATCACTAAATCCCATCCCTTAGTGCTGCTGTATGCACAGCACATATTTAACTTACTGGTCCTTATTAACTAGTTAAGTTATTAGCTTTATAGTGACCTGCATACTGTCAGGTTCACTATGCAAGCAGCTAGAGGAAAACCAAACATGGCAGGCTATGAACTGCAAGAATCCAAGCACCAAAATATTATTTTTCTGGCCTTTCCTGTGGCGAGGTACAACTCAGAGCATCACTCCACTGCCTTCTGCACAGCACTGGTAGATGTGGGGCTTGCTGTGGCGTGTGGAGGAAGCCTGTGCTTTGGGTGGATGTGTGGCTCACTTCCATGTGCCCATGGCCAGATGGAGGGCTCAACTCAGAGCCTTTCTGGATCTTCCACTTGGTTTCAAAGACCTCTGGGTAAAAAGTAATCCAAAACAAACAATAAAACAAACCACAGAGGTTCAACTTGTAAATATTAGTCTTCCACTTACTGAATTGAGAGAGTCCAATAACCAAGAACCAAACCATTCTCCTCTTAACTCCCCTGATGCAAGTCTGCATTCAGATGCACCCATGGGAAGCTTTATGTGTTGTATAATACAAAATCCCTTTCTGAGCTCCTCTCAAAGCTCTCCTAACAAGCTACCTATTACCCTTAATTTCTCCCACACATATCAATAGTTACTACTACTTAATAGTGCTCCAAGGTATTTGGGAGTAAACAGCAGCACGGAGGTAATTAGAGAGGAATAAATATCTATTTATGGCTAAGACACATGCAGCTCAACAGGACATTTTGCAATGGCTTGACTGCCCAGTGACAGCTATTTCAGCACACCAGAGATGTGCCGGTCTTCTTTCAGACCAGTGACTGATTTTAATTTTTTATTTTTAATCTGGAAGCAAATTGTTTTGGAAGTTTGCACGAAGTGGAAACAACAGCAACTGACAAAACAAAATGCTCCATTTGAGGATACTTTCAACAGGCTTCATGAGATGCTCCTTTTGCTGTCCTCTTCTCCTAATAAAACAAGAGACCATGACATAGGATACATGGAAAGAGTCAAAGCTCCCTTTTGCCTCATTCAAAGAAGGGCTTTGAAGCAAACTGCCTAAATATCAAGTTGTTCAGGTTAATTAAAAAGTCCCATGATTGGGGCGGGTGAGAAATAATGTGCCAGGTGAAGGACTCAGCAAGGCCTTCTGGCCACTTGTGCCCACCTCCACAAGCAGCTTGGCTGGAGAGGCAGAAGCACCCTTCACAAATAGCCAGCAGCCAATTGACAAGGCTGTTCTGTGGGACAGAAGACATTTAAACCCATATTCTGCATCTTAATGTGGAGAGGATCTGAAACATGGTCATGGTGCCTCTCTTGTGATTGCCTTCACCAGCTAATTACAGGGAGGAGCAGCACTGTGAACTGGTTTTCTGAATATTTCCAAATGGCATACACTATCTCCAGTTTATTTAGCTGTAGTTATTTGCCTGACAGGGAAAAAAGGTTGCACTGGTTTTCACAAAGTATGCTCTAACAAATAAGCTAATTAACTCTATTACCAGGTTACACTTCCAACATGCTGTGGGACAAATCTTACCAATCGTATAGACATCAAGCCTTACATCAGATGGTCCCAAGCCCAGATACCTTCAGAATGGGCAAGCATCAAGGAGCTGGGAAGAAGCTTCACACGGCTCCAACCAGCCACGTGTGGCTACTGAGGGCCACATACACAGCTGAGTCATTTGTAGGTTCCATTTTCCCTGTGCCTTTGCCTTACTCCCAAAGAACCATATAGCATGAACTGGCAAACACAAGGTGAGAAGATTACATGGGAGCCACCAACATCACTCTCCCTAATAAAACAGCTTGAACCCTTGCAGAAAAGCTTCCTCCATGACTGTCCACAGAGCATCTGCCCCAGGGCTCTGCCACCCCACACCTAGACAATTCCTCCAGGTTTGCAGTAAGCTGAGTGCCTGTATCAGAACATCATGCTACAAGTAGGAAGCATGACAGACAAACAATGATGCCCACACACAGCCCAGGACCCCACAGCAATGAGGGCTTTGCCAAACAAAAAGAGAGATAAGCAGCTTCCACTTGAGCCTAGGGCTGGACTGGCTTTTTCTTCTGACCCCACATCAGGACGGTTCACTAACTCACTCACTTGAACCTACATCCAGAGAGCCATTCTGACCTCCAGGAAAGGTGTTCTTGCCTTTACCTCTGCTAGATAATCCCACTTTGCCCAGATCATCCATCCTAATCACTTCCCACAGTAATCAGTATCTGACGACAGTTTGGGCTGTTTCATAAAGCAGTTCCATCCACTCACCACAAGTGTCTGCATACCTTTTGCCTCATTCTTGCACCTGGTGAATAACACCACAGAAGCAACTACAATGATCATTGCACCGTTCCCTGATTTTCAAACAACTTGCTCAGTCTCCCACAGAAGTCCAGCTTTTGTGGATGAGAATTAAAAACTTCCATTAGGGCCCTGCTGGGCTTGACAAAGTGAACAGTTACGATACCATCAAGACCAAGAGGTGGGAAAAGATAGAGAAGGATTCCCCAGAGAAATTGGGAGAAGGAATACAGGCTTCTATGCCTTACAGTTGTTCTTTTTTTTTTTTTCTTTTTAAATAATCCTTCAGAGATTTCAGCCAAATGCAGGAAAATGTTATAGTGGACAATATTTTACAGGTAAAAAAATGTACCTAAAAGTACCCAGTACACGTAATATAGAAACATATTTTAAATATTTTTGTATGAAAGCCCACGCTCTTCTGGCAGCTAGTAAAACAGTATTCTTAAATTATGTGTTTAGATTGCTTCTTTATGTAAGGTTCACAGTTTCTTCATGGTGGTAGGAGAGTTCTGAAATACAAATAATTTGTTTTCACTCTTTACCACTCTAGACAATATTGACTACTGACACTCACTAGGATTAGCTGCATTTTGTAAACAGCAAATGCACGTTAGCAGCACAGACTTTTTGAAGATTTTCTCAATTCTGCTGATGTATGATACCTTAATTAAAAGTGCACTTTGCTCTAAGTACATACAAAAAGGCCATATTCCTTCTCATGGTAATGACCACCATCTCCAATCTATACTCTTCACCTCTGTTACAAAATTGTCTCCTTCCCTCAGACTTACTACATTAGGTTTTGGACCAAGATGCAGTTTCACTTTAAAGTATTTGACTTTTCCACACATCGTGGAAAATATTCCTTATGGCTTTGCTCTCTGCTATATACACAGATGCAGAACAGAGAATCCAGGTTTGTATAACCCCTGAACTTTCCTACTAGGTTGATGATTTAAAAGTCAAGACCTGTACAGTATATAACCATCATCTAAAAGTATTTTTGTAATATCCCTGTATGCTACTCCAGGTGTTTCACAAGTCCTAAACGCTTTATTTCCTTAAGCACTTTGCCTACATTTTAGTATAGGATCTTGTTTCTTCAATTTAGCCCATAATCACAAACGTTACTACAGAGGAACATGAATACTGGCCTTCTCAGGCAAGACCTGAAATATTTATTTGCAATAGGAATGACTAGTACCTGCCAAGATAGTTTTGAGTTAGTTGCATCATTTGTTAATATTCAACTTTTACACTTCATTGTTCAATGTTATCTGGTTACATCTCCAACTTCACATTCTAATTCCTCTCAAGCATTACACACAAGTCTGTTACATCAGTTCAGCTATTTAATAGACCATTTCCTCTTGTAGTTTGTGTGTATTCTGCCAGAACCATTAGCTGTAGGTTTTATAGCTGGTGTTTAGCTGGTATAAATATCACATCTTGGTCTTAACCAAATTTATTGTAAAATAACATTCATGCTACAATTCTATCATTTTAAATTAGAATAACTTAGTGCTGGCACACTTTTTTCTCCCTTCAATAGAGAGTGGATAGAATGTCTTGAACTCCAAATGTTTGGAGAAATGAGTCTTTGAAACCTACACTTTACAGCAAGATCATTCCTTGAATTACAGTGCGTTCTGGGCCGCCGCCCTACCGAGACAGCCGAGGAGGCTGCTGCTCCCTTCAGCATCTCCTTGGGATGATCCATGGGCATTTCTCCCATGGGGAACATGTTCACATGCCACATGCACTAAGGATGCTCTTCCTAATGACAGACTTGGAAGGAAAGGTAAGAGTGTGCCATCCTAACTGTAGGAGACCACTGCTCTAAGGAGCAAGAGTGATCTCCCTCAGGACAATCTGCTCCATCACCTTCCCTGGCACCGAGGTCAGGCTGACAGGCCTGTAGTTCACCGGATCCTCCTTCCAGACCTTCTTGGAGATGGGAGTCACACTGGCATGTCTCCAGACTTCTGGGATCTCTCCAGTTGACTAGGAGTGCTGATAGGTGACGGAAAGCGGCCTGGCTACCTCCTCCGCCAGCTCCCTCAGTACTCTCAGATGGATCTCGTCTGGCTCCATGGACTTGTGGCAGTCCAGGTGGAGTAGTAGGTCTCTGACCGTTTCCTCCTGAACTGTGGGGGGTTTGTTCCGCTCCCCATCCAAGACTGCCAGGTCAGAGAGTAGAGTACTCTGAGGATAACTGGTCTGACTTTTAAAGACAGAGATAAAGAAGGTATTGAGAACCTCAGCCTTTTCATTGTCTTCAGTGGCCACATTCCCAGCCGCGTCCAGTAAGGAATGGAGATTCTCCTTGGTCTTCCTCTTACTGTTAATATATTTGTAAAAGAGTTTCTTGTTCCCTTTTATCCCAGCAACCAAGCTGAGTTCAAGCTGGGCCTTTGCCTTTCTAATTTTCTCCCTGCACATCCTTTGTACTCTTCCCGAGTTGCCTGTCCCTTCTTCCACAGGAGGTAGATTCTCTTTTTCTGCTGGAGCCTCAGGAAGAGCTCCCTGTTCATCCACGCCGGTCTCCTTCCCCGCTGGCTCATCTTGTGGCTCAGGGAGACAGCCTGTTCCACCAGCTTCAGGACTTCCTTCTTCAGGAGCAACCAGCCTTCCTGGATCCTTTTACCCTCCAAGACTGAATCCCGAAGGACCCTCCCTACCAGTCTCCTGAACAATTCAAAGTCCACCCTCTGGAAGTCCAAGGTAGCAGTTTTGCTGTCCCCTCTCCTGGTTCCACCAAGAATTGAGAACTCTACCATTTCATGGTCGCTCTGTCCAAGGCAGCCCCCGACCTCCACATCTCCCACCAGATCTTCCCTGCTTGTGAACAGCAGGTCTAGCAGGGCACCTCCCCTGGTAGGTTCTCTCACCAGCTGCAGAAGGAAGTTATCTTCCATACACTCTAGAAACCTCCTAGACTGCTTCTTCTGTGCTGTGTTGTATTCCCAGCATATATCAGGGAAGTTGAAGTTCCCCATAAGGACAAGGGCTGGCGATCACGCAACTTCAGCCAGCTGTTCATAGAATGCCTCATCTATCTCTTCATCTTGGTTAGGCGGTCTACAACAGACCCCCACTAGGATGTCTGCCTTGTCAGGCCTTCCTTTGATCCTAACCCATAGAGATTCAACATTACCTTCCCCAGCTGCAAGCTTGATAACATCAAAACACTCTCTAACATAGAGAGAAGCAAGCCAAGGGGATAGAGGGAGCGGCACCTGGCTCAGTGGGGGATGCCAAAGCATTACCTTGGAAGTCTTGGGAACTGAGAGCAACAAGGGCCTGTAACCATCTGAGCCCAGGCTAGGACTTGCCTTCTAACAACGCAGCAGGGCAGGCTGTGGGCACTGCTGGGCACAGCTCCCAAGGAGAACATGAGCTCTTTGGGAACCGGTGTAGCAGTCAATACTGAGGCCATGCACAAGCACAGCAGCAGGATGCTGTGCTACTTTAGGGACTGGCCTTTGGTGTGAAGCAGCACATACAGCCCAGACAGGAGTCACCACCAAAGATGTTGTAGCTGTTCTTGGGAGAGGATCTATTCCCTGTATCTTGAAGACAGGCAAGTAGCTGCTTGTTCAGTCACTTTGGAAGTTTAAGCAAGAAATAATCCTTCCTCATTTCCCATCCTAATAAGCCAAGCAAAGTTTTTCTTTGCCTGCCTGTCACTTTTTCGGTAACCATTTGGAATAGGAAGCATTACTTAAGTGCAAGATCTTATCTGCCCATAGCCAATGTAGGCATTTTTTAGAAGAATAAACATCATCAGATTGTAGTAAGAGGGAGATGAACGCTCAGGATAAATCCCATTTCTGTGTGTAGACCAGTTGCAGTGAAGATGTCAACATCGTGGAGGATACACAAGGAAAAAGGAGAAAAATTATAAAAATAGGATTGTGGCTTGTTCTTGGCTACTCTGAAAGGGATGCTACAAACTCCATGTTTCACTTTCCGCTGCATTTCACTGTTGGGCCACTCTTAAGTGCCTGTTGATCCTCCAACAAGAGATGCACACGCATGTCATGAGCAATGCCTTCCAGCCTCTCTGTCAATGACAGCACTCAAGGTGGGCCATCTGGGAGGAAGCCACAGCAGACAGTTAGAAGACACACTCACAGCCCTCTTCACCTTGTGAATGCTCCAAGCAACAGCAAGAGCTGTCTTTGCGCTTCAAAGGCAGGTGGGTTAAGATAACAGCTAAGCACAAGCAAGGGATAAAGGTCTCAAATTATCCATTCATTACAGCTTTGTGTAGTGAGCTAAAGGAGAGCTCCTGCATAGCAGTAATGTCATTTAAGCTATGCACACTTGGCAGGCAGCAAGACAGATGTGCCAGTGGGGAGTCAGGCCTGCATATATTGGTAAAATTTAGATTCATGGCAGCCTTAGACTGCATCTCTCAGGATGCACCTGAAATCACTAAAGGAATCAGGCATGGGACAGATGGAAGAAACAGATGAGAGACTGAGAATTCTATTGTCATTCACCAGCTGTTCATATTTTATGACCTGTCAGCATGTCTGCAGTCAGGAAGCAAGCAAGTCCTTTCTAAGCAAGAAAACAAGAGTTCCTTCCATCATTTAACTTCACTTGTCCCAAACACCTTCTCAGGTCAGGGCTTGGGTTGCAAAGGTCAGGTCAGGTTTCCAGACCCCACATGAACAGGTCAGCCTGTTCAGAAATGGAAGACAAGTCTGTAACAGACAGACATGGCAGCCCCCATAAGCAACTTACTCATCTGCTTTTGATCCATAACCCAACTCAAAGACTAGGTGGAAAATCCTGGGATGACTGTGCAAACACTTCACACGCTGAGTGACTCACATGCATACAACTTGCTTTCTCAAGCCCTTATATCCTGCAAACAAACATGAAAGAGAGCAAAACTGAAACATGTTTGTGCAAATCCAACCTGCATTGTTGATCTATTACGCTCAACAGAAGCCTTTCTTCTGACTTCAGCAGCCTGCTTATCAGGCCAATGACAATTGAAAATAGCTCCCGTCAATGGCTCTTCAATGAAGTGGCCTTCAATGAAGGAAGAGACAGTCATTGTAAGTCCACTGACTATGTGAGTACCTTCTCATGCAGTCTGAGAAGAGAAACAGTCTGAAGAGATACAAAACCTAAACTCTTTCCTCAACATGAGAACTGGTTCTCATAAAAGTTGAATGCACACACAGGTAAATACAGGTTCATCATCAATTTTCTTCTGCGCTTCTACTCTCTTGAGTTAAGGAATATTTCAGCTTTCCATATTTTGAGAGTAACACTTTAAAATTCTGCTATGAGGGTGGCTTGCTTTGAAAGATGCAGGTTTTCTCTTCAGGTCAAAATAGAATACCTAGACTAAGACTTAATCTTACAGAATTTTTAGCCACATACACAAAACATTTAATGGTGTGCCTAAATTCACGTGCATAAGCAACCTCATTAAAAGCAGGCTGGAAGCCAAACACCAATTTTGTTACATCACTGCTCAGAGGGCAAATGAAGCTTTGTCTAGAAAGCAGAACTGTGACTGCACAAGCGTGTAAGATGTTTGTGTGCAACTGTTTCTCCCAGCTGAAGCTGCACAAACCCCCTAGCTCCCATACCAGTGCAGACTATGAGCAGTGAATTGGACAGTGTATATGTCTGGGGATGAAGCAGAGATGGGGATTAGGGAGAGGAATAAACACTGCTGTACGGACCACAACACAGTATCGGGATGGCAGTGCTGGGAAGCTGAATTGCCCTGTTCACACATGCTGAGAAGTGCAAAAATACAAATATACCTATTCACATACATATATATACACACACAAACAGAAAAAATCTAGGAGGTAAGGAATCCTTTGGCACAGCATAATCAAAGGATGGCACCATTTTGCTCACCAGAGGTCACAGCAAGGAGCTGGCTGGAACACTTCTAATACATAGGCCAGCAGGTGCACAGCAGGAGAAGAAAACCTAAAGCAAGCTGAATAAAGTGTAGGAAAGGGAAGCACTTCCATTACACCTTGCACAGGAAAAAAAAAAAAGAGTGAGGATTTGTTACAGTCTGCGGGTTGTTATGTTTTGGAGCAGCTCTAGTAATCCTCAGGACAGGAACAATTTAAAGAATAACTAAGGAGAGTTACAAAAGTCAGTTGTGATGAATGATAGAGGGTTAAATCACATAACAAAATCGAGTCCTCTGTAGCTTGCTGAAGCTCTGAACAGCCTTGGAAGCTCTCTCCAGCACCCAGGAATGAGGAAAAGCACACTGGTACACCTCACTCATGATTCTCATATCAAGGGACACATGTCCTTTCAGCTCCTGTTTATCCCCTATGCAACTTAAGGCAGCTGCATCCTCTTACCTCCATACCTTTGGCAGAATGGAGGAGGAGACAGAGGTCGTTGCATCCACATCAGTGCATTCACAGGGCTCTGCTCTGGACAAGGTGCCATCAGCTGTGTGGGACAGACCTCAGTGACGGCTCAGTATCCCAAAGTGGAGCACTGGAAAGAAACAACCACAAAGACCTGACATTTTACTCTCACTTGATTGCCATTCTTTTAAGGAACTTCTTAGAACTACAAGTAAAATGAAATTTCAAAGCAATTCTTTCTGCCCAAATGGGAGGAGGGGAGAAGGGGAACAAAGCCCCTCTTCACAAAAAGGAGAATTATGTGAAGACAAGTTTAAACTTTTCAGAAGCACTTTCAGACTAGGAAATCCATTAAGTTTTATCCTTTCCTATAAAAATCTCAATTTCAACAACATTTTCTAATAAAAATAAAATTTTAAAAAAATCATGGAAACATTTGTGGCTAGCTTGCATTTCATTCTGTTCCCTTGGACATGCATCTTACAGGCCTGGAAACAAAATGGTAATTGTCATAGAAACAAGCAAATGTCTCTCTCACTCAACTAGCAGGCTGATTCTGGAAATGTTCTGTATCTCACACTGGCATTCCACCAGGAATTTCACAGCCTCATGGCAAAAGTTTGAGGCTGGTTCTGGACCATACCTCTACAGTTTCAGAACTGAGCCTTGACATTTACACACAATTTCACCACTTCACCACTCAAACCAATAGCTAAGCCTAGCCTTGCCAATATCTGATCTCTGCAACTATTAACCATTCCATACAGATTTGGGCCTTCTTTGCAAGTGAAACTGGTTACTTAACAGCTACAAGTATTCTGCTCTTCAATAGCATCCCACCATCGTAGTCCCCACCAGCATCTGAAAGGAGCCAGTCCAGGAGGAACACAGACCTCATGATAAAACTCATGCCAAGACGGAAGGACAAAGTCACAGATGTGAGAAGATGGGATTATATGCTTGGCTGCTGCTTGCTCTGAAAAACCTCCAAGGTCCAGAACAGTAAAATTTCCACTGAGCTTGCATTTTCTGGGATGCAACTTCTCTTAAATGATTTTTACAAAAGCAAATTAGCTGCTGATAAAATCCCATACAGCTCACCACTTAGACTAGGCTTGTTATAGTCCACTAATACAGTAAGGAGCTGGAGTTTTTTGCTCAGCAAATAGATTAAGCACAAGTCTGTTTCAAACTCAGCAAGCAGGAAGGGGCAATGCTACTCTGGGAAGCCTATTAGCTTCACCCTTGCTCTGCTCCAGGTGTCTTGGAAACAAAACAAAGCAGTTCTCTCCAAAGAGCCACTGGCAATAAATACATTACACAGCTAAGAAGCAGGAGCAGAGGTGAGCATGGGCTCTCTTGCTCTACCTCTTTCCTCCTGTTCGCATCAGCCACATTACCTCTGACATGGGGCTGTGCAAGGCTTCGTCCAAACAGGAATCATATACAAGTCATTCTCCCACTGCTAACAGCACATCAGGCATGTAAGAGTTCAAAATAATTGGCCTTTGTTCAAATGCAGGATATTCTTGGTATGAAATTTCCCATGGTTTCATGTCTTCCATGTCTAAGCTACATCCAAGGCTTGGAACTGAGGGACATTCACCTCCACTCCTGCCGAATGCAGGGAGTCTGTATATTCAGCCACCTTTAGTGAACACAGTATTTATCTCAGACTGATACAGCAACCACAAATCACAAGCATGGATGTAAAGATGAGACCAGAGCTGTAACCAGAAGGTAGAAGACATTCATTTTGGTGCACTTAGTTTGCTGTTATGAGGGCCAAGTCTCAACAACTAGCAGAATCACCAAAGATGCCCATGCGTTTATTTCTTCATGTCTTTTGGTTTATTCGTGTCAGCTTATAAGTAAATACTTAAAACAAGTTGAAAATAAAACACGTTTTGAAGATACAAGGATGTTTGTCAACACAGGCTTAATACTAACTTGATGAAGGCAGAGTCAGATACAGCCCACGTTCAGCTTCCATGGACAGCTCCAGGGTAAATTCAGTACTGATGCAAAAAGCAATACAACTTAAATCTGTTTTCTTACCTACAACAGAAGTGGTTAAGTACTGCCACTAGCCTGCTAGCAGCAAGGTAGGTGGAGGAGTTTATATTAAGCTACTCGAATTTTACAGACAAAGGCAGATAGACGACTAAGGAAAAGCTATACTGAAATGTAAGTCATAAGAAGGAATTTAGCACCAGCACAAATTCAGCAACCACTTCTCTACGCCTCTCTGGCTGGCACACATCTCCTCTTATCTGTGGCCATTGGCAAGCAGGGCACTGCTGGCGCTCTCCGGCTAGCCTTTGCCTCCACCACCCACCTCTGTTTATGCTACTTTCCCAACACAACTGCAAATATGATAAAGGTTAACTTGGTGCAGAAGGTAAACAGGGTTACACAAAGCTGGATTTAGCAGCTTAGTTTTATCAGCCATAAGGAAGACAATTCTTCAATGCAAGTGATGAGGAAATACCCAAGCCAGATAAAGGATCCGAGTTATATAAACATCCTCCCAAAAGCCTGTTCCTCATTTGCATAAGCACTGTAATCATGAAAGCAATTCTTAATGGAGCCACTTGGCAGAGGCCCTGGCACAGCAAGCTGTGAGCCTCTCCCTAGCTGATGGACCAGATCCAAGAGCACGTTTTGTTGCAGGAGGGTAAGAGATGAAAAGCTGCATCAAGTCTGCAAGCAGTGGCACTGGAGCAGGGTCAGATCTCCCCTGACAGATCATCTTGCTGGTTTGGAGCAGGTCACTTACCTTCTCTCTGTTCAACTCTGCATCTATAAATTGAAACCAATGATTCTCCCTTTGCGTCCCATCTCTCTCAAAGATCTTTTCTTATACACAGGTAAATGCTTCTGTTGCTGCCATTCAGAAGCTAGCAATAATATTGCTGCTAGTAAGTGACTTGTCATTTTTCCTGAGCTGCCAGTATTTGCTCCTTGCCTTAAGGAAGGAAAATCTAAGCAAATCAAAGATCCAGTTACCTGCACTAGCATCCTGCTCTCTTTCACCAGTCTGTGCCAAAACCTAGGACAATCCACTACTCTGAATGGGAAACCTTTTTCATCCCACATTTTGCTATTAAATCTAGCACAGAAGTGCCCCATCTGCCCTGTCCCTCAGCAGACATATTGGCAGCATCTCACTCTTGCCCACAGCACATCCTCCCATCAAGTGAGATGGCCACCGCACATCAGGGCACAGTCCTCAGCAGGTTCAGTCTGCTGCACAGCTCTGTTCTTCTGGCAGTCCAGGATGGAAAAACTCAAGGCAGGAGTAAAGGGGAAACCTCAGGAAAGTCTCACAAAGTGAAGTTTACCTCACCCTAAAAGTCGCTAGTTGGAAGATAGGTCTAGCAGTGGCAGGGTTTTCTCATCAGAGGCAAAAGAGGCCTCATTCTCACAATAAATAGCATGCACTTTGCCAGTTGCAGGACAGAATCAGCCTAGGCATTCACTCAAATATCAGTTACACTCATTTCCAATGCCACACATTAAGAGTTCCTCTCTGCATTCATTTCACATTCATTAAGGATCTTCATCAGATTGATCTAGAAACTTTCCCTATCCTCTGCAAGCCAAATAGTTGATCAGCTACCTTGGAGCAGCAGAAGCAGCTAATGGAAAATAACAGACTAGAACTAGGAAGAACTAGTCCACAGCCCACCACTGGCTCGCTTCAGATAAATATCTTTACTCTGCATGCCTCTTCTGTCCTCTGAAAACACAGGTAAGTATACTTCTGCAAAGTGCTTGAGGATCTATGAGTAGAAAACATGATATAACGGTTTGGGGTTATTATGCATAACAAGATCCACAGCGGTCTGCATTACTGGCCATTCAGCAACTACCTCAGAAGTAAGCGATGCTATATGAAACACCTTGGAATTATCTCCGTCTGGTAGACAGAATATAATCAGACTGGCTATAGTTCTGGATTTTCAATAGGCAAGCTAAAAACAGATCTTTTGCAGAAGTGTGCATTTTGGTCTTGTTGAACTTCATCCCATTGGCCTCAGCCCATCAAACCAGCCTGTCCAGATCACTGTCTATGGCCTTCCTACCCTGAGGCAGATCGACACTTCCTGCCAGCTTGGTGTCATCTGCGATTAAATAACAATTGCTCTTCTATTGATAATAAAGGTTAACTTAAATAATCTGCTTTTAAATAATCTGCCTTTTTTTTCTTTAGTAATTATTATTAATAATAATGGACCGTGTTATGTTCCTGGTCTGCTGCTCAGAGATAGAATGGTCACTTCTCAACAGCTTCCCTGGCAGATATGAAGGTATTCTCTTCTCCTGAAAGGGGAAACAATCTCTTCACACATGCTTGTCACGGGCATCCAGCTGAAGAATCTCCGTCACAGGGCCAAGGGCAGAGGCTCCCAGACAAAAGCATGGTTTGGACTTTGTAATTTAGCTTTTGGACCCTAGCTCAAAACCAACACATTTCCCTGCTGTTTCAGCATGAAGGTGCCTGCTGTACAACTGCAGGGCCTAGAGTCGCTCAGTTCTGGGGTAATAATGAGGAGAGAACGATACAAAGCCAGCACCTGGCACAAAACAGCATCTTAACAGAATTTTGTTGAGATGTCAAGGCAGATCAGGAACAACCGTGCAGTTACAGCCATTGTGATGCAGCTATAGGAATGCCACTACTTTAACCTCATATTTGTGCAAACACCCTTTAAGACACCTCTCTTTCAGATGCTAATGAGATAAGGTAGCCTTTGAAATTAATAGTGCTTATGAGGAGTTGTGTATTTCAGTAAACAGAGCCGGTCAAATACAGCACTGACTCGTACCACTGCGTTCAAACACAGCATTTCCAAACTGACATTTCGGAGTTCACCTTCTTCTAACACAAAAGCAAAAGGAGGAGACCTTACTATGAGGAGATTCAGAAGCATGGGCTTTGCCAGAAAACACGCTTGATTAAAGCTTTCAGTTCAGGACTTTTCAGCCCAGGAAAAGAGAGTATTACAGAAGGCTTCAACCACAACCTATAAATCCACTAATTGTCATCAGATGCCAGTGATATCAAGAGCTTACAAGGATTCAATAAATAATTTGACAAATTCACAGAAAAGCCCATCAGAAGTTACAAAGCAGAGGACAGACACCACAAACCACATCTCCACTAGGGACCTGGAGAACATGCCTCAAAAGGAAGCATCCCTGCATGCTTGTTTTACGCACTGCAGCCACTGCTACTGCCAATAAAGGAATAGACAAGTCTCTAACCTCTTTGGGTAGAGGCATGCTTCCATTTTGAAAAACAGAAAAGAGGGAGCAAGTCTCCCCTCTTCTAGTTTAAAACCATTCCCCCTTGTGCTATCACTATCAGACTGTGTAAAAATTCAGCCTCCCTCCTGTTCCCAGTGTCCCATCACAGACCCTGTCACAGCATTCCCACCTTCTCTCACCCATCCCTGATATGGTCAGCACACATGGTGAGACAGACCATTGCAAGGAGAGCATAGGAATGGCCCTCCAACACAGTCAGCCTCATCCACTTTCCTGCCCTGGGCTAGATCAATTATAATTGCATCTTTCTAGACAGATCTCTCCATAATCTGACTCCTGGAACCCTCCAGGCACCAGTGTTGTCTCTTGCCAAGTCATCTACTCCCACTGCTGAAAACCCCAAATCCACAGCAAAGAGAAGAGCAGTTGACAAACATATCTGTGCAAGGTTAATATATCCCCAAATGAGTTGCTCAACACCATGAATCAAATAGAGATTAGATGTACAGTCTTGTGGCAGTTTATGCCAATTTGCAGAACCTGGGAATTTA
This sequence comes from Numida meleagris, assembly GCF_002078875.1. Lineage (NCBI taxonomy): Eukaryota > Metazoa > Chordata > Aves > Galliformes > Numididae > Numida > Numida meleagris. The sequence goes on along the minus strand of NC_034419.1, from coordinate 250,434 downwards.
ATTTTAGGCATTTTTCCCCCTCTCTTCTTCTCAGCCTTATCTGACACATTTTGCAGGTGGAAAACATCAACAAATCAAGGTCAAATTAAGTCAAGTTTAAGGGCATTCTCTGTACTGAACCAAAACTCTGTGGAGATGTAACACTTCTCCAAAATTTACTGTAGCTGTGCTTTTCATTATTGAAGTGGAAGATGATGAAGAAATGTCCTTCATTTTTAAATACAAATCTCACTGTAAATAGACTGCTCAAACTGCTTGTTTTTAAAAGGGAACTGGAGAGATTCGGCTCATTCATAAAAACAAACCAGTAACACTTCAAGTCCTGCTATTGTCAGGACAACCTGGCAGGCTTTCCCACCATACTACATTCCTCATATGGTAGGAAGCAACAGCAGGGCTGCCTTTCCAGCTCAGAAGTCATCACTGAGACTTCACTAAGGGCCAATGGACTTAGCCAAGCAATGTCACCTTCCTTATTGCTGAATAGCACTGCTGCATAATCTCAGTTATTCATTGAAATAATAAACTCCACATAATAAAAATATGAAATACTCAATATATGCAATACCTTATTTCCTGGTTAAATTATACCATGATAAGAGATATATGTCATCTACACCATTTACAAGAGTACAATACTATCCAAGGTAAATGTCCTGCAAGTTTTTGATCCTGTAATTTATTTTTGAGCAAGAAGTGCTGGTGCAGCTTTAGAAAGGAACACTAAGCCTTTATCGCATAAATTAGCTCTCTTCAAGGCAGTGCTAATGTTGATAAGATGCCTGGTGATAGCACGTCATGCAGAGGGATGACAAAAGCAAGCGACTAGGTGGAACCCTAAATGTACAAGGGAGCTGGGTCCTGCTCTAAGAACTGCAAGCTGCTGGCAATGGGTTTACCTTGGAGAAAGCCACCGTGAGATGAAGTTGGCACTATGAATAAGAACAGAGGGCAACAAAACTGTAATGGGAGAGGGCTGCTAACCAAAACTTGAACAGCCAGCCAACGGCCCCAACCCAGGCAGCTATGCTTCACCAAGATTCTTTTTCTGCTCTTTCACACCTGAAGCCCAGTTCTGGTGTGTTGAATCCATGGAGTCAAAGCTTAGTTTCACATTCACTTTTACTGGTTGCTTTCTGAAGGCTTAGGCTCATTAGGCAAATGAGCATGTGACAGCTACACTGCTACTGCACAGCTACCTTGGCTCCCAGACTGCAAGGTATGTTCACAGAGAAACTGGCAGCATCTCCTGAGCTGCAACCAAAATACCTTGTGCTTGAGCACAGAGACCTAAGTCTTGTCTTCTCCTGTGGGAGGGCTGAAGACTCTCAGAAACATGCTGAAGGTGTACAGAATTAGCCCTGCCATCACTGCCAGTCTCAGCGCTGATCTGATATTTTTTACTGGGGAGCTAGCAACCAATATGCAGGTATGTTTGGCAACCCAGGCCATGAGAAAACCAAAAAGCCCAGGCAAGAGCCACTGCTGCGACCCACTGTGATGGGCCCATGTGCTAGGCTAGGTGTGGGACACATCCATTCTCCTGCATTCAGATGTGCCCGCGCTGAGAGGACTGCTGGGAGTGGTACATGCACTTGCCTGAATCAGAGCCTCATTCTTTTATCTTCCTTCCGTGCTTTCTCTCATCTCTTCCCTGCCTTGAAGTCCTGGTGGCATGACACTACATAACAGGATGAGCCATCTCTTTTGCAATGGAATTAGCTCACACTCCCCTCAGCTGAGGGTCATTGCTTTTATCATGCTATCAGCATGACACATTTTTCCCTCTTGCTATTTACTGCTTGGAAATTGGTTTGATCAGAATAATGAATCATGAAGCCAGAAATAAGAAAAGTCAGAAAGCTAACATCGAGAGGCTCAAATCTCATGGCACTTTTAGCTTTCTTGCATGCAAGGAGATGCAAGTCTTTCCCTTCCCTCAAAATGAAATTGCAACATTGCATCCAGCAGTCTATGCTGGAGAAGAGGGGGATCTGTATATTCCAGCTGACAAGGAACAGACACAACTGGAAGCCATGGAGGCCTATAGCACCGCTACACATTCTAGCTAACTACACTGTAAATGAGCCACTAGGGATGGAAAAGGGAGGAATAGCCATTTTTTGATGTATGTTCTGAAGCAGAAACAAAATTAAATCCCTTATCTTTGGAAAGCATGCATACCATACTCAACACACTTGGAAGAAAGGAAAAATATGACAAGAGCAGCAGGCAAACCAGCAGTAAATTTGGTAACAAACCCATCCCCCCCCCATCCCAGCCCAATACATTATTTGTTGCTATTTACTCCCACCAAATTATTTTTAATTTCCGAGTGTTTCTGCAGTTCTTACTGCCTGCGATATGGGAAGGCTTTCCTATCACAGCAAAAATCATTCTTGCAGCATGCCTGAAGAGCTTTGCCTTTGACTTGTTACAGCTGACATGAGATTTACTGCAGCTGCAACAACATTGCAAATAAATCGGCTACTTGGTGGCTGTACATTTTGCCCAGACCCCTTCAGATGATAGGAAGTCACACACTTAATTGATGGTTTATTTCAGCAGTCATTTCTCCAGAGCATGATATCAATATATCTTCATTGTTAGTCAAGTACCTAAGCAGCCTGCAATCTCTGGAAGGCAAAATTCTCTACCATAACACTGTGAATCTGAGTTCAGACCCCAAAGTCTCGTGGGCCTATAGCAATCACACTTTTGGGATGCCCAGAGAGTATCTGTTACAAGAAAAAAAAAATCCTTGAGTTTCAAACACCAGAATTATGCAAATGAAAGACAATTTCTATTGATTTATTTAAACTATTATTTTAGTGACATATTTTGAGAGTGGAAAAGTACTAACTTAAGATTTTTCAGATCCCGTAAATACATAACGTGAGAAAAATCTGGAGAAGAGGAAAAACCATCAAAGAAACAAGAGCCAACAAAATGAGGCTTGACCAGAAGATGACCAGAAGGCTGAACTCAAGTCCACATTCATTCAGAAATTGGTGGGGATTCTGGTTCCCTTAATGCAGAGGAGTTAACATCTCAGTCACCATATCAAGTGCGTTATCTACATCTCATTATGCAGAAGGAAAAAACGGAAGAAGAGCTAACTTAGATTAGTGAGAGTGAAATTAAGCTTCTCAAGCACTGCTCTTCTGGACAGCCATTGCACTGAACATGGAGACTGCAAATCCCATTGGCTGTGCCAGGTCAGACACCCAGCACAACTGGCTGGTTGCAGGCAGAAACAAAGCGAAGCCCCTTAGTCATCATCACTTCCTGCACCTCTCCTTTCCAGCTGGCCTCCCATAGGCCAGAAAGCACAAATCTCTTGCTGGACCCACAACTTCTAGCACAGTGTTTTTGTAACTCTCTTCTTGAAAACACTCTCTTCTTTGGTTATATATTGCTGTCATAAATTCAGCGTAGCAACAGCTGGGTCAGATTTAAAGAGGATGTGTTTGTTTTTTTATGACAATGTTATTCATGGTGTGTTAGCCTTTACATTGTGTTTGGCCAAGTTAGAAAAAAAAGAAGATAAGATATCTTCTGGTTGATTATTGACAGATATTTGGCAGCTTGCATCTCCAGGACTGCACATGGTCACAAATAAAATGAATGCAGCCTCTAAAAGCACTGATTCAGTAACTTGACCATATCAGACTGAGAAGTGATAGGGACTGAAGAGGACAAGGGCAGTTATTAGTAGTTTAGTAACAGGCACTGTATTTTTGTCTGTTAGATCTTAAGCAAAAAGCTTTTAAGGGGGAGCTGTCAGCCCAGGAAACACCTAGTGCATGCTCCCCCAGAATGGCCACAGCGAGGTCTCCTGACCTTGATGCAAAGCTATGCCTGCTCTGGAGGCACCACAGGCATGAGGAGGGAGGTTTCAGGCAACACATGGGTATCCCAGGGGACTATGCCGGACATCAGGCAGTCGCAGATGCCCATGCAGGACACAGAGAAAAAGCCAACCTCCCTTCTGCCTGAAGAACACCTTTGCTAACTAACATGTGGTGCTCTAGCTACCTAAGCAACAACATGGGCCTGTTTAGGAGTATGGCAAACAGGGATTGTATCTTTCAGATTCTAATTCAGGTTGGATGTTAGGAAAAACTTCTTCCCCAAAAGAGTGGTCAGGCGCTGAAATGGGCTGCCTAGGGAGGTGGTGGAGTCACCATCCCTGCAGGTGCTCAAGAAACATTTATATGTTGTACTACGGCATGCTGTTTAGTGGGGAATATTGGTGGTAGGTGGACAGTTGGACTGGATGATCTTGGAGATCTTTTCCAACCTTGGTGATTCTATGATCTCTCCAGAGTTTTTCCTTCCAGGCTCACTTGTCTGCTGCTGACTACTAGATAAAGATGAACCTAAGCCAATTACATAACAGTTCTTTAACTAGCTTTTCCTTCCCAGCAGTCAGGTGAAATTCTGTTCGCTTGCACAGCAGAAATTGCAAGATCCAAGGTGAGTGGATTTTTTTATTACTGATCTTGCACAGTTCATCATGTTCATAATTCCCTGACCCAGAAGTAGCAAGATAATCAGAGACTGGAGATAGCTTCTCAGAAGTTTCCTTCTAGGTACATTCTGAAGTGTTGCTTTAGCTCTCATTCATCATTTGTTTGCTTTGCCTATTGGCTTGGTACCTCACCGCACCCCTTCGTATGACTTCTTCCTTTGGTTAACACCATGCATGACTTAGTTCTTGCACTGTCAAACATTAACTCTGCAAGCACCTTCATTTCACCAGGGTTTTAAGAGAACACCAGCTGTTCAAACATCCTTACTCACGAGCCAGGCTGGGCCACCTCACCTATTGCACTTACATACTGCGCAGCTGCTCCACTGACAGAAATGACATGCCTTTTGGAGAAAATATAAGCTATCAACTAGTACAGAAACTGGACCTCCTCTCAAACTTTTAACAAAGCATCTGAAAGCCCAAATTAGTTTATGTTTGTGTATCTCCATTAGGCATCAGTGCCAAGAGTTTGAATGTAAGCAGCCAATACAGTAGTGCAGTTTGCACTAATCACTGAGGTTGTCTGGTTCTCCAGAGACGTACGCATGTGCGGACCTGGAAGAGCATTGGAGATCAGAGGGCAGAGCCCATACATTTGCCCATGCCTGCCCAGGGGAGCATCCACCACAGGTAATAAGCTGAGGCCATGACACCAACAGGCTCTAAAGGGGAGCAGCCAGATCACAGCAGAAGAGTTGAGACCATCAGTGATTAAATGAAATAAAGCCCAGTTTGTACATGGGAGGGAAACATTTATCTTTGTTCCAGCTGAGTCCTTTTGAAGGTGCTAGTTACTCTAGGAAAATGCATTCCTCAAATGGTTCTGTTGTCTCATCCCTGGTCGTGACACCAGGTGGGTGAAACTGCAGCAGGAAAAGGAAAAAAAAAAAAAAAGAGGTCTTGTGCTGAGTGATGAAGGCAGTGACGCATCAAAAGAAAGATTTCAAAATCTTTTATTGAGTGCAGGTCCAGGTGATGATGTGTCTCTTCAGAGAAAGCTGATAGCCTTGAGAAACAAAGGGCTCCTGAGACCCAGGAACGCAGCACCACCACCTCCCATTCGCCTTCACTAAAGCTTTGGGCCTGGTCCCAAAGAGCCATGTGAGAGCTGAGGCTGCTGCCAGGTTGGTAGAAAAGAGCACAGAAGAAAGAGCTGCTGCATTTGAAAAACCTCTCTCTCGCTCCTCCCAACATCTCCTGTTGCACCAGTACATTAATCCTTCTTGCTTTCCATCCTTTGCCTCTTCTCCTCATCCACCACCATGAGCGTTCCCAGGTACCGATGCTGCACCAAAGCACAGCAGCTTCCAGGCCTCACAAACGGTTCAGAAAGCACAGCTGTGCCACTCTGGGCCTTTGAAAAGGCAATGAAAACTCAAAGACCACAGCTTCCAGGCAATGCAGAAGCATCCCAAGAACACCCAATCAGCATCAGGCAGCAGCCTGTGAAATAACATACAGAAGGTGTTTTGCAAATTCAAACCAGGGAGAGCTGTAGCAGGTCCCAGCAGAGGCACTGGGGAAGACTGGGACAGACAGACTGCCCTCACTCCTTCTGTAACTCACTCACCTGGCAGAGAACATCCTTAGCTTCCCATTGCACAATTATCAACACCACGTTTTTGAGCACCTTAGCTTGTGCCTCATATAACCTTCCCCTTGAAAAGCATCAGGACTACAACTGAACAAGCAATGAGGGGAGGGCAGGAGGGAGGACATAGAACCTAGCCCCTGAGGAGGATTTCCCTCCAGGGTCCTGCACACACAAGCTCAGGCTAGAGAGAACACACATGAGCAAAAACTCAGGTGGCCACTTTTGAATTTCAGCTAGCATCAGCACAAGGCACATAACAGAAGAGGCATAGTGTTATAGTTCTGCTGGGTCACCCCTTTCCTCATCTTTCCCCAGGGTGCACTCCTCATGCGGATGGTCACAGAGTCACAGAGTAATCCTGCACTGCTGGCAGATGCAGGCAGCAGTTCTAGGCTCTGGCAAGGGCACTGCTCCATCTGCATGCAAATGCATGGCATTCCCACCCCAGTCCCAGCTGGGACACCCAGCTGAGACACCCAGCTGACATCACACTTCAGCCACCACAAGCTCTGTTCTCATCTATGGCTGGAGACTTCCTTTCCTTGCAAGCTTTGCAAATAGTGAGTTACCTACATGAGCTCTGTTACGGGTCTGCCCAAGCTCAGATGCCTCATAAGGTCATGCTGTTTGCAAACTCAGCTTTCCTACTCAAGTCAGAGCTAACAGCAGACTCAGGGCAGGTACAGACAGGGGCTGTTGTGGTACCTTCAAGGAGCTACAACATGACATACCCTTCATTGCCAACAGAGTGAGGGGGATTTAAGAGAAGAGGAGGAGTGGAAACAGGTCCCAGGCCAGCATCATAGGCAAACCCTGTCCCCACCTACTTCGGTTCCCCAGGTGCTTCTGCGTAATATGGTTGAGGCTCTGGAACTTGAGGGAGAAGTGAGTGAAGTCCACCCATGAGGTTGTCTAGGGCGAGGGAGTCAACTCCATGCCTCAAGACTGCCTCCACCAAGAAGGGTGATTGTAGTAGGTGGATCCCTTCTGAGGGGAATGGAGGGCCCTATATGTCAGCCCATATGATGGGACTGGAGGTGAGGCAAGGGGCTCAGTTGAAATATAATACAGCACAAAAGCAGCAGTCTGGGAAAATTTATTCTCTGAAAGAACGTTCAAGTGCTGGAACTGTCTGCCCAGGGAGGTGGTTGAGTCACCATCTCTAGAGGCGTTCAAAAAACATTTAGATGTTGTACTGAGGGACATGGTTTAGTGGGAAATATTGACAGTATATGGACAATTGGACTGGATGATCTTGGAGGTCTTTTCCAACCTTGGTGATTCGATAAGTCCATGATTCTAAGAACAAGAGTGTTTTTGAACTTTCTGGCCAAAGAGTTAGTAAGCTGCCTCTGCTGTTTGGGCAGCAAAACTGGAGCATGTACTCTCTGAAAATGGTTAAGGAGACAAACCACAATAGTGTCGTGCAAAAGTACCCCAAAACAACCTCCAAATATGTTCACACTCCTGATGCATTTCACAACAAGCAGAGAAGAGGAACTGCCCAAAGTTTGCATAGCTTGGGACTTGTAAGTAGCCACCTTAGAAGGCCAGCTGTGCACAGTAACTCTGGATGCTGAGCTTTACATGAAAAGATCAACAAGCCATTTCCATTAATTGTATCATCAGTAACTTTCAGGGAGAGTTCTGGGTGCTTAAGAAACGCAGCTGGCTGGCAAGTGAAACCACTGGCCATGATCTGTTCTCTTATCATTTGCTTCCACACTTGAATCCTCTAAATTAAGCCCAGAATAATCATTCTTCCAAGAGAGAATCTTGACAAGGAGGCAGGATTGGTTTGACTTTTTGTGGTGCTTTCCAGAGTCCCAGAAAAGAGAGGATATTAGTTCTCTGTGGAAACTGCATACACAAAGTTATAGCCACAGAAAATAAGGAAGGCACTGATAACAGAAAGGACAAAGAATAGCTAAGAGTTGTATGTTCAGAAAGAAACCATTTTTCCTGAGTATTAATATATTAAGGGAACATGCATATCTTTACTGTAATCTGATAGTTTACATTTACAAATGCCTGGCTTATTTTACATCTCTTCTATTTAAGGTTACAGATAAAATTCTATTCTACTCTTACAGAAACCTGTAAGGCATCAATGCCTGGAAAGCTCCAGACTTTCAGTCCTGTACTCAACTGAAATTCTTGCCAAGACTTTTTGACCAGCTATCACAGCAGCTCAAAACTAACATGGGTGGTGAGTGCTTCTGATGGAATTTGATGAGCAGATCCAAGAATTTTTTTGTTTATTTTTTATCCTTCAGTCTGAGAGTTTCTTTGAATACAAAAATGAAAGCAGTAATGCTATGGCTGTAAACCACTGTTAGATGTTTTAAAGTGATTTGAAAGGTCCTATATGAGTCAAAGCCTTTGAATTTCTCAGAAGCCATGCTGCCACCCCTTTCTGATGATAACAGTCAGACCCTGTACACAGTAATTGAGGAAAAGCAAATTCCAGTTCTTCAAGTCAATACACAGAGCAGAAAAACATGCCCCAAATCAATGGGTGTGCTGCAGCACTGGAAAATCCAGCAGCAGAATGCTTCAGGCCCTCACCACCATCTCCAGACAGCCTAGCTTAGGCTGTTTTCCAAACATTCTGCAAAGCTGCCGGCACTGCTCATCTTCCAGGAGCACTGCAGAGCCCAGCACAGTCTGCTTGCCTGTGGCCATTACTAGCTTATCACAATCAGTTCGATCAGTTTATGCATACTTGCAGCAGACATCAGCAACCCCACAGCAGCAGTTGTGCAGCCTGCTGACTCTAGTGATGCAAGCTGGAGTTTAATTGTCCCAGTTCTGGTGAAATAAGGCTCTTTTTTTAAAAACAACTAAATTGAGCCTGGAAACGGGGCATGCAAGGCTAAAAGGGAGAATGGCACACTGAATAAAGAGGGAAATCCATGCATCTTTCTGTTCAGACACAGCCCAACTCCCTGCTCTTATAGCAGAGGCCCATAAAAATTGTATTTAGAAGTCCATTTTAAATATTTAGAACAAAACAGAAATAAAGCAATGTTAACTACTAGAAAAACTCAGCGGAGAAGGAAAAGGAGCATAAGTTCTTGGTATAAACATTTAGTCCTACTCATCCAGTAGGATTGCTCAGAGGAATGAAGGCTTCTCATGTAAGAGAAGGTTTCATCCTCTCTGGTCAAGGTGATTTTGAAGCATACAAAAACACATCAGCAAAACACAGCATCACCAAAAACTGCCCCAGGAGCAAGTAGTCTACAAGAAGAGTGGAACAGGCTGCCCAAAGAGGTTGTGGATACCCCATCCCTGGAGGTGTTCAAGGCCAGGTTGGATGGGACCCTGAGCAGCCTGGTCTAGTATTACATATGGAGGTTGGCAGCCCTGCCTACAGCAGGAGAGTTGGAGCTTGATGATCCTTGAGGTCCTTTCCAACCCAAGCCATTCTATGATTCTAAGAGCGTTCAAAGGCAATGAGTGGCTGCCAAGGCACAAGTTACAAGTGTATCTGAAAGGACACTAGCAAAAGGGATTTTAGAAAGCAGACCAGATACTGTGAGATACATTGAGATGTAATAAGTATTTGAAGAACATCATTTTATCAGCGTGCTCTATTAGAATTATTAGGTAAATTAAAAGAAAATGGCTTCACTATTAATCGTTCAAATAATTTCATTGAATATAGTCACATCCAAGATGAACATAGATTTTTAACTCTCTTAGACATTATATTTTTCTTTTTTTTTTTCCTCCTATATCTCAGATCCTCTTTATTTGCATCCATTCATTCTCCCACCACAAATGCACTCTGAGTCAGTGACACACTTTAAAAATCCTTCAGCTTTGCCTGAATTGCTGGGTTGTTTGCTGCTGCTGTTTTTTAAATAGTTTTCTCACAGGACAATCTTTTCATGCTTAGCATTTCTGCCAACACCAACAGGAAAACAAAGAAAAAAAGATCTATGCTACTGGAGAAGGGGGGAAGTATGCAGGTCTAATTGCTGGCTCTCCTGCAGGAGCTCTATTTTTGGCCAAATCAGATTGACAAAGTGTAATGGCAGAAATACCAGCTCAGTGAGATGTTACAAAAAGAAGAAGATTGCTCACCCATCTCCAAGGATCAAGGACTGCAGTAAGAACTCCACAGAGGAGAAATCTGCAGAAAGAGATCCTTCCACAGTAGCAGTCAGCCCTTCAATAAGGTCTAAGAGGAGCCAGGCTCCAGCCCTTCCTGTCACACAGTGAATTGCCTCCACCTGTGCTCCCAGGGCTGACTGGGTCTTTTCCCCAGTGCCCAATTCAGTGGTTCAGATTGTGAGTCAGCAGTTCCCATACACAGAGATTTTCAAAACATTTCCACATATGAGAAACAGGTCAACAACCAGGACAAAACCCAGTACCATCAGCAACCTGAAACCAATACTTGTTTATGGGAACATTACACTTCACCATACACAAGTCTCCTGACTCTGCCTACTGACTGAATCTCATCTGTCTTCTCTTCCACACTCGGATATCCAGCCCTGGTGATCCAGATCCTTGTGAGGATCTCTAGGAGTACCGTTAGCACTTAGTATTACTATAGAAGTTTATGACTTTGAACATAGTATCAGTAAGTGCAACGAGCTCACAACAGTTTTTCTGCAAACTTAAACAAACCCAGAAAGGATGTACTTTCTCATTTCATGAACACCCCTAGAAGGCAAAGCTGAACTCTACAACCTCTGTGCTGGGCTAAAATGCACACTGGCACGTGCAGGGTATGCAGATGGTTGAAGTATAAGTTCTTACTCCCACTGAGTCAAGGCTAAACAGACGTCAACAGGTGCAAGAAAATTGTCCCATGTAACCTCGAATGGGAAACAACATACCCCAGCCAGGCACTTAAAACAGTGACACTGGCAGGAGCATGTATAATAAATCACTATGCACTCTGGTGACATAGGACATAGGACAATGCAAGGACTGTAAAGCTGAGGAGGAGCAATAAACTCTTTTTACATCAGCCAGGAACACAGCAACAGATTCGGGATGCCAGTGAGAAAGAGTGCAACCTGTTTACCATCACACCAAGCACAACAGACCTTAAATTAATCCTTCCTATTTAAGAAAGGAGGTGGGAAGACAAATTCTTACTCCACAGCTGGGTTAGAGGCTGATGACTGCAGCTCCATGGCCCTCCTGCTCTTCTCATCTCAGCTCCTTTGCTTGACTAAGAAGTGAAAATGGCACACACTTTTTTTGCTCCAGACACTTCAGCCAGATGATGTTCCTGCCATCTGTGTATCTCAGCCAGCGAGCAGTATTTGCTTGTTGAGGCTTAAGACATCCCCTGCTGTGTAGTCCTATTCCCTTCATATTCTGTTTACTTAGATATGAGCCCTGGTTCCTGACTCCTGCACACAACTGTCTCCTCTTAGCCATAGTACATTTAAACTGATTATTTTGTGTATTCACAGTGTGTCAGTTTAGCAAACACTGCTGGTACTTAGCAGCATCACAAATCACAGCACACTGCTCACACTCCTTACTTTCAGATGGGGAAGTTAATGTCTTGATAGGAACCAAACAGATGGTCCCAGACAGATTGCTGCATGGACAGCCTGCGCCATGGTCCCTCTAGAGAACTCAAAACCCCATTAGGATGGCAAAAAATGCTTGTAACTCCATCATAAATAAAATGAAAATTAAAAAAATTACTTTTATACTCGAGCCTGAGTTGAAGAAGGTGGATAGCAAGCAGGACGGGATGCCCTCTCAAAACAATTTGCGAGGTTTTAAATATCCCAGTTTAAAGAAATTAAAAAGTACATTGAAAAAAAATATCCTCCCAAATTTCCCCAGAAATAAGAACACTGGGGGAGGAAAAGAGAAAGAGAACATTTTGTTTCTATTCATTTTCAGGAATTTCATTTCAGTTCCAACATTTTTTTAACCTACAATTAAAGGTAACTATCAGAATGAAGCAGCATTTGGACCTAAAAACACTGAAACTTTGCCATTTAGAGAAGGTCAAACAGTTTTCAAAACATTTTCATCCAATATTTTTCAGCAACTGAAATTCATCAAAACTAGCATTTTCCCATGAAATTGTTCCATCTCAGACAGCTGGCATTTTCTGAGGCACAATGCTTCTGAAGGGATCTCTTTGGCAGCCCAAGGGGCCAGTCCTTCCTTTTTGTCACCAGTTTGCCTCTTTTGTAAACAGCCCACGATACAGTTTTGGATCCCAGTAAATCACCCACGCTCCAGCTCACAACAGTGCCTCAATCAAAGCCAGACACCAGGCCAGGGGTTGTGCTTTTGCAGGGCTCATCCCACACCTCCATCCCCAGTTTCCTGACCCAAACACCCGCTATGAAGCAGAGAGGTAAGGAGAGCTCTCTCTTTGAGATACTGTTACTACAGAATAAAGCTGTTTTTCCTTTAGATAGGATCCAAATATATGCTGAACTTCCACTTTATTTCGAAGATTCTCAATTCAAAGACTATCTTCTAAGTAACCACAAAAGGTTAGACCTCTTGAGACTCCATGTTTTACTTCTCATTCTACATTTGAAAGCTATCCTGATGAACCCAGCCACTAGCAAATCCTAACCACCTGCTTCTTTGTGGATGGGATTTAATGACAAGTGACTGACTCCATGCTCAGAGATGTCTGGCTCACATTTGGTTGTATATTTGCACAGGCAACAAGTTTATATTTGTCTACGATCATCTATGTAGACGTGGGTAACACGTCAGGGCTAAGCTCATAGCCCAGTCCAAAAACAGACTCAGAGCTGAGCAACCCATACTAGCTAAAGGAGAAGAGACTAAACCCTTCAGCAGGACTTTATAGAGGCTGAGTCAATGGTGGGCAGATATATACCTGCGGGTGCTGGCTGGCATGAGAAGCAGGCATAATTGCCAAAAGACAGCCAGTTCCCCAGAAATAGACAGGACTGTTGTCATGGTTTTGTGATTTTCGGTTATTGGTATTCCACATCATAACATCGTGTAGTGAATGTACCTGGTTCTCAGAAGAAAAGAACTACTACAGTCTCCACGGCACTTTGCTCCTCTGTTACCATTTTCCAGCCGGAGGGAAAAGATAAAAGCTCACAGTATAAAAACTTGCAGATCACGAGACCTCGTCCCTTTTTCCGCCGTCTCTCGTCCTGGCAGCACCTCGCTCTCCAGTCGTCTTATCATCGGTAGTAGAGTAAGGCCTACCTTGATTTTGGGACATTCTCTCTCTCTGTATTGGATTTATCAGCTTAAATTGTAATTATATTGTATTATAGTGTGTTGTTTGGCATTCCGATATCATATTCAGTAAATTAGTTTGTTTCTCCTCAGATTGTTGCCGCTGTTCTTTGCTCTCAGGGCCATCTCCCTACCCTTTTCCCCTTTCCCCTTTCCCCGGGACATGGGCCCGTGGGTCCCCCATCCCATTCGTCACAGAACTGGGCTGAACGCCCGTAAACCGTTGACAACTGTTAAAAATAAAATAGAAAACTCCATATTCTCTTCTCTGTAGACACCTTGTCTCTGAAACGTATCAATTTGGAAATCAGAGCAATACAGAAGGACTGCCTCAGTATTTGAATAGAAACTAAACACCACCATGCCCAGACTAAGAAACTCAAGATGTGGGTTTTCATACTTGTTACTCTATTGCAAGCTTTTTCTTCTTAAAAAAAAAAACAAACGCAAAACGTTCACAAAAACATAGCCCCAAGAAGCCATTATGAGTGAGCAGGACTGGGAACTTTGAGGGTCATCACCTGCTATGCAGATCCACAGCACTGTCACCACTAAAGAATCATTGAGTTAGGTCTTGTTCTTCAGCTCTGGCGCTTTCTTGACAGACATCTACAATAGAGTTGGCTGTTGAAAGCTTTGGAGTGTGCCAGTCACTATTGCCTCTAAGTGGTAAAACTGCTGTGCAAGGAAGGTTTTCGTCAAGGACACGTTTCCAGTAACTCCAGCTCTAACACAGAATGCCAGAGGGTTTTCTTGTACAAAGAAAGTGCTGCTGGACTCCTCACAGCACTCATTCAGTAAGCTGAAAGGGTTGTGGCACAGTGCCCTCCCTCACAGCACCACTGCAGAGGCCTTGGCTCCAACATAGAGGCAGTCAAGGATACTACTTTTCTTTCAACCTGGAAAGATGATAAAAGCCATCATTGCAGGAACCTGGTGTGCTGAGAGCTGGGGCACAGGTGGGAGTTACGGGCACTGAGTGACTCTAAGGTCACTGCTGTTTCTTTCAACAAAAACTCAAGCGAGTCCCTCACGCTTCCCAAAATCAGATGCAGAGTTGAATGCACAGGTCACCAGTCCATGCTTCAGCTGGATGGGTCATATTACTATGTGAACTGCTGAATCTAGTAGTGGACAGGGTGATTTATGCCACTGCAGGCAAATCACAATTCCTCTCTGGCTTAGGAAACCCATCCTAGGGCCTTTTCAAGTTCTCAAGTCCTCCTTCAGGTGAGATGCCTTTCTCAACTCTGGATCCAAACCACATAGGAGTTCCATAGGAAACATCAATTCACAATCCCATATCAGAAACTCTCTTTTTTTTTGCTCACATTCTCCCTGCAAAAGTATTTCTTCTATCTGAGCCCTCAGGAGATACCCCAAAAGCCAAAGGGAAAAGAGTTGAGGCTTTCTTGTAAGAGATACGTAACAGAAGCACTCAAACTTAGTTTCCATTGACTTCTGGCTGAAGCAGGAGCAACTTAAGCTTATATCAACTACAGCCTTAGTTTCAAGGGAAGAAAAAGTTTATTGAATGCTCCTAAGTTTCTTACAATGTACAAAATAATGCCCCAAATCTAAACTGCAAGTGGCATTCATAGGGAAAAAAAAAAAATTCAACATGAAAGATAGCCATGATCTCTGTTTCCAAAACCTGTGTTTTGAGCAGTGACAACTGCGGGATAAAATGGGATGGGTGGTGTCTGTGAGCACCTGGGGAGGAGCCGGGGGGTCACGGGTATACGGGGCGGTCGCGTGTACGGTTATAAGTAGCCTTGTTGTGCAGCATTAAATTGGCATTTCGGCGCTATATACCGTTTATGTGTCCCGTATGCCCCTGCACACAGAGGTGCAGACAGAACGGAAGCCTTAGTACGTTGTCGCAGGCGACAACCAGCAGCAGCGGGCTCTCCTGTTGTTGTGCTTTAACCTGGCAGATGGCTCAGCACCATACAGCTGTTCACTCACTCCCCTCTTCCCAGTGGGATTGGGGAGAGAATCCAAAAAACAAAGTAGAACTCTTGGGTTGAGATAAAGCTAGTAATTAAAATAGAGAAAGAGAAAAGGAAAATAGTTATGCTGATAAATATATAAATGTATATAACAAGTGTTGCACAAGCAATTGCTCACCACTCCCTGACCAATGCCCAGCTAGGCCCTGAGCAAAAGAAGAGAGCGAGATGAACTCCCACTCCCTTCAAAACTCCTTCCACATGGTGTCATATGGCATGGAATATCTCTTTGGCCAGTTTAAGTCATCTGTCCTAATCATTTATGTTCCCTCCCTACCCCTTGGCCCCTTGGCTACAAATACCCTTGCTCTGTACAGCACTGCTTAGCAGCAACTACAAACACCAGTGTTATCAACATTGTTTTTCTCCTAGAATCAAAATGTAGCATCATACCTGACACTGAAGAAAACAACTCCGTCCCAGCTGAAACTAAGACACTTGTACACCTATCTGCCACATCCTGGTGCTTCTTCTACCCCTCCTGAACATTTACTCACCAACTTGGAGGGGTATGAGATGTACCTATTCCCAATCCTGTCTTGTCTGTTCATTTTCACAGGATGTGTAGAACACTGCTATGAACAAGAATTGGTCACTCTCCATCCTATGACCAGACTAGTCATTTTGGACCATGCTTCTGCTTCGGCAAAGGTAACAAGAACATTTTGAATGAGGCCAGTAAGCCCGTGAGTTCCATATCTTCCTTTAACATCTCTCAGACACCTGACAGCTCTTCTGGGGTTCAAAAGGGCACATCAGCAGAGATCCCACAGTTCTCAGCGTGGCCACTTGCCCAAGACATGAACATATGCACTACCTCAGTCCACAAGCACCTTTCAGCTGCTCTGCAGCACAGCAGGCAGAGCAGAACAACCAGACGCTGCTGGCCAAGGCTATCAGCATGTTCTCAAGCCACAGCTCGAACAGAGGCAGCATGGAAAGAGTGGAAAAGATTAATGTGGAAGAGTTCCTGGATCTTGCATCTGCACCTCACACTTGAGGGAACAAGGCTGAACAGAGAGATGGAGCAAGTTTATTCAGCATGTTTGCACAGAAACTCTCTGGGAAACATTCAGTATGCTGTACCACCCAGAAGTACCTAGCACCTGGAGACCTGTGAGGCTCAGCTAGCACGCTCAGCTGCTCCGGTGCCTGATGGATGCCAGCAGTATAGGTGGCACTGACCAACTCCTTAGCACATAGCAATGCCAGAGAGAGAAAGATTTATCTCTCTTTAGACTTCACCTCATTTTCCATTCCTGAACCATGTTTCCTTCCCACATGCCCAGGTGAGGAAGGTGAAAAAGAAATATCTGCAGTGATGGCTTGATTTTAACTGAAGGCTTGAAGGCCTTGTTTGAATGAAAGAAAAGGAGGTCTGTGGCAGAAAGAATTTTTATTTGTTCTACAAAAGGATTATCCTGCATTCCCCTCCCTGCTTGACTGGGAGAAATTCTGGTCAAGTTGTTCGCTGTGGCTTGGGTTTGGTTTTTCACTTGGGTTCAGGTTGGTCTCCCCCTTCACCTTCAAGCCCCACACCTGAAGCCTGCTACAAAATAGGAAAACTTCCAGTTCAGAGATGTGAAATCTTATTTAACTGCTTTGCTTTGACTCTTATGTACACAGAACACTGCACAGCCAACACCCAAACTATTTTGTAAAACAAGCAGACTCAGAAGGGGACAGGAATTTTATGACACTGACAGCATTTTCCTCAAGTCTGCTTTGCCCTTCAAAACTTTATCCATACAAGCCCTGACTGTGAGGGTGTGGGAAGTCTCATTCCTTGCATGTATCAAGGTATGCCAGTGGTGTCAATGCAAACTGTTTTCTGAAGAAGTAAGAGTCTACATTCAACGAAGTGCTAACTGCTCAGAAACTGAAAAAAACTAAAGAAACTGTTGAAGTTCTGCTTTTCCTTCAGTGAGACCAGTGCAGATAAGTTTAGCACTGCTCCACTAATAAGGCACCCAACAATTGAGGTGAGGAGTGCTGAGGTTGGAAGGCAAAGTCAGCTTTGGGTAGAGGGTGACTGGGAGTCAATTAGATGAATGCTAACAGCAGGGTTCATTATCTTGGACATCCTGTCCTTAAGCATTGCACAACCACACACAAGTGGCCGTGAGAACCAGGAAGCAGTGAAAGGGAGAAGGCAATGGAAAATGGACAGCTGTAGCCTCAGAACATATGGAGATGGCCCACAACAATAGCAGCACCCACAGGCTCATGGCATCCATGCCTCATCTAACAGATCGTCTGTGTGTATTGCACTGGCTGCTCCAGTATCAGCTGGCAGTTTCTGTGCCTTGGACCTGACAAGGGGCAGCTCCACTTCTTTTCTAGGTTCATCTTAGAGCCCAATGAAACACATGTCACATCCACACAAATGCAGCTATTGCATCAAGCAAGACCCCTGAAAACTGCAACCCATTAGAAGCTCACAAAAAAAAAAAAAAAATCCACATATTTTACAAGGAACAAAAGAGATTGTTCCTTCCCATGTTGTAGGAAGAGTTTTCTGATATATGAACTAATCCCAGGAAATAAAGCCTAATATGGTTTTCCTGGAAGAAATCCTGCAGCTCAAAATCCATATGGGCAGAACAGGCTCCACACCATGATGCATCACTGAGCGCTGCAGGCAGTCAACACCTCCTCCACTGCTTCCATCAAAGTTGGTTGGCTGATGTGGGGAGCTGGAGTCCTACTGACCAAAATGCATGCGTCCAGCTCAGCTCCAGGTGACCAGAGCAATTCTTGTGAGTCTTTGGTCTCCATTTCTTCATCAGTTAAGAGCTGTTCTGGGCTGAGCCTGCATGAGCTTGGAGAGGTGCAATCACAACAGGCTTGGAGGCAACCAGGCCAAAAGTTAAAAGCTTCTAGCCCCAAGGCTGAGTTTTACTAAAGGGAAAAACAGGACCACATAATTTTAAGTAGAGAAAATGAAGGTATGCCATACAAGAAAAAATAAATCAAAAGCTCAAAAATTAATATTCCTCCTGCTGCCTAAGCCTTGCTGAGATGAATCCTTTACTCCAGCTCATTCCAGCAGCTTCCAGTGAGCTTCTGAGCTACACTAATCCCGTAGTGTCTTCTGGTGTCCCCAGAGAGATTTTTCTCTCTGCAGTTCCATCCTTGGACCTGTGAGCTGGGTGGTAGGATTGCAGCACTGAGGCTTTGACCTCTTGTCCTGCTCAGCCACACCAAATGAGGAAGCTCCCAACTTAGTCAGAGAGTGATGCTGGGGTACAGTCAGGCAGGAATTTCCTGAGGAAACACTGCTGACTCACCAAAGTCTCAACCAGCTATGGGAATGGACTAGTTTCATAGGTCTCCCAGGTTAACATTTTGGGAGGGGAAGGGCATTTTTGAACTGGCCAGAAATGTTCTTATTTTAAGAATTTTGGGTGCTTACTGGAAGTTTGAGTTTTCCCACAGGTGCCAACCAGTAGGGGTGCTGGGTTTTTTGTTTGTTTGTTTTTGTGTGTTTGTTTGTTGCCAGTTAACAGGAAACAAAAGTTCTACAGTAAAGCTCATTCCAGTCTGGGAGGAAAATACTGAAAAAATCTTGAAAAAATCTGGAAAAATCTTACAGCATGAGAAAATTATCTCTTCCCTTAAAACCCATAACTCTGATCCAAAAGTAAAGATGATATTGCATGGACTGTCGTAACCCCCAGGGAGAGATTGACTGTCTTGAGCAAAACCAGATATTTCAGAAGAACCTATAGTTACGGGCTGAAGGAAAAACAAGGATAAGATGTCCCTGGCAGAATAAGCTGAAATTTGGGAAAAACAAAGGAAGGATTGGGGGTCCCTGCAAAAGGCCGAGCCTTTCTTTCAGACAATGAATTGTGAAAATAGAAAATTCTATTGGGAAATAGAATGTTTTTTGTCTGTTTTGTGCCACTATATGTTATTCTATAAGGGGTAATACACCTTTGTTGAGAGGGGAGATTTTTGAAGAAATCTCCTTTGGGATTTATATTGAAACACTGGAGAAAGGGACAATGGGATGGAGAGAAGAGTCAGAGGATCCTCCCACTGGAAGACACTGTTTGGCAGAAGATTACTGTGCCAGTTGCAAAGGGTTTGGGCATAAACAGAAGGAACACCCGCAAACTAAGGCTGTGCCTCCAGCCATAGCAAATGACATGCTCCTCAGTCAGCAATGAAGGGCTGGGGGTGGGAGTTCATTTCCAACTGAGCCCCTGGTTGAGAAGTGGCTGGAGGATAAGGATGGCCAGGCTGAAACAGACACAGTGCTTGGTGGCATGGGTCCTCCAGATAATAAACACAAATTATTTGGTGCCTTTTGTATATTGGAGACAGACATAATTAAGTTTAGAGAAAGAAGAACAAGACCATTGAGTGTGGTGGTCCCTTGGAACTGCAGGAAAACTAGCCCAGTCTGTTTTGTTAAACTAAAACTTGCTTCTGAAGAAAGCAGAGTTATTGGCTTCTCTAGCCATATGTTTGATCATAAAATTTCTGTATTCAGCTCTGATTTAAGAGGCTGTCTTGGTTTCAGTTGGGATGGAATTGTTTTCTTCAGAATGTCAGGTATGATGCTATGTGCCGGTTCTAGGAGAAAAACAATGTTGACAATACACCAGTGTATTTAGTTGTCTTCTAAGCCAAGGCCATTCACAGGAAAGGGCCCAAGGAGCTGGAAGGGAACAGAATTAGGACAGCTGACATAAACTGGCCAAAGGGATATTCCATACTATATGACATCATGCTGAAGGAATTTTGAAAGGAGTGGGAGTTTATCTCTCCCCTCTGCCGTTCAGGGTCTAGCACTGGTCATTTTCTCTATCTTAGTGAATGGTTATGTCTCAACCCACAAGCTCTGCACTCTTTTTATTTCTGATTCTCTCCCTCATCACACTGGGAAAGGGAGGGGGAGTATGCAGACGACTGTGTGGTGCTGGGCCGCTTGCCAGGTTAAACCAAAAAAAATGTTTTGATTATTTTTTTTAAGGAGTGCAAGGCCAAATGGTGACAAAAGATAAAAGGATTGTTAACTTGTAGAGGAAAAGCATTAGCCCATGAGGGCTTAATTACTCTCCTATTAAAGGTGGTGAATCTACCACAAGAGGTGGCTATAATACATCTCAGGGGACATCAGGCAGGATTTTCAGAAGAGGCAATAGGTAATCTAGGAAACTGATTGGCAGGAAGAAGCTTGAAAAGTGGTGTGGCACTTCTGCTGGAAGCATCTAAGATCTTCCCTTTACTCACAACAGCCCAGCCACAGCCAGATAAAATGTGTTTCCTGCCAGAGGAGTTAGAGATAAATAAAAATAGTGGGGCCAGAAAAAAAGAATGAGTGGTTTACAAGGGACAGCAAACAGTGGCTACCCAAATCATTGGTCCTACAAGTTTTGAAACAACTTCATAAGGGAAGCCACTGGGACTCCAGAGGATTAGTAGGAGCCTTTATGAAAATCTGTGCTACCATAGGTTTATTTGCCCTAGCAAGACAAACCATTGAGTGATATGCTAAAGTGAATAATAAACAAACAAAGCAAATAGCAAAAGGAAACCAACCGTGGGCATGGCAACACTTCAAGCAGTGTAAGGTAGCTTCTACTGAGATGCCAAGGGCTGTGCAACCTAAATGCCTCCTAGTGATAGTATGCTAGCTTACAGGATGGCTGGAAGCATTTCCACTAGCCTCAGCAACTTCTGGCTCTCTCATAGAGACAGAGAACAAATCATTCCCAGGTATAGGATAACAGAGGCAATAAATTTAGATAGAACTCAATTCAGTGGGAAGGTGTTGAGAGGAATCATAACTGCATTAGGGATACAATGGGACTTGCATACTGTAGTAGGCGGAGAATCTGCACATGAGATGTAACGCGGTAGGACCTCCCCTGCTCTGTTAGTAGGCATAGACGATGGGCATTGACAAAGCTAACGAGGCTATATAAGACACTGTAAAGTTACAATAAACGCCATTTTGCTGCTCATCATATTGGTGTGCACGTGCAGTGAGTGGCTGGGGACGGGAAGTCCTTATGAGCAGGGCGACAAGAGAACGGAACTAGATGCAGTGGATGCTGCACCATACCCCCCGGTACCCTCAAAATCCAGGAAGGGTGGAAGGAATGAAGGGGGAAATAAAGAAACATTTTCTGAAACTGGTGATAGAAACTTGCTTCCCTTGGGTCAGACTGCTACCTTTAGCCCTGGCCCAAATAAGGGCAAAACCTAGGGGAGACATAGGGTTATCCCCCTATGAGTTGCTATTCGGAATGCCTTACCCAAGTATCCTCCAACCAGGAGGAGGGAAAGAAATAAGTGATATTTCCCTAAGACAGTATGTGGGCAAGATACTGCCTCTTGTGAAATCTCTTTGGTAGGAGGCTGGCTAGCACAAACCCTACCCTTGGACTTTGCGGTGCATAATATCCAACCTGGAGACTGGATCCAGGTGAAAGAATGGAAAGAATCACCATTCACTCCTAAGTGAGTGAGCTCTGCTGAAAAAGACCTGGGGGTATTGGTGGATGGGAAGCTGGACATGAGCCAGCACTGTGCCCTCGTGGCCCAAAAAGCCAACCATATCCTGGGCTGCATCAAAAGAAGCATGGCCTGCAGGGCGAGGGAGGTGATCCTGCCCCTCTACTCTGTGCTGGTGAGACCTCACATTGAGTACTGCGTCCAGATGTGGAGTCCTCAGTACAGGAGAGACATGGACCTGTTGGAGCGCATCCAGAAGAGAACCACAGAAATGATCCATGGAATGGAACACCGCTCCTATGAGGACATGCTGAGAGAGCTGGGGCTGTGCAGCCTGGAGAAGAGAAGGCTGCGAGGTGACCTGATAGCGGCCTGTCAGTATCCAAAGGGGAGCTCCGGGAAAGAAGGGGACAGACTCTTTAGCAGGGTCTGTGGTGATAGAACAAGAGGAAATGGTTTCAGGCTCACAGAGGGTAGATTTAGGTTAGATATAAGGAAAAAATCTTTTACAGTGAGGATGAGGAGGCACTGGAACAGGTTGCCTAGTGACCTGGTTGATGCTCCATCTCTGGAGACTTTCAAGGTGAGGCTGGATAAGGCCCTGGGCAACCTGATGTAGCTGTGGTGTTCCTGTTCATTGCAGGGGAGTTGGATTCGATGGCCTTCAGAGGTCCCTTCCCATTCTAAGGATTATATGATTCTATAATTCTAAGTGGAATGGACCCTTTCTGGTGCTGCTTACTACTGAGACTGCAGTGAGAACTGTGGAACACAGATGGATCCGCTATACTTGTGTTAAACCTGCACAGACTCCAGAGAGCTGGACCTCTATGTTGGAAGAGAATGAAAGTCTATGACTAACATTCACCTGAAATCGGCCAAGTAGTGATTCTGAGTCCCTAGCCTCTAGGGAAGCTGAAGAGGATAGTGGCAAAAGAGGGAACACAGAGGCCACTGGCTGTTACTAAAGGAGTGTACCGTTTGGAGTCTACAACTATGGACACAGACATGATCGAGTCCATACAATTTTAGTATAGAAGGACCATTGCTGATTAGGTAAAGTGAGTGGACAAGTAATACAGACTTTGACAGGAATTTGTTTATGAGGGCCAAAATTGTAATAGCATTTCAGGAGTCATAGGGTTAGAAAATAATTTGGTCCTAAAATTAATACAAGAATTTTGGAAATTACAAATACTCACTGGCATTACTACCTGCCTATCGATATCAAAGTCAAGTAAGGATCCCATCCAATGGGGAATTTTAACTCCAAACAGCTCTAGTGAATTAACAGACATTAGCATAAAGGCAGGACAAAATCCATCCTACACATCACGGATTGGATCATTAAGACAAGCGGAACTGTAAGGTAAAATCTAACTGTACCAGCTTGGGACAGGAACGAGTCAGAAACCTGACTGGTATATGGTAGGCTATGGCTACTGGTTGTAGCTGTAGAAAGCTTGATTAAATCTTGGAGGGTCAATCCCACGTAAATCCTTTACTCCTCCATCACCTGGATATACAGTCCAAGTACTAAGTGATGGGATTTGGACCAATACTTTGAAAATAAATTCACCAAATCACCAATTTACTATTGGAGCTTTAACTCTTTGGCTACTTTGGAAAAGAAGTCCCCTGTCCATGATATTTTGGAGGAAAATAAAATGATCAGAGGACTCTGAAAAACGACTAGGGCCATCCACCAAAGTAAGGGAAGAATAGGGATTTCAAGCTTTCTTTGCCCTGGGAATTGTGGCTTTTGAGAATAGAATACTAGTGTCTAATCCCACTAGGCAAGTTGAAAACCTTGTAAATGCCACTAGGCAAGGTCTTCTGACAGTTAATAAACAGGTCCAGGCCAATAGCGAAATGGTTTTGCAAGCTAGACTAGCCTTGGATCTCTTGCTGGTGAAAGAAAGAAGATTATGTGGATATCTTAAATTAGATAAAGAACATTGCTGTGTGCATATTCCCAGTGTAACAGAGGAACTCGATAAAAAAGCAGACAAGATGGCTAAGATAGCAGGGAATTGAGGGAAACTGCTGAAAAGTCATGGATAAATAAAATTTTTAAAAACCTGGGACGTTGGTCCCTGACAGGATGGCTTGCAAATCTTGCCCAAAGTGTGATTGTTTTCCTGATGATGGTAATAGTTGTAATTAGGGTGATATGTAAAAACTACCCTAAAGCAGATAATATACACCCAGGTTCATTCAGCTGAATCATGATTAATAAGAAATAATATTATAGCTACAGGTTTGCAAGAACAATAAAATTACAAAAAAGGAAAAAGGAGGAATTGAAGGAAAAACAAGGATAACGTTTCCTTGCAAAATAAGCTGAAATTTGGGAAGAACAAAGGAAGGATAGGGGCCCCTGCAAAACAAGATAAAGAAAAAGCTGAGAAGAGTTCTGGTCACAAGGATCTGGTTAAACAAGCTTATCTTGCAAACTCTTGCTGGCTTGACAAGATGAAGGGGAAATGGATTTTGCCAAGCAGAATTCAAAGATGTCTCAAATTGGACAAAACAAAGAACTCTCAAATCCAGATTGCAAATCATGTATACACAAAATAGAAATGAAGGGGTAGCTACTGGGGGGAGGCATGACAAGCATGTGATAAGCAGACCAGAAAGTCTGTAAACTCTGAGTACCTCAGCCAATGGAAAAAAGAGGAGGGATAATGTGGTCAGGAAATGAGGATAAAAAGAGGTCTGCAAACCCCCAGAATTTGAGAGATCCTATGGGGCAACGTCTCAGTAGACTCTCCCTTTATTCAAATAAAGAAAGCTGAAGACTCTTCTCTGCCTCTTTATGGGATATAGATAATTGACACATAATTGCAATTCACAGATGGCACACATGTAACAACTGCACAGCAAGGGATACCAGCCACAGGGCTGCTGTAACGCAATGTGGTTGCTATGGTCTTGACTGAGAGAGTGAGTTTCCAAACAGGTCCAGCCTTTACCAACAGCAGCTGTTTACAAGGAAGTTCAGTGCACTCTAGAGAAGGAAACAAGGAGGAGGAAAAGAGGCAGCTGTAGGAAGAGAAGGATTTTGGATGGGAAAGAGAGACCACTGAAGCATCTCAACTTCATTTGTTACATCAAGGGAAAGAACTTGGAAAAGGAGCATGAATAAATCTGGAAGAAATCAATCAGGTGGAAGGAAGAATACTTCTGCCATTAAAATCTAGGACAGTTCTGTTTCCCTACCACAGATTTCCTTTACAATCTGAGCAAGCTATTATCACATTTGCCTCTGCTTCCTCTGCAAATAGTCCAGCTATGCTGCTATCTTGCTGGACTGAGGTTCATTGATATCCACCCCAGTTCAAACCACAGGGGCTGTGGCAGTGCATGGAGCAGGTACCACGATACTCAACACATCCAGGATGTGCTGCAATTACACTGTCACCCTGCAGAAGCCATCAGAGCACAACTTCTGCTCTGCTGAATGCTTTCCTCACCCAACAAAACTTCTAGCTGAGAGAGTAAATCTGGGAAGCATCAACAGTTGGGCCAGAGGGTACAACAGGAATATGCTACTTCAGACAGATGGCTACATAGTACTACCTTCACTAGGTAGGACTTTCAAAGGACATTGTGCTGTTTCCGGCACATAACTGTCATACACTGAGCCTCCTTAATCCCTACTAAGCCCCAAGGGGAACTTCAGATAGCAATAGTTTTGCAGATTTGTGCCTACCCATAAGAGGCCATTTCTTTCTGCTAGTGTTAATAGTTTGAACTCCAAGGAAGCATTGGAAAATCAGCTGGCATATATTTCTGGCCGTTTTTCGGACCTCCTGATGGAAGTACTTGCAATTGCATCAGCTAAGGAATTACCCCCAAATATTTACGTCAAACCCAGAAGGAGAGAAATCCTGTAGGGACCTGCTTTTAAGAAAATACATATTTGAAGTTCTGTGCTCAACGCAGCGCTGGTGGCTTCGTCTTGCCTTTAAAGAGAAGCTTTGCTTAGAGCCAGCAGATTTTTTTCCTTAACTGTGGAAACAATAAAGGTCAGCAAGCTATGGAAAAGTCCCCAAGTGCTGGAGGTCAAGGGGAGGTGTTTCTCAGCAGGGAAACTAAAACTGCTCAAGTTTCTGTTTGTCTACTCCTTTCAGCAGGTTACTGCTGCATGAGATTAATAAGGGAAAAACAAAAACCTTACCTCTGCTGTTCCACAATTTGCAATAAACTAATTAAGTTGTAACATCTGTAATTAAACAATGTAGGCAGACAGAGACATTAATGAATTTTACATAACAAGCAGGCAAAAAACATCACTTGTCAGAAAGCCTCAAAATTCATTAAATAATCCTGTAAAAGATACAAATCAAGTGCAGAGCACTAAAATGATAACAAAACCTATTAAGGAGGCTGTTTAATTAACCACATACTCGCTGGCACATCTGACTCTCATACCAAGGCGTCCGTAGTAAGACAAATAAAGTCTTTCTCTTGCAGGACAGCCAAGGAGACTGTAGTCAAATCTATTCTTAAAATACAAAGGTAACTCTGACTAAGCAGAAAAACACCACACAGTGGAAAACCTGTACAAGTGCTAAGGGAACTGTACATCTTTTCTGTAAAGACCTAAATGACATCTGCATGTGCTGCCGAGATGACTGATGCAGCCTGACTCACGGCCAGATGCATCTCCTTCATCACAAAGGAGGATGGGAAGAGCACGTGCTGGGCTGCTCACATCAGGAACTTGCAGAACACCAGCAAAACCCCTGAGGAGCCCATTGAGCAGGAGGAGAGGTGGGATGTGCAAAAGTATCTGAGAAGCAGGGAGACTTTATGTCTGCCTAGAGTATGTGGCAGCCCTTCTCTGTGTCTGCTGTGCTGCTTTTTGCACACAAACTGCAACATACTGGAACATAGTGCAATATACAAAATGTGTCACTTAACATGCAACAGGCATGTTTTGGATGGCCTGTACGTGTGGCTGTCACACGGCAAGGCCTGTGACGAACAAGCTGCATGGACAAACTTTAAAAAAACATTCCAGCTGAATCACCCACATTCTCCACATGCCCTGCAAAACACAAAATAGTATTTTACATTCATCACCAGAAACATTTCTTTTTCTATCTTGGCCTTCTCCTACTGCTTCTTTCTGTTGCAGATCCATTACTTACTGAAAACATCTTAGCTTAATGGCAAGCTACAGCTTAATCATTTTACTGGCACTTTAGGGGTGTTTTATCACAACTGACCCACCAACTTACATGCACAGACTTAAGTCTGTGCAATACTACCAGAACACACTATAATTTAGCACGGAAGCCAGACAGCTGAGGAACTCTAACCCTGGCATCTCCAAGGTGCTACACAGTCTCACAAACCTGAAAATAATGAAAATAAAATTAGCAGAAAACTACCAAGTATATGAGAAATCAGGCGCACTCTCTTTTCTCCCCACTTTTCCCACTTCCAAAGCAAGTGAGCTTCCCAAAGCAGAGAAACTCCAAACCTGTTCAATCAGCACAGCTCTAACTTCACTTCGGAGTCACTCTCCAGTCCGACCTGGTTACAAACTCTTCCCCCGTTCCCCAACCCAGCAAATCACAAAGGAGTGCTGCTACTGGTCATGGCAATTAGCTGGCATACATGTGTAATCAACCCACCTCAACCCTGCCGCTATTGCCACACAAGAATGCAAGGGAAGCCTGACCCATTACCTGTTACCAGAAGTTTGCAGCCGGGGTCTACAGCCAACACCACCAGCTGGACTCTGGTAGGCAGGTCCAAGAACTGAAGGCATCTGCCCAACCTTTTGTAAAGTAGTTAGCTCACTCACTCACGCTTCTTTGGCAGTTAAGCACAAGGAAGGTATGCACAGGCATCGCTGAGGCTCACAACATCTCCTATTTCATCCATCATCACTCTTCCAAAATCACTGTTCCAACACAACAGCAGCACTCCGTGCCGTGGCTTTGACAACTAGAGTGTGGGAGACGACACACTGTTTTTGCATAAGTAATAGAATGTTGTAGCGAAGTGATGTACCTCAGAACCTGTGATACAACACAAGTTTTTGTCTACGGTTAAAGTATATAACATGCACATCCTTGAGAGATAAAAGGAGAGTACAGCCAGCATGTTAATTTGTGTACTCCTCTCCCCTGGGAAGATCACTGGGGATGGGGGGGGCAGCCAAAGGTAATGGTTTTAAGACGTACATGTGTACCCAGAACTGCACAAGAAGAAACAAACTTATCTGGCAGATGATACTGGCTTGGTGACTATTTTGTGGATTCTGTTTACTTGGAAAGACAAATAGAGATGGATTTTATCAGCTACCTGCTTAGGGGATGTACGTGGGATATGCAAATTGGGAAGAACGTGAGCCTGGAAGCAGGAGAAGGACTCAGCTTTGGGAACTAGGAAATAGAAGAGCTTTTCCTCACAACAGGTGCTTCTGCTTGCAGAACGCCCGCCATTGCAATTGTGAAATAAAATACTGTTCAGTGAGATCCTTGCCTGGGCCTAAGTTATTGGCTTGTGAGTGTTTCTCACGAGTGCAGGTTCAACCTGCAGGAGGTTCCTGTTTGCCCCCACTCAAGTGCAGAGTAAAATGCTTTAAGATGAAGCTGTAGTTGGTAAGCAGAAGAGCCCAGATGAGGTTAGCCTTGGCAAACTAATCTTTCGCAGGAATGAGCTGCCCTCTTTCTTGAACCCATCACGCAAAAGACTCCTATAATGATTCTGGTCTTTATTTCAATGCAGTCCTTTTATCAGGCAAGTCATCAAGGTGTCCTAGAAGTCTTGAGGACTCTCCAGCAATACTTCACTGCATTATCAGAACTCCCCATCTTCCCACCACCCACACCAGTGCAAAGTTAATAGAATAACTAAAGCAACTCAGATCACCCACAACTTGTTCCTATCTTGTTCCTGCTTGACCAACCTGATCTCCTTCTATGATCGAGTGACCCGCCTGGTGGATGAGGGAAAGGCTGTTGTTGTGGTCTACCTAGACTTCAGCAAAGCCTTCGACACTGTCTCCCACAGCATTCTCCTGGAGAAGCTGGCAGCCCATGGCTTGGACAGGTACACTCTTTGTTGGGCCTTGTATGGGAATTGCCAGGTCATGGCCTGAATCAATGGATGAACACCAGGTGAGAAGGCGTGGGTAACCCAGGGAGCTCAGGTGCAAACAAGGCACCTGAGAGACCAGAAGGGGTGCACCCAGAGTCCACTCCTCCTCACCTTCATTTAAGGGGTAGCAGCTGAGGGAGCAGCATCTCTGTTTGGAGATTGTGTCCTTGAGACTCCATCAGTCTTTGGAAAGGGTGAGCTGCTTTTTTTCTGTATCACTTTCTAAATTAAATTTTGATGAATATCTTCATGAGTGTGCTCCTATTCTAGTGAGGCACTATAATTGTCTTCTATTGCTGTACAGGTCTCAAAGGTGAAAATAGATTTAGTTCCATAGTATCCCTTTGGCAAAGGCATCCATGGCGCTGCCACAATCTGGTAATGATGATTTCACCAGATGCACTGTCCTAGTCTGGTTTATCTCAGGACTGGGTACCGAACTAGGACCCTTGGGGGCTTCTGAGGGCACGATGGCGATCAAAAATCTCAGAACAAAGGGAAAAGTAAACATAAAGGGTGATGTTCAGAAGTAATTCCATTCTGATAAAAGCTGCAGGGGGGGGGGAAATAAACCTGACCCAAACAACTTGCATTCCAAACTGTACTTCTTAGAATGGAAGCCGAGAGCACAGAGATCTCCAGGATGCAATCCAGGGCATCCCGCTTGAGCAGGGATTTTGAGAAGTCTCTGCCAGCCTCAGTCATTTGGTGATTCTATGAGTTAGGAAAAGGACAAGGATATCTCTAGTTGTCTTCAGAGGCAAGCTCTGCACAAACTGTTCCATGATGATGGAAGAAGAACATTAGTTTCCCTGCTCGTGGTCTTGACTCATGTTAAGCAAACATCCATCAGTACAGCTTTAGGACATAAAAACAACACTGTGCTTCCCAAAACCTTTGAAAACATGCACCAAAGAAGAATTAATAGGGAATTTTGACATGGCATCATATTTTGTTGTGGTTTTTTGTGTGTGTTTGTTTTTTACAGGCAAGTGCAAAGATAAGAATGCTTTACTCTCTTTTTCCATAAACCCTTAGAAACATGGTTTCTTGTCATGAAGTCATCCCTACTTATGTTTTTTGATTGTTTTCCACATGTCTTCATAGTTGTGTTTCACTGGGAAAATACAGGCTGCTAGAGAACAGAAGGCTGTCCATAACCAAAAACATCAAGAATCATCAACAAGAAATCTTGGCCATCTTCTCTTTCCTCAAAATTTCAGCCTATGTTCCCCAGCTGAAGGTAGAACACACATATGTGATCTTTCTCTTTACCCTGTAGATGATATTTTGAGAACCTGATCTCCATTTCAGTAGAAACTGTGAACCTGCACTGTGCCAAAAGGTAGCATTGCAATAACCTAGCCTGCCCTTCAACAGGTATGAATTTTTTTTCTGATTCAGAGGGAAAATCAAGTATTAATAGCTCTATTATCACAACTTACTCTGCATCACAGGACACTGTTGTTCTTCCCCAGTTCGAATCACAGAAATCAACTTCTATGAAACAGTTTCTGTTTTATAAATAGTCACCTTTCTGGAAAAAAAAAAAGTATTTTGCAGATTCAATTTCTTCAGAATTCAAGGGTTTTGAAATAATGCAACGTCTTACAGGAATGAACTGTGAAATTCATATTATTCCACCCCTCCTTTCACAGTTGCTTGTCAATCATCAAGTTCTATCATACCAACTGAAGATTCTGATGAGCATCTACTCAGATGTGACTCTTTTTTTACAAGAGAAAAGCAGCAGCAGCGTGTCTGGTGGGCTCTGGCTTTTGAATAATATGTTCAAAGCATTGTAGGGGATCAATCCATTGTAACCAAGAAATGACTGATAAGGAAGACAAACTAATATAATTTTCTGATTGCACTTAGCTCTGGTTGAAGTGGAACACCTTAAAGCAGCAGCTCTTACCCAATCTTTGCCCTTTTTTGGGTAACGAGTTACAGCTCCTCTCCAGCAATTACTCAGCAGTTGTTGCACTGCTGCATATTTGACAGGACTTACATTTCCATTTCATCAGGGCTGTTTCTGTGGGTCCCCTTTGTGTATCACCAAGAGCTTCCACAACCACCTTGAAAGACTGAGCTTTTTCAAGTATTTCTTTGTGGTGGGGCAGGAATTAGACAGTCTACGGCAAGCAGGTTCTTCTCACTGCCTCTCACCTACCTGTGTCTCCCACCTCAATAACAACACAAACTTTATGTTTACCTGAGGGTTTCAGGCAGTGGAAGAGATGGGAGCTGTGGGCAAGTGAACGCTAAACTTCCTACTCAAGATCAACCAAATGATGGCAAACAGTCATTTTCATACTCTATTTGTGTCTCAGATTCAGAGATGAGATGTGCTTTCGTCCCTCTAACATGTTCAGGTTACTTCAAAGGCCCAGAATGATTCACCTAGTAGGGATACTGAAAGAAGTGCTGTTATGGTTTTGTGATTTTTGTTGTCGGTATTCCACATCATTACATCATGTAAGGTACAGGCAGTTAAAGAGTTAATTCCCTGGTTACTGCAAACTACCTTTTTTGGTGTGGCCCTCTGAGGGGGAGGGGAGGAGGTGCACTCCCCAGGGGTCTTTGTGTTGGAGGGGAGGGGGTGAAGCCGCGTGGGAGACGCGGGGTCTGTTCCTTCCTGCCCGGCGGAGAAAGCACGTGGTCCTCCTGCAGTTTACTGTGTAAGATTTTCAGCCCGTAAACCCTCTATTATAATTCTATTAGCCTCATTTTGATATATTTAGTAAAATTAGTTGTTCCTCCTCAGATTGGTGCCGCTGTTTTTGTGTTAGATCCGCATACGAGTCCCCTACTTTCCCCTCTTCCCTTTGTTTTCCCAGGTTGCAGCTCCGCGGCTTCTCTGCCGCTTTAGCCGCCGGGCCCCCCGGGGGCTGGCCCCTACTCGCCGACAATTTTTTTTTTTTTCCTTCCTCTTTTCTCATTTTTTTTTTTCTTTCGGCCCTGTCCCCCTTGTCACGGACGCAGACCCTTAGATAATACCGTGACAAGTGCATATGTTTCTGGGTGTTCACCTTTGGCCTCTGGCATAAGCTCTTAGTAAATCCTTTGACAATGAGCTGATAAATAAGAAGTCACTCCACCAGGGAACAAGCTGAGCCAGCTGTCTGAAGAAGCTAGGTGGTCAGTGTAAAATCTCCAACATATCTTGGAGATAAGAACTATGATCAACCAGCCACTCATTTTCTGAGGAGAGGCAGATTTTCAATTCAGAGTTCACGTCACCTTGTGCTAAAGACTGAAGTTAACAGTCTGTCATGGTTTTATGATTTTCGGTCATTGGTACTCCACATCATAACATCATGTAGTGAATGTACCTGGTTCTCAGAAGAGAAGGACTACTACAGTCCCCACGGTACTTTGCTCCTCTGTTACCATTTTCCAGCCGGAGGGAAAAGATAAAAGCTTGCAGATCACGAGACCTCATCCCTTTTTTCCACCCGTCTCTCGTCCTGGCAGCACCTCGCTCTCCAGTCGTCTTATCATCGGTAGTAGAGTAAGGCCTACCTTGATTTTGGGACATTCTCTCTCTCTGTATTGGATTTATCAGCTTAAATTGTAATTATATTGTATTATAGTGTGTTGTTTTACATTCCGATATCTTATTTAGTAAATTAGTTTGTTTCTCCTCAGATTGTTACCGCTGTTCTTTGCTCTCAGGGCCATCTCCCTACCCTTTTCCCCTTTCCCCTTTTCCCGGGACGTGGGCCCGTGGGTCCCCCATCCCCTCTGTCACGGAATCGGGCCTAACACCCGTAAACCGTTGACACAGTCTTAATGGTATCCCTGATTATTTTTTTTCTATACTCCAATCAATGAGTGAGACACCACTTACATTCTGGGCTGAAGCCAAACACGTTCTGAGTGGTGATCACTCCTATGCAACACTAGAATCTATAAAAGAACTAGACACACACTGAGTTAACTTCTGTATTTCACTCTGCAGTGCTGGCAGTATCTACCTTCTGTCAGACAGCAAGGAGAACTGGCTACCAGTTCCATCCTGTTAGTGCTTAATGGTGGAAAAGGAGCAACAAAGCACTAGTGCCAGCAGTGCAGGAAAGAAAGACTGCATCCATTAAGATAAGAGACTGGAACCCCAGTTACACTTTGCAACAAGAGCAGACTTTCCTGGAGCAGTTTTGAAAACCTTGATGATCACTTCTCAGCTGCATCACTTTACAATGTCTGCTATATTTTTTCATGTACAAGTTTCCATAAGGTATAAAAATGCTTTTTCTTATTCATCTTTCTCTTACACCTCCAGCATTTCACCATATTCAGAAACTTGGCTGTTATTTTAAAGTAGAGACTTCAATTCAGAGCAACACTGCAAAAGTTGCGGTAACTTCTTTAAAAAAGAAATTGCTGCAAAAGACAGCTATGTTACCTTCTTCAGCCCAATTTGAAGATGTCTTTTTTTTACTGTTTTCAGTAACAGATCCTGCTTTTAGCTAAGGGTTGATGTCTGAAGTTCAGGACGCAAGTGTCTCAAGGTCAAGCCATGCACATTGACTCAAGAAGCAGGTTAATTCTACTCATTGCCTACTCCACATCCACAAGAGAGGAGATAACAGATCGCTGACGGTCACAAAAATGAGGAGATGAAAGGATTTCTACTCCACATATCTAATTATAGTTTGTCCCAGGAATAGAATAGGTGTCACGCTAGTAGCATTGTACAGAATTAAGTAAGGAAGAAAACAACTGCTGGTGGTCACAGCAGAGCTGCTTATTCCCAGCTACCCTCCCAATGGACGTTTTTGCCATGCTTCCATGATGCATAGAAGGAGGCATCCATCACGAGAGGTACAATCAAAGAAACAAACAGTTGTACATCCTGCACACATATAAAACTGTATAGATATTAAATCACTATTCCAAATGTGGCTACATTGAACTTAGCAAACGGGTAGATATATTGAAGGGTAAACATCACTGATCAAAGGATGTCTCATATGAGAGTAGCAGTCTTTCAAGACCAGATCCACTGGGAATGTAATATTTGCGACCATATCATATCATATCATAGAATCATAGAATGGCTTAGGTTGGGGGAGACCTTAAAGATCATGTAGTTCCAAAGCCCCTGCCGTGGGCAGGCTTACCCACCCCACCACAAGACCAGGATCCCATCCAAGCCTGGAATGCCTCCAGGGATGTGGCATCCACAACTTCTCTGGGCAGCCTTTTCCAGTGCCTCACAACTCTCTGAGTGAAAAATTTCTTCCTAACATCTAACATAAATGTCCTTCCTTTTTGTTTAAAGATGTTACCCCTTGTTCTATCACTATTATACCATGTAAAAAGTTGGTTCCCCTCCTGCTCCCTTAAAGTTCTGAAAGGCCATAATGAGATTTCCCCAGAGCCTTCTCTTCTCCAAGCTAAACAAGGCCACTGCCTCAATCTTTCTTCAAAGGAGAGGTGCTCCAGCCCTGTGATCATTTTTGTGGCACTCCTCTGGATCCATGTCCTTCCTGTAGTGGGGGCCCCAGACCTGGATGCAGAACTGCAGATGGGGCTTTACAAGGGTGCAGCAGAGGTGGACAATCCCCTCCCTGCCCTGCTGCCACCCCTCTGCTGATGCAGCCCAGGATGCAGTTGGCCTTCCAGACTGCGAGCCCACACTGCTGGCTCATGTTCAGATTTTTGTCCACTAGGACCCACAAGTCCTTCTCCACAGGACTGCTCTCAATGAGTTCTTCTCCCATTCTGTACTCATACCAGGAATTGCCGTGACCCAAGTGCAACAACTTGCCCTTGGCCTTGTTAAATGTCATTAGGTTCTCATGTGCCCACTTTTTGAGCTTGTCCAGGTCCCACTGGATGGCGTAGCTTCCTTCTATTACATCATCTGCGCCACTCATCTTAGTGTAATCAGCGAACTTGTCAAAGGTATACTTGATCCCACTGACTATGTCATTCATAAAGATGCTGAAGAGCAGTGGCCCCAAGACAGACCCCTGGAGGACACCATTCAAAACTGGCCTCTACCTGGACATAGAGCTATTTAGAACAGGGTAAAACCTTAACACATCTGAATCCTGTCTCTTGTACAATCTAGATCCAGTCTTGAAAAGAAAGCATTCTCATCCCACTGACATTAAGATGGCGAGGCACTGTCACAGACTGCCCAGAAAAGCTGTGGGTGCCCCATCCCTGGAAGCGTTCAAGGACAGGCAGGATGGGGCCCTGGGCAGCCTGCTCTGGTGGGTGGCAACCAGCCTAAGGCAGGGGGGTTGGAACTAGATGGTCTTGAATGTGCTTTCCAATCTAAGCCACCCTATGATTCCAGTGATGTGCGAGGTAGGATAGCACAAGAGTCCCTCCTAGCTATTGGAAATGATGGACAGTTTGAGGTAACTACTACTACAGAAGAATATATGCAGAATCTCTTTTCTGAAGCTATGGCACTATATGTTTGATCATGAGATCCCAACACAGAAGAGCTCAGCAGCTGACCATTTCTTTTGTCAGTTTGAAAGCAAATCATCGCAGTCTTTGACAGAAAGATCTGTAAGCCAGTGTGCAGAGAAGCTTGGTAAAACAGCATTACATATGAAAATGTACCCTAAGACATTTTTCAGTCATAATAGTATATGCAACTGCCAGGTGGTAATCATTAATTGTCTCCAAATAGAATTAAAATGTGAGTGAAAGCAAGAGATTGTTACTACAGTCAGCTCCTACCAAAAAAGTGTTCTGTATCTTTAGCTGACTCATGATTTTCAAAGGGAACTACATCCACATCCATACAGAAAAGAGAAACAGGGGAAACTGATTCACATAGAGCAATGTCTGCTTCAGAGCAGATATTCCCCAAGGGCTCAACACCTGCTGTATTGGCTCAGGACAGTCCAGTCAAGCAAACTGAAGATCAAATCTGAGCGGTTCTTAACTATTTGAAAATAAATACATATTCTTGATTTCAGTCAGCATGGAACAGGAGACATCTTGCACATGCAGGAGCTCTCTATATATGTTAGCTTATCAATTTAGAGGTGACAGGGTGCTTAAGGTCCACCTTAACCTGATAGTATACATGAACTACAATAAAACACATATTAAGAACCCATCTTTTCCCCTGTGATGAGTGTGAACAGTGCAGGCTGAAGAAACAAGATTCAACAGAGGATCTCTGCAGTGCTGGAACACTTGTGAACGCTTTATTCTGTCAGCACATTTGGCTGGGAACTTGTGGGAACGTAACAGCAAGCACATATGACCTCTCTGACTCCTGAAAACTTAGGAATTGATAGTTTAAATTCCACACATTCTACAGAAACAAACTTACTTATGACAACATACATAGATTACTGAGACACAATTGATCTAGTTAAGGTTTTCTTCCATGGGAAAACTTAAGACATTCAATTTAAAGACAATTTATAGTCTTTTTAAAGGCACATTTTCCCAAATTAAACTTTAAAAAGTGTTGCCCTTTTCAAAGCCTGGTACTCAACTTTGAAACCAAGTCAACAAATCCTGAGGGAAGCTGCTTAGACTGGTTTGTTGCTGAGACAAAAATGACCAAATGATAAATCATCATGCAGTGATTCCTTTCTATTTGTCAGGTGTTATCATAATGGGAACTTGTATACTCTACACAATACTTCATTTCAAATGCATTTATTTGATATTATCTGTTACCTGCTGTTTTATCTTGCTGACATTGCATCCAAGTTCCCTCATTCCTTTATTGAAAAATATGCAGAGCTTTGTCCTGGAGAGGATCAGTCCCAGATTTTACACAGGCCCAGCTCTGCTTCCCAAGACTCGGCCAGTTCTCAGGCAGGGTAAGAGGAGATCTGTTTTGGATTCCCTGTCTCATTAGGCAATTTGAGTAACCTAATCTATGCCATACCCAGATCTTTAAAAGGTATCTTGTCTCCAGAGTCCCTTACATGAGAGATGGGCAAGTCTGAATTTCTAAGAACCTGCACCATCTTCTTGTGCAAATACAAAATATATAACAGGAGACACATAACCTTTCCCTATGTTATAAGAGCATCGAGCACCCACATTTATTAAAAGCTGCAATGCTAATCCTAAAACATTAGAGACCTCTGACACAGATCATTGCCAGAGGTCTGATTTTAAAATATTGACAAGAAAATTGAAATTTGCTGCTGCTGAAATTTCATTGTAGCAGATGTAATTTTGTACCTGAGGATTCCTCCCCACAAACCACTTCATACTAAATCTTCAGCAACTGCTTACATCTCTCAGAGACATTTACAGCTATCACTGGAATCAGCAGGTTCTAGAATACATGAGATTGCGCTCAAGTAGTTTGGGAGAAAAAAAATCAAATGTACTAAAAAAAAAAGACCACAGAAAAACACGCAAACCAACTGACCGACCGACCAACACCAACCCTAAAATCCTCAGGGCAATTCAGACTGACACCATTGAATGGTATCTCAAATTCTTTGAAAGACTCTCCAGAATAGTTCAGGCATCTTGTCTACAGGAGGGGACTTTTTGCTAAATAATTTTCCATACGTCAAATGGCTTACTTGAAAAGGAAGCACCTACGCTTCTCAGCAGAGGATTGAGAGTCTTACAAGACCTTTCACCTGGGGAAGCTTCCCCTAATTCTGGATTCACCTAAAGCAGAACTATTTCACAGCAGAGTTTCCTCAAAAGGCCATCACCCAAGAGGACAGAACTTAAGTGGGTGTTAACTATCTGAAAAGAAATGCATATTCTTGATTTAAGTTAGAAGGTAACAGAAGACATTTTGCGTATGCGATAGCTCTATATACTCAATAGCATGTCGATTTAGAGGAGATAGGAAGCTTAACTTTTCATGTCCCCAGCTTCCTATTTCCAGCTTAATCCAGTCCCAAATCTCCAGAGACACAACAGTATTCTTCTGCAACTTTGTGTGGGGAGAACAATTTTCTCAATTTTCTGCAGCAGTAAGATCTTTCAGCCTTGATTTGTTTCCAAAGAACTCAGACAAGCATCCAAGGAACACGGTATGAATAATTACTTTGATGAGAACCTGCGTCTTGTGAGTTGCATCCTGTAAAGCTCCTCTGGGGCACTAGCATGCAAACACAACAGGGGCTGCTTGTCACCCAAATCCCCCAACTCGAGGAGAAACTAGACAGCAGAGGGTCTCAGAGACAACACAGCTAGCCTGTCTTACCTGTCAGTGACAAATGGGTATCTCCAAAAGGTCACAGACATATCCCAGCTATCCCCAGAAAATCCCTGATAGCTTGCTCCATGAGGTGCAAAGTGCATGCAGGAAGATCTTGCATAAAGGTTGAAGGTAACAAAGAGCTTGCAAACTCCAGTCTCTACACTTACAGTGCCCCATGGAAAAGTAGAAAAAATAGGTTTCATTTGCCATCAGCTCAACACAAGCTCAGCAGGGAAAGAGGGGAGCAGAAGGGATTTAGTGCAAAACAGTGCTGACTTAAGCACACATCACAAGTGAAATCAGGTTTCTTGCAGTGCAAGTCCCATGCAGACCATTTTGCACAATTCACATGGCTACTCTTTGTGTGGCAGTGGCTCATGCAAGTTTGGAAGTTACCAAGTGCCAAGGGCCACGTTGCCAGTGCTGCCCTATCCAGGCCGATGACAGCTCAAACAGTCCAGGCAGGAAAACATCCCAGGACCAAGTTTATTCAGCAAGAGCTGAGGAGGGCTCAAGAGGCTATGACAATTGCTTCTTTGCTGGCACATATTATTCTTGTTTAGAAGTGTGTATCCAACCAACATGTGGGATGTGTCGCTCTAGATGTGTTCCTGGGTATGCATGTGCTGCAGCTGCTCCCCTGCAGGCTGTGTACCCTACAGTCTCACCTGCTGTGTCCCAGCAGAGCTCCAAGACAGAGGATACAGAGGCACTGCCTGTTAAGGTACCTACAGGGCTTATATGAAAAGAGGTAGCAGGAGGAATCATAGAATCATAGAATTAGCTAGGTTGGAAAAGACCTACAAGATCATCCAGTCCAACCATCCACCTACCACCAATAACCCCACTAGACCATGTCTCTCAACACAATGTCTAAACATTTTTTAAAAACTTCCAGGGACAGTGACTCAACCATCTCGCTGGGCAGCCCATTCCAGCGCCTGACCAACTCTTTCAGAGAGAGGTGACCAGGCACAGTGCCTCTCACAAGGAAACCTCTGCTCTCTCTCCCATTCTCATAAAACTAATTTATCTTATCCAAGTATTTTTCTTCCCTTATTGTGGCTTCTTTTCTCAGAGGAGGCATTCCTCTCTATTGTTGATTGCTACTGTAATTCCTCTGTAACTGTATTTGTCATGATCTTTGCATCCAATTACCCATGTTTCTCAAGGAACCTATTTAGCAAGGATGCTGTAAAAGTGTTCTTATTTTGGTTCTAAGAGGTTGAAAATACCACAGTACAGGGCAGATTACTGATCCCATCAGAAAACACTAGAAGTGCTATCAGCTTAAAACACAAACAAGAAACAAACTCCCAAATTCCCAAGCATCCTTCCCTTAGGCTGGAGAGAAGTGCATGTCTCATCAGCTTGAAGGATTAAGAACTACATCACAACTCATGGCTGGAATGCTAACAAATTTTGCAACAAATGAACTGGTAGAAACCTACTTGCCACGCTGGAGATCTGAAGGAAGGCACAGCTTCAGTGCACTGTGTCACCTTCCCCAGGGGGTAGACCAGACATCCCCGAAGTCACTCACTGTTGCTTTTTGTTGTACATCTTGAGGAAGTGCTTCAGACTGAGGTGACACTCTCAGAAGAACCACTCCTCCTCAGAGATCTCTGAAGGGTCAGGGAGAAGCAGGATATTGCTTCACGCCAGGGAACACCATGGGTAATCTGCTTCCTAGGAGACGAGGGCCAATGAAGAGTCTAGATGATCAAGGTGACAAGACAGATTCCTAGCCAGGAAGACAAGCTGCAGGTCCAAGTCCCATGCCACTAACTAG
This sequence comes from Numida meleagris, assembly GCF_002078875.1. Taxonomy (NCBI): domain Eukaryota; kingdom Metazoa; phylum Chordata; class Aves; order Galliformes; family Numididae; genus Numida; species Numida meleagris. Next base: position 210,501 of record NC_034419.1, on the reverse strand, counting down.
GGTCAGACATGGCCCAGCTATCACCAGGCAGCTCCGAGGTCAAATTGGGAAGTCAGTCCATGGGTGCTGGGCACAGGGCTGTTGCAGAATGAAGTACCAACAACATAGCTCAGGGAGCAAAGAAGATGAAGCCATAGCCATTAACCTCTTCTTCCCAACATGCTGACATGCCTTGAGGCAGAGCAGAGCAGCTGCAGCACTGTGCTCCTCCCAAAGCATCGGTGCAGCAGCATGGAGGCAAAGGCAAACAGACTCAGAAAGTGATTATACCTTCAGGTAACAGAGATGCAAAACTGAGCAAGCAGTTGGTTATCCGCATTCATCACTGAGCATGGGGCTTGCTCTAGAGACAAAACAAACTAAACCCGACAACACTGTTAAGTGTTAAGTGTTGTTAAGGGGAGTTAAATAACCTCCACCAATGGATACTGTAAAAGCAGAAGGTGTAGGATAAGAGTGACAGTAGCATTAGAAGGGTTGGAAACAGACCAAGACACAACACCCACACACACCCCTCACATTCTGGGGGAAGTTCAGCATTCCTGGAGCATCATGGAATGCTCTTGCGATACTTAGTTTTCAGACCCAGCCAAGAACATACTGTGTAGTAACTGGAGTTGTCCAATAATCAAAACCAGAAAAAGCTTTCAGTTCTGCTGCTGAGTTTTATCCCTGCAGTGGTACTCTTTTGACTCTGCGTCAGAACATACAAGCTTACATTCAGAAAGATTTAATGAAATGCATGCAGTGGCCAGAGATCCTACTTCCAGGGGAGGAGAGGGGAAGAGAAGAAAAAATATATCAAATGGCTTATAAAGAAAGATGCATGCACACTTCCCAGCAGAGGATACAGTTTTCTAAACCATACCATTTGGCGAGCTCCCCCTAACTGATGCTTCCTTGAAGGCAAAAGATAAACAGATCTTGAGGCCAGTGTAAGGGCTGTGCTCTGCAGCCTCTCAGAAGGTCCCGTTTGTATTGCCTTGGCTGGATCTTCAAGCTCTCTAAGTCCCCACGTATAAAGAACTTGTTGCAAAGGCATACTCCAGCCACTACAAAGAGAGGCAGGCTCTGCCAGGCATGACATTTTCTGATTAGTCTTTTAGAAGCTGAAAATAAAGGAAGAAGTCCCAGAGTTTTGCTTTCAGCAAAACAGTTATGGGAATATTAATTTCCCTGACATCTCCAAATATAATGTTTAGGAGTTACTAGACCAGCCAATACCAACACCTGGGAAAGAGAGAGCCTAGCTTTCCATTCTGAAAAAAAACAACAGTCAGCACCGCTCCTTTGGGTTGGTTTTGCTCAAAAGAAAGCTGACCATGGAGACACACCAACACTTTCCAGTTTAGAGGTTCCTGCCCAGGCTCAGTGCAGTACCTGTGTCCTCCTGTCCAGCCCTTCCAATCGCATGCCAGTTTGTAGCCAGGTGGTCAGGGAGGGCACTAAGGAAATAATCCCTGAGACTGCAGAACATTTAGAAATAACCTAGACATCATTTCTACGGAGACTAGCTGCCCTCGGCACACTCTTGAAAGCTTTAGTTGTGCTGACACTTCTATTTGGGCACTAAAAAGAAAACCCTCTCCAGGCTTAGCAGTCCCAGAGCTCCGAGATCAGCCAGCCAGCTCTGCAGCAGCTGCCTAGTACAGTCTCCAACAGAGACTGAGCTGGCACCTAGGTGAGAGCAAGAGCTGGCCTTGAATATATTGCACTTCCCTCCTCAGTCAGCTCGCAATTATTTTTAGCTGAAGATATTTTTTTAAGTTTTAGATGATCTTAGGGCAAACTTCACTAGTTGCAGGGGGGAAAGCATCCTATTCTTTGAATTAGCCCTGGTTCTCTACAGTGAATTTGACTTGTACTTTCTCAAGGGTTTTACAGCAAGTTGAGAAAGTAAAGTCGGAGAAAAATTTCTCCTTTACAACCACTTTTCCTTCCCTTGAAATCAAAGGGAACACTCATAAAGCAAAACTAATGCTCTTCTAAAAGCACAGATTTCTCCCCCTCAGAAGAGAAAAATGAAGATCATGACTCAGATCTGGGGCTGTAACTTCCTCATCCTCATCTGGCTGATTTCATCATATGTTGTATTGATACCAGAGATTCACTGCAATTTTCAAATACAGTTTTGGTCAAGTCAACAGCTTGCATAGCAGCACTTAGAAATCTGACCCTGACCTTAGAATTTTGACCTTGCAATCCTTATTTTCCTTAAAGCAGAAGGGACTTTGGAGACTGGAAAGGAGACGGCAGAGTAGTGGCTGGCTGGAAAAGATGCTGTATTTACAGAACACAACACAGGCAGGTCATAATCTCCCCAGCAAACCCACATACTTTAGGGAACCCACCATCTCAGGAAAAGCCTGAGAGGTTTCTTGGCTGTCCTGGATAGGGAGATAATGCTCGTACACAGATGCATGCAGTTATGTGTAGAAGTATTTTGTCATCCTAGAGCAGTTCCCTGGGTATTAAAACAATCAGTATGTCCATAGCATCATGAGGCTTTGATACTAGATTACAAGACTGACATCACCCTTACCTTCAGCAAGTCAAATGAAATAGTTGTTCTTCTTTATTTACTCAATTCAATATAAGTAATAGGATTATAGACAGAAAAAAGAATGAGAAGTAGTACTTAGAGTAAATGTGAGGGTTCCTCACATTAAGTATCTCAACAAAAACTTGAGTAGAAAGCCAGTTTTAATATGGTCTTCTACAGCAAGGTTATGTTGGTTACACAGAATGCCTCAGGAGGCCCAGACTTTCTTTCATAACCTGAAGGCATTCAAGGATCACAAAGATTCAAAACAGTATCCTCCCCAACACTAATTTCCTACATTTCAGTTCAAATTCAGAAAGAGTATGGACCTTCCAGTCTCTCGATCACTGTCTGTTCTATCTCTTTCAGAAACAGCACCACTCACACAGTTATCCCTGTCCAAGGCAGTGAATCCAGCTAGGTTGCCACTGACCAGGGCTTTGGCAGAGTTCTTGGCTGATCTCTGTCTACAGTCATTCGCTCCCACCTGATAAAGATCCAAACGGGTGCCTCTTTCAAGAGTAGTCAGCTTATCCCCTAGCTCCTACACTCTTAAACTTGTCTTGAGACACAAGATCTGGTAGCCCCACAATGAGAACTATGCCTCAAAGTCAGTGAGAAAGGTCTCAAAGTGCAGCTGGAAGGAAAAAATAGAAGAAGAAAAGCAAACAAAAAAGCAGCAGGTGTAAATGGTAGATGCTTCTGATAGTACTGCTACCAGAAGAAACTCTTAGCAAGCCATGACCTCAGCACAAAGCCCAACCTCTGTGTCTGGTGTAAGTTACCACTCCACATTATACAAATATACAGAAGTCTTTAATAAATACAGCTCTTGACTGCTTTTTGCTTGCATTAAGACATGTCTACCTGCCGACGGTAATATATTGGGAAAACAGGTTGAAGAGAGGGGAAGAAGGATTGTCTAAAGACAGTGATATCTATTCCAAAGAATGCCAAGCACCTTTAAAATGACAGGGTTTAGACTTCCAAATTTGAAGAGACCAGCCAAGACTGTTAATGATCACTTACACTGCATAGAAATGTTCCTGAATTTCCTCTGATGTCCCAAAACCAAGACTTTTGGCTGAGATAGAAAGATATGGTTTCTTCAGAGGCTTTAAGTGACAGAAAAAAAACCGCTGCATCCCTTGGTAATTGGTGCCAACAGTTAAACAGTCACCATTAAAAAACATGCTTAAATTTATCTTACTGTATGTCTCACCTATGCTATGCTTTCATCTGTTTTTCATCCATGCTCAGGCATCACTTTTTCCAATGCAATTTATCCCTGCATTTGCAGGCAGACCCAGCAAATGATACCCAACAGTTTAGGCCAGGAAGAAAAGGATGCTGCATTCTGCTGCAAGGCCATGCTGCCACCTGTGACTCTCGAGCTTGTTTCTTACTGCTCTGTGTTTCTGAAGCAAAAATAAATTTAACCATACCTGAGGATCTGAACAGAAGCTTGAACAGACTTCCCCAGCAGAAAAGTGTCATCCCACGGAGTTCCCCTTCTCCGGGATCGGGATGTGTGCTGGGATGAGGCAAAACAAACAGCAAAGGGGAAGGAGCCCCATTACGTTTAGCTGAACTGTTGGATCTGATCTAGGACTGCTAGGTTTCTAGCATTGATCTATATTGCTTTCTTTCCTCACAGACAGAAATATGCATCTGGTTTGTGAATCGTGAATTAAATCATGCTGCAGCCTAACAGTGAGCTTGTCAATGTGGGACATGGCCCACACTGCCAGGACTCTGGCACTGGCCAGATCAGGGTTCCTGCAACCTAAGCATCACCAAAGCCAGAATCAACATCTCATCACACACGGACCCATACAAAGAAAAGCAAGCTCTATACTCTCCTCAGTGTAACACAAAGCATATAGCAAAGTTGTTTCTTACCTTGTCTGTAGATCAGAGTTATTTTCCAGTGATGGATATTTCCCTGTGTGGTTTCACAGCCTATCTGGCATAATTCCAACAAATCTATTTTCCTTGGTTCTGTTGGCAACATCTGGAGGTTTTTTGTTTTTGTTTTTTCCATAAGAGAACTGATAGTGAGACCTGTATGTAAGAAACAAGTAGCAGGTCTCTCCTTTCCTGTGCTAATTACCTTCCAAATGACTCTCTAAGTTTTTAATTCCAGGTACTTCTCAGTGTAGAAGTACCACCAGACAGGATCAAAGCTGGGACCTGCTGGAACCAGGACAAAGCCAGTCCTGCAGTCAGACTACACTCACTGCCTAGGAAACTTTGTGCTTTTGGCTGAGCCTGAGACATGCACTCCATCTCCCAGATCCATCTGTAAAAGTAGGCAAACCTGTTCTAGTTTGGACTTAGAATTAGCAGGCACAGGAAAAGGACAGGAATCTGACTCCAAATACCCAGTACCGATTTAGCTCAAGTGTTCCCCTTTTCATGCCTCCAGACTTTTTCTCCCCTCTCCCCTATCGGCAGCTCTCTCTGCAAGGCAATTATCAAGTAATATTCACCATATTGTCTAAATAATCACCCCATGTTTTCTAGCCTAGCAGGATGGAAAACCTGTCCAACTGCCCAAGCTTCTGGAGGAAGAATGATGAGGTGCTATTCTGCTTACAAACTTCTTGTAGCTGGATGGGGCTTTTGGCTGGCTGTCAGCTCTCCCTACATGTTGTCTCACCAAGACTCTCCTTTTGCTTCCTGTTCCCTAGCAAGTCTCTGCAAGAGAGTAAAGAAACCAGGATTAAATATATACGACAGAGTCAGGCCAAGAAACACAATCTGAATTCCCAGACAAAGTACAAGATATATAAGCATCACAGAAGAACAAACAGAGTATGGGCTTATGTTTAGCATCAGCCTTCTGTGAATGTGATTGGAACAGCTGCACCTTCCAGCCCAGCAGATTCTGTTAAAACACAGTCTGCAATGCAGCAGATCCCAGAAAGAGAGACAGTAGGCACCAAGCATTTAGAAAGAGGCTACAGGGACTTGACATCACCCCGAATGCCACCAGGACCACTACCTTCAAATGGTGCTTGAAGCATCAATGTAAAATGAATGAGTGCTCTGAGTCCCACGCCAGATCTGCTCAGGAGGAGCTACAGGACTTCAGTACCTTGACTGGGAAAGGAGGAAATAAAACAAGAAGGCTGTCTGAACTGTCCTCTCCCTCAATGCCTGAGACAGGCATCCAATGGCCCCTAACACCATCCAGAGCACCTGATGCGTGAGTGATGCTGTCAGTGTAGCCCCAAATGCACTACCTGCTAGAGGTGAGCTGACAGTAACAGAGTGAAGCATTACTGCCCAGACATGGCTGGTGTTGTATTCTTAGTTTTCCCAACATAGTTCTCTATGGCTCTGATGCAATACTTTAATTTTTTTTTCATAAGATTGAAGAATCTAAAGGCTGCTTTCACCTGTGAAGGTTTTAAAGTATTGCCACTAGTAAGACTCTTGATTGTGAAAATCTTGGGTATTTAAGTTGACCTTAGTCTTAGTAGATTCTGCATCTGCTCAGGAGGAGCCTTAGAGTTGAGCTACCGTGCAGCCACAGCATGACATACAGTGCCGGGGAAATCTCACCGAGTCTGGCTGCACTGCCAGCCCAGGAAGCAGAAATCTCACAGGAAAGGCTATTCCAGTGAAGTTTCCAGGGCAGTTTTGGACATCTGAGATATTTTTGTACCAAGGTGAAGGCAGACCTGTCCAACGCCCCCAAGAATGTGGCTAAGTGGAAAGTTTCCTCCAAAATGATGTGTGCAAGAGAGACTTTTTCTGAAGTTTCATTTACTGATGAAAGCAACAAGAAATTTTCTTCTTTCCCCAGAATGTTGCATTTCTTTTGGTAGTGGACAAAAAAAGTGCCTCTCTCCATCATTCATGTATATTTCCGCACTACTGAACTGACAAAGCTTGCAAAAGCTGAAAAGGAAGAAAGTTTCTGCCACCAGAGTCATGATTTTTCATGAAGTATTTTTAATATTTTTCATAAATAGGGAACACCAAAGCAACCGACTCCACCTCATATAGTTGACACTTCTTCAGGAAACAACCATCAGCACCATGAGAACATCCACTGTCATACTGTGGGGAGTGGTGAGGTGTAGACAGCAGCAGAATGAACTCTATTCAAATGCTTTGCTAAACTGGTGCTTAAGTGAGGAAATGCTAAAGGAAGCCTGAAGCCAGAGTGTTTCCTATGAGACAAGATATTCCTCTTCCCTGTGACTCAGTGTCACAGGAGGCAAACTGCAGATGACTTCTGGCTGCCTGAAGCCATAGCCATGGCATTAGGAGCAGGCTTGCTGCCCTGAAAACATGCATGAAGCTGGAACAGAAGCAGGACAGGAGAGCTGCTGGGGAGGCCCTGTGTCACAGCTGCCTCTGTTTCAAAGCCCAGATAGCATCAGTCATGCTGTGAAGATGTCAAATGGGGTAGCAGGCTCATCTGGCCTCTGCTTTGTGCTTCATGTGTGAAGAGCTGAGGAGGAAAAGAACAACAAAAACAAAACAAAACAAAAATCAAAAGACTCAGCAAAGGAAGAGCTAAGAGCTGGGATGAGAAACACGTTCTGGGTCACAAAAAATAAGCAAAACATAAACGAAACTTGCAATCTCCTGCTGCAGAAAAGGCAGCAGGATTATCCCTTCTCATGCAATGCACAAATCTCTAGAAAAAAATGCAGCCTTTCTGCCATTCCATTCACTCTCTTCAGAGGCTTTCTTTCATGCCTGTAGCTCTCCTCAGCCTCATGACTGATTCTCTTTACCCAGATCTCCTGTTTGTCCATATGCAGGGGAGAGACAATGCTGAAGAGCAAAACATCTTCTGAGTTTCTGAGAAGCATGCATTCCTCTCTAGTGATTAAAACACCTCAAAAAAATGATAAATGTTGGCTTCATGAAAGAAAACAAGAAGGGAAAAAAGGAAATCATATCTAAAGCCAGCCAAATATTAGAAAGCAAAGTGACTGCATTCACTTATAAAACAAACCTGTGGTTTAGTGTGACCACATCAGAGCCTGCAAGGACTAATAACGGTTTCTGCATGGGTTTATTGCTCACACCCTTTCAGCAAAAGGTACCCACAGCTAAGAGAACATGTCATCTTCTTGCTCACTTAGTTGGAGCTCTTGTTTGGAAGCTCAAACCCAGTACACCAGGAGCAACTACTTCCAAATATTTCTTTGATGGTTATTACATCAAATATCCATCAAATATTGCTTTGATGGTAATATTCCATGAGCATTTGTCACTACCAATTAATTAGCAAATACTATTTGCAAAGTAGACATGAAAGAATGGTGCAAAGACAACTTCACGCTCTGTCTTAAAACAGGTTCCACTGTTGTGTAACATGGCTGAGGCACAGAGCCAGCCTCTTCCAAAAAGCTTCCAGGGACTGAGATACTACATCTTTCTCAATCGACCAATCTACCCATCACTTCCTCCTCCTTAACTACTCTACAAAGCCGTTCCACTCCAAGTTTCATGCAGCCAATGTTGCATCAGCCATAATAACTTGCCTGAGAGCAGAGAGATGTGATGAAACATCAGAAAAAAAGTGCATAAGGAAACTGTGATTTCAATCCATCTCATGCCCAAAGAAAAGCAGGTGATACCTCAGCCCTGGTAAGAACTGTGAGAGTCTGGCATCCGATTTAACAGCAGCCTCTACCTGAGATGCTGCAGTCTCATCCTCAGAATGGAGAGCGCAAAAACTCCTTGTCCATGAAGAAAAAGAAATCCATGTAGGACTGACTGTAAGCCAAGCCTCCATCTACTCTCGCTGCAGGGCCAGCTTCTATGAGCAGTGCTCATAAACATGAACGCACACTGGACTCTCACTTCAGGAGCACTATGTGATCCACCCACCTGGCTTGTATGTTGTTGTGCAGACAGGAGCAAAAGGTGCTGCATGGTCTCCACTTCTTCACTCACTGGAAAGGCCTGCTGCAAACTGTAGAAACTCAAGAGATCCCAGGAGGAAGTGGCACCAGAAATAAATAAACTACAATGGCTGGCTTAACCTAACAGCTCTCAGAAGAGCCGGTCTTGATTCCACTGCTGCTCTGTACACTGATGTTTCTTACACTAGAAATGCTCCAAATTAGCCAAATCAGGCCACTGAACCAGCAGGAAACAACAACAAAAAACCACACTGCAGCAAAGATGAGCTCAGATGTCTCCTTCAACCGAGTGCACTGAGTGCATGTGAGATTATTGCAATGCCAAAACCAGATCTTTTGAGCTGGACAAGCACTGGACACTTTTTCTCTTGAGATATTCACTTTGTGCACATAGGACTGACTTTGTTGAGATCATTTGCCTCTAGACACTAGCCCACCAAAAGGACATCAGTGTTTCTCTGCACACATCTACTTGGACATGTTTTGTGATTCAGGACAGTTTCTTTCTATCTGTACATGCTCAGCACAAGAGGATCTCGTTTCTGATAGGAGGCTTTGCACAAAAAGACGAACAACAGCAGCAAAAGCCCTGCTCTCCCCCAGAGAGCCCCATCTCTACACAGAAGCAGTCACCCCTAGCTCAGTGCTGCATGAAGGCACTTTCTGCCTCCCCCATGAAATAACCAGCAGAATCTGCTCAAGTCATGCTTCCTGCAAGGCAAAGCAGCAGCAGGTGAGCCCAGTGTACAGCTCTGACAAGGAAGTGTCTAACGCTCCCTGCTCACACACTGGGAGAAACCACAGTCACCCTGAAGGGTGGGGGAGAGGTACCATTGCGAGGAAACATAAGGAGGTAGCAGAAACAACAAAGAAAAAGCCATATTCATTGTGTTATTCAGGCTTGAGATCCCAGAAGAGGCCTTTTGTTCCTGGTCTACAGCAGCATGAAACAACCATCAGATGACTGCACTTGAACATCCTGCAGCGCCATTCACGCTGTTGGGGTAAATTGGCAGAGGGGGTCCTGTCTGCTCGCTGCCTTCTGCTTCCCAGGGCACCTCTTGCTTCCAGCTACCACGCTGCTGGTCCGCACAGAGCCACAGGAGAGCTAGGCAATCCATTTGGTTTTACAGAAAACAGTCAGTTCACAGAAAAGTGTATGAAGACATTCAAATTCCCAAACAATTCTGGCAGTTAAGTCTGTGGGTTAGAATCTCCCCTTTTTTTTTTTTTAATAGCCTTTTTAAACCTAACTAGATTTTTTAGTTGATTTTACATGCGGATCACATATTTCCAGTTGAACACAAAGAAAATCTGGGGCTAATTCTCTCTCCTTTCTCATTTGCCTGCCCTTAAAGAGGGGATTCCTCCATTTTCTGCCTGATGTTTCCAATTCACCCACCAAATTGTGTGACTGTCCCTCCCATCTCAGCCAGGAAGCTGTGGAGCCCAGGCCACAGCTTCACAGTGCTGGGCCAGCTCCAGTTTTTATCAGCTCCATGCCAGTTTGAAAAGGAGATGTTAGCTGCCGTCTTCCTTACAGTTTCATGTTAAAAAGAGGAAGGCAGCACAAGGCCCCTGTCACAGCTAAGCGTCATCGCAGTGTTACTTTTGCCCACAACAGCACAACTCCACTGACAGGCTGGCATAAAAGCTAAATAGAGAACCTGAATCAAACCTGTGATGTTCCCAAAAGATATCCTGAAGTGATCTCCTTTCTGCAGTTATTTTTAATCTAGGGTGGACTGTGCCATCCTGGAACACAGTAAAATGAAAATAAGAGATTTAAAGAACTTCACTCTCTCTCTGCTGTCCCTTTACACTGTATCAACCATCACTTCTCGGTTTATAAACTCTTAGCGCAATTTGCACAGGCCCAGGCAAATCAGGCTCTTCCATTTACTGCTATCCAACAAATGTATTCTGGTAACAGGCTGTTCAACTGCCAGTTCCTTCTGTTTTCCAACTCATTTCATTTTCTTTAGTGACTTTCTTTCAGAGAAGTAGATAAACAGAGCCTTGGGTTCCCTCCATGTGGATTCCGTCTCTCATTGGTGCCAATAACTTCTTTGCAGAAATGCTGCTTATGTAGGAAGCAGGTACAAAATCTCTCCCAGTGCTGGACCTAGTTTATTTCCTCCTGTTACTGCTCCCTTTTTACTGTCAATCAGCCCACAAAGCACTGAGCATTGCTCTGCCCGGGGCTCTCCCCTGCCTTTCCTGCCAGTCTCTTCCAAGCAATTGCCAAGGAAACCTGTCCACACCTATACACACTGGTGCTGTGCCTTTGTTGTGAGTACTGACGTCTCTTTGGGGTGGAGGCCACCATTGTTTGAGCTCCCTGATTCCACAAAGGAGTGCTAATAATTTCTTACAACTGCAACAATTGCAGTAAATGAAGGGTAGCAGCTACACCCAACCCATAATATTGTTTTTCCTCTGTTACATGTTAGAAAGGGGTTTTCTTCCTTTTGCCATGGGAAGGTGGCTGAGGTCCAAATGTTGCGGCATTGCCTAGGCAGGAGCCACTAACCCTAACAGGATTTATGCCAAACATGCGGACTGTTGGGAGGCTCACCAGCCCCGAGCCAGGCAGAATTGCTCCTGGGACCATTTGGATTGGAAGACAGAACTGGGTTCCTTTTCCCACATGCCAGTGTGTCAGCCCTCATGAGAAAGGGATGCAGTCAGTGATGAGGCTGCCATCTGTGGTGTTCAAACAAAGGAGACTGACAGTGCCAACAGAAAAGTACAACTGTGCTATGGAAAGCAGATGCTTTTCAAAAAATAAAATGACTCTCATTTAGCCTGTGAAAAGTATTTCTTGCAGAGAAATTGCACAAGCGCCAATCTGGAATCCTCTTGTTTGTCTCAAGAGGTACCCAGCTCTTCAGGTGCTCTCTGACTTGAAGAGTGCAATCATACAGCAACCCTTGGGATCTGAAAGCACCATATCAAGAAAACAGTAGGAGGCATTCCTCCCCATTGTACAGTATGAGTGTTACATGCAGGAAGAAATAAAACATTACAGTCAGAAGTCTTATTTTGCAGAAACTAATCTCATTTTTCATATTCAATGCAACATCAAGCCCATCCTCTCAAAACTGCTGTGACAAGACTCGTGAGTTTGGAGTGAAATGATTCCCAACAGAAAAGTTTCACTGCCCAACAAAGAATGAGAGCAGTGTAAAACACAAACAAAACAAGTGGTGAAAATTAAAAGGAGGTGGCTTAGAAACATCCTATCTTGTTACGTAACGTTTCAGTACTAGGGTGAGGAAATGGGTATTCCTTTCAAACAAGGGTGGGCCAGATCCTTGGTTGAATAAATCAGCACTGACCTACTCAGATCGGTGGCTTGTTGCTGTTTCACAGCAGCTGAGGGTCTGGCATGCAGTTTTCTCCTGACAGTATCATGGGAATTTAAATTAAAATCACATGAAGATACTGTTTTGATATAATGACATTAAAAACCAAATATACCAAAACAGAACTAAACTAAAATTAATCTAAAAAAGAAAAAATCTAAAATTAATCTAAAATCCCCCAGCACAAGAAAGACATGGAGCTCTTGGAGCGGGTCCAGAGGAGGGCCACTAAGATGATTAGAGGGCTGGAGCACCTCTCCTATGAGGAAAGGTTGAGGAAGCTGGGCTTGTTTAGCTTGGAGAAGAGAAGGCCCCGAGGAGACTTCACTGTGGCCTTCCAATACTTGAAGGGAGCATACAGACAGGAGGGACTACGACTGTTCACATGAGTGGATAGTGATAGGACAAGGGGGAATGGTTTAATGGTTTTAAACTAAGACAGGGGAGCTTTAGGTTAGATATTAGGAGGAAGTTTTTCACTCAGAGGATGGTGACGCACTGGAACAGGTTGCCCAAGGAGGGTGTAGATGCCCAACCCCTGGAGGCATTCAAGGCCAGGCTGGACGTGGCTCTGGGCAGTCTGGTCTAGTGGCTGGCGACCCTGCATTCAGCAGGGGGGTTGAAACTAGATGATCATCATGGTCCTTTTCAACCCAGGCCATTCTATGATTCTGTGATAAAATGAGGGAGAGTAAGGGAAATGCCTTTCCACTACAATGTGGACACAGAGACTAGAAAGAACTACAAGACAATACAATGAAATCCCTTGAAGCATTCTTACTAATTAGTCTCTTTGTTCCAGAACAAGGCCATTGGTGGTGTGAAGATTTCAGGGTTTCCTCATGCCCACTAAGAGCTCATGGTAACTCCTGGACCAAACAGCACCAAGGATGCACAGAATGAACCATTTTGGCAGTTAATCATGACTGCACTCCCCTTTCACTCATCCCAAACAGAATACGTGACCACAATGGGACTGTGGCCATGACAGGCCTGAAGCCAGTAGGCTCAGCCCAGTACCCCTCCGCCAACTCACCCACTGCAACCAGCTGAGAAGAACAGAAGGGTATCCTTCAGCAGCAGGCATGGAAGCAGAACGTACCCTGAGAACCCGCGGCACATCACAGCACACAGGGGAGAGGCACACCCCATCGCCAGTGCTTGTGCAACTCTACTTCCATTTAGTCACAGGGTGGATGCGAGCAGTACTATCTTGGGTTCACGCACAGTAGGGAGCAACAGCCTTCCCACAGAGCACCCCCAGGCTCTCTACTCCCACTCGTGGCCTTCCCTCCTCCTAAATCTGTCCTTCCAGCTACAGCAGTGACTTCGCCATCAGCTTTGCCGAATCTAGCCATGCCCCAGACCTCTCCAATCCCAGACAGCCAGGCCTCCAGTTAGTACTCAGCCTCCTTCAGGATCAGAAAGGAATATGCTAATTCACTGCTTAAGCGGGTGGAAGTCTTTATTATGTTTCAGGCCTGAGAAATCTCACTGGTGCACCAAGAACCCCAGAGCTCCTTCCTAATTACACAGCAGCGCACTGCATGATTCATGTCAGCAGCTGCCTGGCCCCCTCACCTCAACCCTTGCTGGTGTAACACAAGAAATCTGAGTGGAAGTGATTAGTAGGTTGCAACCGCAGCCGCCTGCTCCCCAGCTCCCACATGAACAAGGCGCCATGGATGAGCCACGGACAGCAGTCAGAGGCCTGTTGAATCATGCTCTTCTGCATTGCAACACTGCAAGTTGCACTTCAAAACCCATTGCCTGTGTTGCTCTCAGATTTCCCACTGAAGGCAGGAGGGTGGATGGAGAACCCAGACTGAGATGCGGTTCAGAAATTAGAACTAGCTCAGGGGCTTTTTTGTTTGTTTGCTTTTCCCTTCCCATTTCTCTTTCCTTTTGGTCTGATTAACTTTGGTGACTGGCTTGCACAATTTTACCACGTTGGGCCAGATGAATCACTCATCTTCAGCAAGCAACTGTGAGAGATTGCAGGCCACAGAGGGGTTGTGTTTCAGTAACAAAAAGACAGCAAAGAAAAACAAAACAAAACAAAAAGAGATAGGGAACAGGGAGAAGGAAAAAAGACAGTGGGCCAATAGCACTCATGGACAGTCTTCCACTGTCTGGCCTCAGACAACTAGCAGCACATCCAATTGTAAGAGTGCCAGACCTCCTAGGAAATCTAACAGGCTGCTGTTATTTTTAAAGCTACATTGTAGGTAGTTCTATGTGAAAGACTAGCACCTCGGATTTACAGGTACTTGTGCCATTAACCCACTTCAGATCCCTCACTCCTATAAATCTATAAGGCTTACAGGATCTGTCTTTAGACACTACCCTCTTTTCTGAGCAGAGTCATTAGGAAGTGTCTATCCCCTCTGCAGGGATCAGCAGCATGTATACATAAATATACTTCTGAGAGCCCACATTTATGTCAATATACAGGCAGCCAGATTCAAGAATTTGTCTTCCACATGAAGAGCACCAGATTCTGCATTTCATTTGTAAAAACCTCTTGGTAAATCTGAGCCACAAAAGTATGATTTAAAGATAGTTTAAAACTGTCAGCTGGCTTCAAGCAAAAAGATTTACAAGCGAGTCCAATCGGTTCCAGCAGCCTGGACTCCCAGTGCCCTCTTAAGAAAGAAAAACAATTAAGCTTCCTACATTTTATGCCTGAACTGCAACCAACCTGTGCATAAATCCAAATCAGAGCTCTGCTGGTCAGATGTGAGGAGCAAACAGGGGGACATGGAGAAGTAAAGTTGTATCCTACAGATTGCACTGGGGACAGGAAAAGCAGGAGGTTTGGCCTTTCCAGTTTGTGGGTGTTAACATATAAACAGAAATTTAAAAAAAAGAGAACTTGGCTATTCTGTAGTGAAAGATTTATTTCTCAACAAAAAATTTTAAATGGTACAGCTCTTCTGTCCTACAAATAGAACAGGCAAGATCTTGCTGTTGAGACCAGCCAGGCTCACTCCTATCAACCAGATGCCTTGAGAAAACATGGATATAGAAGTCAAGGCAACTACTGTTTCTAGTTGCCTACACTAGCAAAATTGCAAGCAGAACCATGTTCAGCACCAGTCCCAATCACAGCTTTCTATGGTGCTTCAATTGGTGCAGTGATTTTAGGCACTGATTACCAATTTCTGGATCAGATTGACTGTCTCAAGCAGTTGTCCAGGCCTGGCCCCGTCAAGCAGCCACACAATGATGACAAGAAGCATTTTGGCTCACTGCAATTAGCAACAGTCAGCAGGTCTTGGGAAAAATCTCAGAGCCCTCTTGGAGGCAGGAACTGCCACAATCCTAGGGCAAATGCCATTTGCCTGCTTAACCTCTTGGAAGGATTCCTTCTTTATGGGTTGTGAATTAAAAAAAAAAATCTTTCAGATGAAAGCATTTGCCCTTCTGCAATATATTTCAGAGACCAATTATTTAACTATTTGATGCAGCATAAAGTCAAACCCTTTTAAAAAAAAAGAAGGAAAAATATAAGGGCTCCCACTACTCAGAATATACCCAGCCTCAAGTGTCTATCCAAGAAGAGTCAGCACTTCCAACAGTAAGATGGAGAGAGGTCTGAAAACCTGTATGGCTGGATCCAAAGGTAAGAGCTTTCACGCTGTAGCCTGAGTGTCTGCTCTCAGGCTGTACTAGAGTAGGTATCCCTGTACAACAAGAAGTAGCACAATAATTCTGTACTGGCTGCAAAAATTATAACTTAAATTTACATTTCTCCATTAAAAGTCATCATCTACATAACACTGCACTTACTAATAAATAATCATCTCATCAAGAGATTCCCAACCAGTTCTACTAGGAACCTAAACAACTCAGCTTTGGGTTAAGGGTGTGAAAGCTGACTCAAGCCGCTTCCAGGGGCTGAGCTGAGTGAAATACAATAAATACAGAGCAAACTTGGCTTCTCCCTTGCTGTTGTACACAATATTTGCAAGCAATTACAGCAGCTGAGGCAGTTTAACATACAGGAGAATAGTTAGGACACTTCATGAGTTATTTACAAAGCTAGCTATGAAAGTTCAGGCCATAAGCTGAAAAGGAAGCTGGATGAAGGAAGCTGGATTAAAAAAAATCACTTTTAAGACTTTAGCCATTCTTTACAGTGACAAACTGGAAATAGATAAATACATTTACGGTCTTTATGGCCTTCCATCTCACACAGTCTTGTACCTCTGCTAGGATTAAGAGTAGCTCACAGTTCCTTTCCGTATGGCACATTATAGATTTTACTTGATCACTTCTGCCTTGTAATCAATAACTGCAGCTGGATTATGGCATGTTCTTCGAAAACCCTCTAGTCTCACTGTAAAGCAGTGATGAATCCTTGTTCTCTGGTAAATCAAGGCAGTTATTAGCTGACCTCCTCAGAGGAATAAAGTGCCTAAGTGTTTCCTAGGAGAAAGGAAAGGCAACAACTCCTGTGGGAAAGAAAAAAAAAAAGGGGGTGGTGGTGGTGGTGTTATTTTGTTAACCTAACTCTAACATTCCTAGTCTTAGAGGACATCTGAGGGCTTCTAACAAGGTAGGTACTGTGCACTTACAGTCCAGAGCTCCAAATTTAGTGGAAGTAAATAGCAGCCTACAGTCAGCATTACCTGAAAGTACATCAGTGACCTGCCAGTCATGGATCAGCTCCAGACAGACAGAAGACAGACACAGCTTCCCCATATCAGCAGGACACTTTGCCTAAAAGCTGAGAAGTATCCTCCGTGGAAGAGTTACTTCCCTTCAACAGATCATGTATGTACACATCTCTACATGATGATGTGGGTGGCTTCACTGGGCTTGTGCTCAGTGGACACCCCTAAGAATGCCTGACATCTAGGTATTGTCCTGACCGTCTGCTCTTGTGTTTTTAGAGATCTGGAGACCAGCTACAGCAAACACCAGATCTCCAGTGTCTCCAAAGGTCACCTCCCCAGCTCCAAAGCCAGTATGTATTTTCCAAGAATCCTCTTTCCAAGAATCCTCTTCTCTCCTCCTATCCTTGAAGAAATGATAAACAGCCTTTGAGCTGGTTAGTGGGGCTGTGCGAGGGCTTCCTTTGCAGGAGGACTTTTAATCCTTTTAATCATCACCAAGACACCTTCTTTTTCAGTTCCGAAGTGCTACAAGAAGTAGTATCTCAAACTAAGGAAGGGCTGGAGAGAAGTTTAACTTCTGATCAACACTGAGCTCCGACTGATGTAAAACTACAGCATGAAAAACAAACGCTTCCCTTTCTGGAGTCTAGGGAAGACAGAGATGAAAGAGAGACCCTGTAGGAGAAAGGGGTTCAAATAACACCTTCTCTCTCCCCATGGCATCTGTCCTCAAGTTTCTCTGACAGGGTCCTAGCAGCAGAGCTGAGCAATTGATGCTAGAGGCAGTAGCTCTCCCAGACATTTTGTGAACAACCCACAGAGTCTGAAAGCAGCCTTTACAATGTTGATTTGCAACTGGGAGAGAAATCACAGTAGAGTCCAGTAATCACGAAAAGCAGCCAGAATTGCAGAATATTTTTTAACCCATAATAAATAATAGTTTCTTAAACTTTACTGTGGTCACATAGTCGGAACTAAATTGGATTAAAAAATGCAATTATTGTACATAGAAAATTTTGATAAATGTCACTAAATCCTCAAAGAAAATACAATGAATGCTTTTTAAACGAAAACCAAGCTTATGGTTTGCTGGTTGCTGAAAGTAGCCTGGTAAATTTTTTTGTTTTCCAGTATGCAAAACAAATACTGTAACAGTCTCTAAACCCTTTCCCTTCCATGGCTCCAAACCTACCCATTTTTCAAATTGGAATAATAGATACCTGTCCTGTTTTTAAAACCAGTAACAATTTCCCCTACGTATTGTGACCCGGAGGTGGATTGGACACTAGAAAAAAAACCAGCAGATCCCTACGTACTGTGGGGATTGCAAAAAATGGACAAGGAACAGAACCTGCTCCTGACAAAACAGATTGGGAAAGTGACTAGAGATTAAGCTTATCATGCCACAGCTTGAACCTCCCCAAGCAATTCACACACCCATGTCTCTACATGAACACAATGAGATGGAAAGGAAGCATAGTTAGGGTTTTGTACTGCTCAAGACCTATGCAATTTCAGGCAAGAGTAAACATCTTATTCAAGGATGAGGAATTATCCCTCAAGGGAAAACCCTGGGGCTTCCAACCCACCCAAGAAGGTCACTAATGGGTACAGGAAACAAGAGAAGACTTGCACAAAGGGAAGGAGCTAAACCTCTCTGCCCATGAGTAAGGAAACTGAACAGACAGGTCCATGCACTCCAGCACTGGGCACAGATTTCAGAGAAAGAGCATAAGAAGCTGTGGCATCACTTAATCTATGGCTTCTAAGGCTTTAATGGCATTATTTAGTCTTTCTTCTCAATACAATTTCCATCAAACTTCTAGTTTTGCAGGACCACCTAGATCAAGATAACTCCAAATCAAGCCATGGCTCAGAAGAATAGTCTTTAAATCCACTTGTCATCTCTAGTGCTACCAGTTTAGTACAGCCAAGTTTACTGCCTTTCCACATACCATTTCTCATTCACTATGGCCTATCGAGGCACGTGGTACAGTATCTGACCCAAAAAATTCAAGCTGTAAAGACCAACTTACTTGTGGCTGTTCAGAGTGCTTCTGCAGAGCTGCAGGAATATCCAGGAGACAAGCACGTGCTCTTCTCTGTAGCCATATCTCTGATTCAGACTCATCACGCTTGTCAGGCTCAGACACCCCTCCTGGTAAGCAGGAAGAGGGGGAGTCATGAAGTCATCAGGAGTGCTGATCCTCACTGTGACAGAGGATCCTGAAAATACACTCAGACTTCGGTCATTCCTTCCTTAATACGCTTACATGCCCATTACACAAGCTTCAACAGACAGCTCAAGAACTGAAACAGTGGAACATATAGCACCACACAACATCTAGGCACCAACAGCCTGAGGAAAAGTCCACTGAACTCTTCCAGCTGGCTCCAGAGGGGACAACTATGTAGATCACTTGTTGCCCTGAGTACTCATTTCTCAGATGCCAGGGCTAGGCCAGTCAATGCCAGGTAATTAATCTTCTTGAAAAAATGAAACCATCTGGCTGCACAGTAGCTACTCCTCCTGTCTGAGCTCAGAAGAACACACAGAAGATCCTGGTGAGGCCTTATCATACATCTGTCTAATTTACCTGTCATTGCCTGAGTTATTTCACAGCCTAAAAAATGCAAATTCCTCACAGCTATCAGCAAAGTCAGTGCTGCACAGACTTAGTGTGAGTTGACTGCAGGTGAGTTAAGTCACTTCAGTTCCTCTTTGCTCTGAAAAAGCAGCACTGAATGTTACAAGGCAAGAGGAGCATGAGATGCCTGATCCCATTCTTCAGGGGCACATCTTGGAAAGCTGGGGGCTTTGCTGTCTTCTAGGCCTCCCCATGCTTCCTCAAACACATATGCCATGTACATAAAATAGCCACACTGTGCCTGCGAGAAAAGAGCAGCTCATTAGTTTTTGATTAGCTGAGCACACTGGCTTGCCATATCAAGAAAAAATATCTGCGGCAAGGAAAGATGAGCAGGAATTCATGGCTGATCCTTGTCTGTGGTTGCTGACTTCTCTTCCTTGGCTGGTTTTCTGGCCTCTCAGCAAGGAGGAAGATGGAGCTTCCTGCCCCGGTGAACTGCAGTTTGGCAGAAGTATCCACAGCCATTGTGGTCCTTGGATGACTGTCACAAGCCCTTGGCTTTGCCAAGCATGCCCAGAGGCATGGAACAGTCCACAAGCCAAGCTGCAGCCCTACAAACAGGCTCACAAGGATGATGAATAATTAGCAGTAATCACAAATTTTCCCTTTGCTAGGTGCTCCTGCTCTTCCACTGCTGCTATGGGCAGAGAGAGGAAAACTCAGTGGAGGGAAGAGGCTTTTCCCAGAAAGGCCCCAGTTTGGTTTGATCAGCAACAAGTTCTGTTGGATGTTCAGATTCATGGCTACGTACAGGGCTCACATGAAAGCATGACAGGTAAAGGAGAAGCAAGGACAAGCAGAGAGTGGCACAGAGCCTGTCCCTGGTTCCCTCATATGTCTCCGTGCCCTGTCTGGGAGAGCTGGATCTCTTGATTTTCCCCAAAGGGCAGAGTTAAATCAAGATGAGTAGGAACAGGCACAGCTTTATTTCAAGTGTGCCTCAGTTACTTAGTGCAGTACAACTGCAAGAACTGGGAGGAAGAAGGGAAAAAAGGGGTTTGGAGTTAACTGTGAGTGTGCTAACTGTAAGAAATAGGGGCAGAAAGGATGGCAGAGATAATTACTCTATGTGCTGTGTTTCCCTTCTGGACATAAGATAATGAGATATCCTTTACCAAGCAGAAGAGTCTTCTGGCAGAGGAGAGGCACGCTCTGGCTCCTGCAGGATGGAGCTGCAGAAATCAACTGTCCCTTTGCCAATACTGGACAAAAAAAAAGCCCAGCTTTCCTGTCAGCAAGAGAACAGAACACACAATTAACTGACTCTCCTTGGGCACCATCTAACCACTCAGTATCCCCAACCTGCACAGCTGCCCAGGTTTCCCTTGGCCCAGTGAGTGATACAGAGGGGACAAGGTCACTCAGCTGCATTTCTTGAAGCTTGGGCAGGCAGAAATCAGCTGTTCATGCTGGGAAGCTCCAGCAAACTCTGGGGAAATGCAGAGCATTGTGTGAAGCTATCCTGAAAGAGCTGCAGTGGAGCAGCCTGCAGCCTAGGGCAGACCACCCTAAATCCCCTTGCCTCAGTGAGCCAGGGATCACTCCATCCCTGCCCCTCTGAGCCAGGGCTGCTTTTTAGTACTGAAAGTCTCCAGGAGCTGATAAGGAAGCAGGATGGAATTTGCTCTTGTTTATTTACACCTTGAGTCCATCCTAGCACCTCTTCCCTGAGAGCTTTTTTGCTAATCAAGTAAAGTTCCAGCTAATGAGATTATTTTTAACACCAAAGGGTAGGAGAAGCTGAACCTTTTAACAAAGACTCCTCAACACGGTAATAAGCACATTATTGCTGAGGGGAAGGAAAGAAAAAAGTTGGTGGTGAGCTGTATCTGGGTCAGCATCCATGTGTCTTTGTTACTTAAGCCTTGTTTTGTGGTAAGCATCTGGATAATAAATGCTGATCACAGAAAGTGGAAGGGAAGAAGCAATCCTGAGAAATGTACAGATAGGAGAGAAACCACACTAACAGGATATAATACAGAACTGAAAAAATGTTATAAAAAGGCATTAGAAGAGTTCTGTAATTTGGGTTATTAGACACAACTACACTAGGAATTCTTTTTCTCCCCTCTCCTTCTTGGGTGCCTGTCACTATGACAGATGTCACTTTTGACAGTGATAATAACAGTAAAATATCCATGTTAAAGATGAGTACATTAACTTTCATGTTGGTGTAATCTACTGCATTATGGATTTCTGTCTCTGA
The DNA here is from genome assembly GCF_002078875.1 of Numida meleagris. Taxonomy (NCBI): domain Eukaryota; kingdom Metazoa; phylum Chordata; class Aves; order Galliformes; family Numididae; genus Numida; species Numida meleagris. Next base: position 189,215 of record NC_034419.1, on the reverse strand, counting down.
GAAACTAAAGACAAAGTGCTCTTCTTTAGGTTGTCAATAACCGTGCATACGCTATACAGGAAGAAGTATTTCTTTAACTATCTATTACATGTTAAATAATTCTTTTAACTTTTCATTACTCTTGTCAGGGAAACACAGAGCAAGAGAAAGGGATAAGCAATTTGTATTGCTAACGTATATCATTTGTCATTGCTTCCTATCTGGTGAAGTCATTGACAACTGTTTTTCCAGTCATGCATACAATAGATGCTGCACGGAAAGGGGCAGAATAGACTGGCCAGTACCCACTATGTTTTAGGAATTCCACATACATAAATATGCAACATTTTAATCAACTTGCCAAAAGGAAAAATAGATTATCCAGAAGAGAATCTGCTAGCAGCTCTGTACTGATGCAGTGTGGTTTGATAATGGGGAGATGGAATTCCAGCCTCTACAGGCTGAATCGATGGTGTACCTGCCACAGCACTACAGCCAGCTGCACTTCTGATGCTGCAAGTTATAAACAGACCAAGTCAAGCCCCAACTTGGTTGTAGCTGACCTCCATTTCAGAAGCGATCAGACTGCTAAAGGAACAATAGACTTGGTCATTCCTGTGCTTTAAGCAAAATAACGGCAGTGTTACCACCCCAAGAGTCAGGTGAGGCTCAGGCTCTGTGGGGAAGCAGGGCGCTGGCTGAGCCTCCAGGCCCCCCAGCAGCAGGGTTCTGAGTCGCTTCTCACCTGCCTCCAAGCACCTCTGCCCCCTGTGCAAGCCACTGCTTTGACTATTCTTTCAAAAAAGCAAAGGCCTTCAGTTAAGCACAATTATTATACAGGGACAAGCACAATGAAAGCTTAGGGACTGCAGCAAGAATAATAACTGCTTCAAGATATATTCCTTTTGAGATGGTGTGAAGCTACAAAGCGGACCAAAACACTACTGAGAGCAAAAGCACTCCTAGAGAATCAAATTCAGAATTGCATGGAAGTGGACTTGATACTATGACAATTTCAAAAACAGAGTGGGGGTGTGGGTGCTGAGCTAAAGCAAGTTTTAACACTATCTAAAAAAATCACAAAAAGAGATTTTCCTTCTTTCTGTGACTCAGACCAAATATGCAATGCAAGGCAAGCATCACTACTTAGGCAGTTTTCTGCTGCTTTTTTCCTCTTAGTGTCTCCTAGCCCAGGGCCCATGTCCACAGCAAAGGTGAGGCCCAACAGCTCACTCCAACTGCTTCAGCTCTCAGAGCCAAGGGCTTTGCAGGGCACTGAACAAGGTGCCCTAGCTCACATTCAGCTTGGTGAAATCAAGCTCTCATGCTACAAACACAAAGCCTGAATAAATTTGTGTCGCACAAGGCATAGGCCCTGGGGAACTACAGGCCAGTGAGCCTCATGTCTGTGCCTCAGAAGATCATGGAACAGATCCTCCTGGAAGAGACATTAAGGCACATGGGCAATGAGGACGTGATTCAAGACAGCCAGCATGGCTTCAACAAGGGAAAGTCATGCCTGACCAGTCTGGTGGCCTCCTATGATGGAGTGGTGGCATTAGTGGACAAAAGAAAGGCAACTGATGTCATCTACCTGGACTTGGGCAAGGCCTTTGACATGGTTCTGCACCACATCCTTATCTCTAAATTGCAGATATATGGATTTGGAGGCTGGACTATTCAGTGGATTAGGAGTTGGTTCGATGGTCACAGCGAGAGGGTTGTTGGCAGGGGGTTTGGAACTAGATGATCTTTAAGGTCCCCTCCAACCTAAGCCATTCTATGATTCTATGAAATGCCCAAGCTGCATTTTCAAATTGCAAATTACGGATGAGCTTCAACGTTAAGAAAGGAGTAAATGACCTCAGTTTGTTTCCTAAATAAAATAATGTTGTGTTATCATTACTGAATGCCACCCCATTCATATGGAATTCAGTACTTCATTCAAGCCCAAACATTTTTCTTCCATGTATTCAGCTGATTAACTGAGGATTCAACTGTTTATGCATTACCATCTACTTAGTTTTGAGTTGTTCTTTTATTTTTTTTTCCCTTAACAGTAATTGTATTAGACCAAAGCAATTCACCTACACACATAAAACTGAAGTGAGGCAAGGCAAACAGGAGGATTCTCCCCTTCTTTCGCCTTTGAGTTAGACCAGCCAAACATATTGAAGAGTGGCCTGAATTTATCTCAGATGTTTCAGTGGTCCTGGAAAACAATTTTGTGTGCATGTGCCTCTCTAAAATCTAGAGAGTTCTGTTACTGCGGCTTCATTATCCATCCTAGTTCTGTAGTACCAGACCTATGACACCTAAAGATACCTGTCACCTACCTGTCTTCTACTTTCTTCTACAGTGGTTAGAAAATGCTGCTGAGAAACTATTTACTTTTCATTTGAGAAAAGGTAATTGACTTGTAGCATAAACCACTCTTCCCCCAAGACAACAGAAATGGAAAACAGATCCTAAAAGAGAAAATCAGCCTGGAGTCTCTCCTCCAGTGCTTCCTTCCATATCCCATTCAGACAGCATGACAAGGCTATGAGTGACTACAAGCCCAAGGAAATTAGGACATATCTCACTTCCCTCATGAAATCTTCTTCTGACAGTCCCTTGTTTGGCTCTGAGCAGGAAAGTCTCACCCTAAATAGAGCTGAGGCGGGTAACAAAACAGGAAGATTCACATCCTGTAGCATCGCGGGAACAGCTCCCCATGCCTGCTGTGTGTTCCTAGGAAAGCCTCAAGGTGTCAGAAACAAACACAGCAACTGGAGCAGCAGCCAGCTGCACTTTCCAGATGTTGCCTTCGAAATACCCTTTGTTAGCTGTGCTCATCACATCCAGCTGCATCACAGCACTGCAGAATGGCAGAGGATATAGCATAGGAAAAACCATGTTATGCATTACTGCACAGCACTTGGCCAAAGGAAGCAACACACTTTCCTGTGTAGAAAACAGCATTCTGTGCTGATTTCAAGTTCACTTTTTACCAGTCACTGCGGCTCCTATGTGGCTTCATGTACACAAAGAACACAAGAGCATAAGCACTCTATCATTTAATGAAAAAAATTCTCCTACTCAAAGTTGCATAAGGCAAAATAAAGTTAATGAACTATTTAATTACAGATCCAGAGTACACATCTACCTGTACACAGTACCCCCTAGAACTGTAACCAGCCACAGAGAAAACCTGCTTCCTGCAAATGCCACTTCACTTAAGTTATATCAAGCCTAATCCAAAGACTGTTAAAACACAGGCCTTGTTGTTAGTCTCAGCAGCTTTGGACTATCTACCTCAGCACATGAATAGTTTTACCATTTCTTTGCTTGCACAGGGATATATCTGTCCATTCAGAGCAGCAACAGCTGTTTTGCACACAGCAGAAGAAGGGAAGAGCAAACATACCAAGGAGAATGGTGACTGAAAGAATATATGCTTAGGGAACAGAATGGGCAGAAAAAAATGGGGAATTTTAATGAGGGTGATGAATGGTGGAGTATAGATTCCTATCTGGCTTTAAGCAACTTAGCTCCAATGGTGTAATAACACAGCTGCAGCGGCACAGCCTCAGCACATGCAGTCTTTCTATAAGGGCAAGTAGTGACAGGACAAGGGGAAATGGCTTTAAATTAGAAAAGAGTAGACTTAGACTAGATACTAGGAAGAAATGCTTTACTGTGAGGGTGGTGAGACACTGGAACAGGTTGCCCAGTGAGGCTGTGAATGCCCCCTCCCCAGGAAGCATTCAAGGCCAGGCTGGATGGGGCTGCGAGCAACCTGGTCTAGAGGGAGGCATCCCTGCCTATAGCAGGGGGATTGGAACTAGATGATCTTAAAGATCCTTTCCAACCCAAACCATCCTATGATTCTATGTTCACCATATGTGCATTTCAAGCACATCACGTTCCCTGCTCAGTGCCTCAGTCAGCTTCTCATTCCAAGAGGCTCACAGTCACTAATGGTTTTCCTTTCTGTATTTATCAGCAACTCAGAAAGACTACATCATCACTTTTCAAAGGTCCCTTCCTTATACCTGAGAAGGACAGAACAGTGAGCTGTCTTGCTGTGCGCTCCCCTTATCCAAGGGGATTAAAACAAAAGCGTCGGGGAGCTTGAAGACAATATAGCCGAGGAAGCGGCCAGAATTAAAAGACTAAGGAAACAGAGTTGCCATTGCAATGACTTGTTGCAAGGTAGAACCCCCACAGACAGTGTTGCCTGAGGAAGGGGAGCATCAGGAGACAGGAAGGCAAGTACTTGGCCTTTGCTTTGCTCCAGTTCCCTAATCTAGCGCAAACGCATTTGAGGATTTATGGGCTTTTGGAAGCTGCCAGCATAGCTCAGAGCTTATTCCTAGGCTTATTGTTTTCCCATCTGTTTCTCTTCATTTCATTCCATTGCAGAGGCCCCATCGTGGGACACAAGAATGTGACCGGAACAATAGGCAGAACTTGCTATCTCCAGGACTGCAGGGAGGGCAGAGCCACCATTGCAGGACAGGAGCCAGCAGCTTCTATATTTAGCCCTTTCTTGCTTATTCCAGACCGCATTCACACCCCACACTCAGGAAGTCATGAGGTTTTCACGACACCGCTGTCCCCAAGCACTGCACTTCCAGCAGCGCCTCTGAACATAAAACATTCATTTCCTTTCTAATAATGCCATCAGGAAGATTTCCTGCTCCCCTCTTCTTTCCAAATCCTATTTTGACAGACTTTCTGTATATAAGCAAACTAAACAAAACCATCCTCTCCACTGCAAGGCTGCAGCCTTGGAGTAGCACCAGGTCTCAGAGCTCAGACAGCACAGTGCTGCTGTCAGAGCAGGGCTCTGCAAAGAGGTCAGAACAGATGGAGCCAAACCTGAACTGAACTCCCTGACCCACAGAGACGTCCTTCAAGCCCACACCACAACACCTGGGGGCAGGCAAAGGAGAACAGGGTCCAACCACCCACCTGGACTGCTTTCATTTCTGTGACACTCAGCACTTAATTCATCCACATCAAAGCAAGGGGATCCTACTGAGCAGGAGAAAACACAACACATCATTTTTGCAGAAACAGTTGTCTAAGAGCAGCACTCCTTGAAAATGGTTCAACAACATACATGCCCTCATTCTTCTTTTTCCATGGGCTCTGTAGATTAGGACTGCCCTGCACTACATCCCCTTCTGAAGGGAGGAGATGTTTACAGAGTATGGCTGGAGGAAATGATGATGCTTCTTGGTACAACAGCCTCAAAGGGGAAGCTTTCCCTCCACATCACGTGCAAGAAGTGTGTACGTCCAGGGTCTCTGGTTGGTCCACAGGCTCTACAGGTATGTTTTCCTTTTAGACCACCACTTCTTTCAGCAGAAAATGAAATATCCAAAACTCAGATTTAGAATATGAAACGAGGACATCCTGGGTTTCAGTGCCTACTTCTGGGACAACTTCTCTATTCTTGCCAGTTGGCAGGTAACATGCAGAGCAGATACTGAAGGAACAAGTCAGGAGGCTCACACTTCAGCTACTCAGCTGAGGTTTGGAGACTCGGTCATCCACAGGTCCAAGTGATCCCCCTGCACTTCATTCACCATACTGTGGTGTGGCATTTCCCACTAAAACTGAGAATGCCTCCCATGCATGTCAAAAGTATGCTGAATAGCTAATTACACTAAGTCTGACCGGAGTTTTCTGACATGTCACAGCACAGCCAGAGCTGCCGCAGGACTGGCAGTTACCTTAGACATTCCTAGTCCTCAGCAATCAGCCAGAAGGCACTGTCAGCGTAGGAACTGAATGCATACAAGGAAACATAGACATGCTGCAGTCCTAGGGCAGCTACAGATGCTTCATTGGGAGGTTTAACAATGCCGTACAGTCACATAGAATAATTGAAATTGGAAGGGACCTCTGGTTTATCTGGTCTTCCTCCTGCTTAAGCAGGGCCACCCAGAGCTGCTAGCCCAAAATCAAAATCAGGCAGCTTCTGAAGACCTCCAAGGAGGAAGATTCCACTCTGGCAGCCTAAACCAATGCTTACCTATTCCGCTCCACACCTTCTCTCCTCACAGTTCATTTTTCAGACAGGATTTGGCATGACCAAAGTGTTGATTTGTTTATTTATGGGTAAGAGAGGAGTTTCAGCACCTCAGAAGCTAAGGTGTAACATCTGCAATGCTGAATACACCATCTGCAACAGGAGTCCCATGCTTAAATGAATTTACTCTCCATGCTCATCCTGGGACAGGCCAGCCTTGTCAAAGCTTTACAGCCTGTGATGGCCAGAAGCTGCCCACTCCCACTGAGGACAGAGTGCCAATCCTCCTCCAAAGCATTTCTTAAATATCAGTTCTGCCAAAGGCTGCTGATGTCCCAGCAAGAGGTTTGAGCCCACAAGTACAAGTTCTGGTCTCTGTTGCCACCCACATCACTGTCCATGCACACAGCAGGCTTCCATACCCTGCCTTTCTTCCTGTAGGCATTCCCTCCATGTGATCTCCCTCCCAAAAGCCCTCCCACTGCAAGTGGTTATATCAATGTTAGAAGGATGATGCTGGATGGCATATAAGAGTATACATATATTTCCCCTCAAGTATGTTTTTCTGCTGTATGTTATACTCAGCCATACTCAACACTATCTAGGCACAGATGGAGAAATGTCACCTTCTGGTGATGTAACAAACTACATCACTGATTTGTGTTGTGGTCTCAAAGTTAATGCAGGTTACCTTTTCCTCCCCAACCTCTTCGTTTCTGAGGGCTGCTCATAGGCAGGTTTGTCTGTCAAGCATTTGGAGAAGCAGGGACAACAGCAGCTCCACCACAGGGCTGAGCAGATAGCCTGCCTGGAGCTTGCTACCAGCCCCACTCCTGTTGTGCTCAAGGAACACCTTTACACTGCTGGTACAGGCACACTGGCTGCATCCACCTGCCGCACAAATCCTTTCTCTTTTCCTTCCTTTGTGTCTACCTTCCCTCTCATTGTGCCAAGGAGACAGTGCTGGGTCAGCTCTCTGAACATTGCAACTAGCACATGCCTGCAAGCTACAAATGAGTCCCACGTACTCAGCGAGTCTGAAAGGAAGAGAATGCTTCCATCCATCATTCCCACAAGTCTTGAGACAGCTGTTACTTGTTGAAGGCAGAGGAGAGAAGATGGCTAGAGTTTCCAGTGGAAGAAGCTGACAGTGAAGCAAGAGCAGCAATCACAGCCTTGCTTGGCCAGCAAAGCTCTGAATAAAGGAAGTCATACTGCTCCACTTTGCAGACAGAATCTTCCCTTTCCCTCACATCTTTCCCTTACATCCCAGATGTGCCTCACAGGAGAAATTAGATGAAGCTTAGACTGCTCGCAAGCTTTGGCTTCCACAGTCCTTAATCTGTTTTCATCTCAAAAAACAGGGCAGTATTCAGGACCACAGCAACAACACTGAACAAGGGAGGATGCTGCATGGCGTATGGTGCCCATACAGCCCCACACACCAGTAAGGGACTTCCTGAGATATCAGTCCAAGCCCTGCCAGCAGACAGCATTATTTCACAACGAGTTCACATAAAGAAAATGATAAAAGCCTCTCTACTGAGCAGTTCAGCTTCTCATATCTATCTCATGCAGATCCTTCTGAGGGCTGTTCGATGTCCTTAGCTTCAGAGTAAATGAGAAACACTCAATTTCAAACTTAGATCCTCACTGGTCTTATGGCACCTTCATCTTTTAGGTTTTCAGAGCTCTTCCTCTGTCCTATCCATTCAGAAGAGAAATGGTAAAAAAGTCGCTCTCCTGGAACTCATACACTCTGCCTCAATATGCCTACAGAAAAAATACATCCTTTTAGGGAGGCACAGAAAAACCATGACCTGTTCTGGATTGCTAAGAAGACAGTTTGTGTCTCCAGCCTGCTGTTTCGCCACCAGCAGCCAGCAGTCTCCAAGGAAGTCATGCATTTCCCACAAGCACAGCTGGGCAGCCAGGCCCAGTGCTGCAGCAGCTTTCCAACTGGGTGCAAGGCACAGGAAGATACAGACTGGTATGCAGCAGAGAAGGAAGTGAAAACTGGCTTAACAGAGCCCTGCAGAACACACATGCAGAATAACAAGCAAACTCCTAATACCAGAAGCTTTGACTGAGTAAGGATTGTAACTTTACAGATAAGTGCAATCAATGCATATGCACAAACATCTGCAGTCAGCAGTGCAGTTCCATCCCTAGCTGAATGATCCATTGAGTGCACCCATTAAAATGCACACAACACCATTACTGCACAACTAAAAATCCTTTCCCATAAAGCCACACAGACTCCGCTGGGCAGAGGCCAAGCAGTTAAAATAAAAAAGTCTATCCAGAGTGAGAGCTCTTCAGAGACATTTCACCATCTGGAAAGAGCAGGCAGTCTTGCTCTGAGAATGCCTGGAGAACCCGACCTACCGCAGTTAAACATGTGCTTCATCCAATGTTAACTCCTGAGGAAGAACATCGTATCTTTCCCATTGCTTCATGCAGCAGGACCTGCAGTGAGCAAATGAGAAGGATTCTGCTCCATGCTCCAGACAAGAGCATACAGCCAGAGCACAGCAGGGGTGGCAGTTGGCCAGTCAGAATTTGCTTTTTAAGTAAGCCAGTCTCGCAGTACTGTTAGTGACAAACAGAAGCCATTGCTGTTAGTGCAGGCTTCTTCGTTTCCTTTTATTGCATCTCCACCCATGTCATGCAAATAAAGCTGCAGGCAGCTTCCTTCAAAGCAAAGGAGTAGAGAAGGTTGTGTTCAGCTTCAGGAGGAAGCAAAGTAGCAGCCAAGGCAGAAGTACTAACTCTTTCTACCATTCCCTGAAGAGGTACTCCAAGTGAAAGGGAGCAAGCTCTTGGACCAAAAAAAGATCACACAGAGCTGCTCCTATTCCAAGCGCCTTAGCTTAGAAAAAAGAACCCCTACTTTTGACACCACGTGTCCTGAATGTCATTTGACCAAGATGGGGAAGGAGGGGAGAAAGGCCTTCCTCCAGAACACGCCAATGGAACCGGTTCAAGTGGCTCCCATCAACTGAGCTGTAGAATCTGAGGTGTTATTCTGATTCCAGACCTACAAGAAACAGCACAAGGCTAGGTAAAGACAGATTACATGATCTCTCAAAGCTGCCTTTTCACTGCAGCACAACACATCCTCCTCTGCGTTATTAGAGGGCTGTTTTTGAATTGAATGAAGTAATACTCTAAAGCTCTTGATTCCTACCTCAGGGCAGCAAAAGCATCATTCCAGTCTATCTTTCTCCATGGAGAAGATTAAATATCTGAGATTAATTGAAATGCAGTCAATCGGGCAAGGCAATCTGCCAAAGTAGCAAAAAGGAGACATAGGGGGAAGAGAAGGGTACCTGGGTACTGAAGTGACCTGTTTAAATGCTGCCAATAAATGCTGAGCTGCTAGATCTCTCTCAGGCTCTGAGAGACAGAGGAAGGGAAAACAGAAATGGGAACCTTCCTCCCTATGTCGAAGATGGGGACAAACACACATAACTCCTCAAGCACTAGCTGTGCTCTAGGAAAAAGATAGACTCAGCTGGAAGAACTGGAGACAATGCAAGACTAGTCCAGCCTAGTTTTGAGAACTCACTTCTCACTGTAATCCTCTCTAGAGATGAGAATGACACAAGCACACTATTTCAAGAACTGCAGAAGATGCATCTCTCTCAACCTAAATGATTACACTGCCTCACGTGATTTGAGAAGTCCCAGTCCATGAGAACCAGCTTCTCTCTCAGAGGACAGGTGCAACTGCCAAGCCTGCTGATCCCTAGGCCATGATGGATGCATCCACACCAGGTGCTTCCATTTTTCAACAGTAGAAACATAGCTGGAATGAGATCCTTTGGCCACAAGAAGCACAAAGTGCTGGGCTTGGAAGCAAGAGAGCCTGCTTTAGTACCTCTGTAATTTACCCTCCTTAGGTAAAAGGCAGCTGGAGTCCAGGAACAATTCACATTGTGCCACTGGGGCAGAATCCAGCTTCGAAGCAGAACTCTTATGTGTGACAGTGCTCTGCGCAGACACAGAGACAACATGCCCACATTGGGACATGCCAGCCACAGCACTCACGCTCCAGCAAGAAACTGTTAGTCCTCAGAGCTGATTTCAGAAAGCATTGCAATGTTTTTTTCAGGGGTGTCTGAAACTCTTAACTACCTAAGAAATCCCTCAGGATTGCATCAGGTTGTGAGACCGGAGAGCACAGGACAAGGTTCTCAGAAATGTGTTGTGCAGTATCATCTCCATCTTCACGATAAGTAGCAGCAGGTAAACCGCAGCAGGAAGGAAAATGGGAAAGCAAAGCAGTGTGGCAACAGAAACACTGCCAGAAGGGTATAAGAACCACACCAAGAACCGGAGAAGCAAGATGTGGGACTCAGAGACATTCATGCACTCACACAAATGCAGATTCTTGGACTGTTTATCAAGTTCAGGAAGGAAGAGGGATCAGTCTGCCAGAAAGATCAGTGATGTTGGGGTTGTCATATGATGCTCCCTTTAAGAAATAAAACCCACAGAGTGTGCACACAGGTAAGAGGAAGTTGCAAAGAAAGCCTCAAAAACAGCAGAGGACACCGCCTTTAACTGAACACTATTCCAGTAGCTAATGAAAAGCACAGCCAAACTCACATTATTTAAAGGCAGCGGACAATTCTCTTCACTCCCCTGGCCCCTTCTGAGTCTCCAGCACAGCAACTGAGCAAACCCTCTCTTCTCAGCTTAGCTACATGAAGAACAGGGAGCCCTGACCAGTCCCAAACCTCTCCTCCCTTTGGATAAAATGCCTCTTTGTGCCAGGACACAAATGTTTAATATCTCTTCCTCACTTGCAGGAGCTTGGACCCCAGGTGGTGTAAAAATCAGCTACAGGCTGTAGATGCCAGCCAGAAATGGAAGAAGGTTTGGCCAGCATAATGACTGTCCCCTGGCCCAGACAGTCTGCCTCGTACCCAGGCAGTAAAGCCTTATGCAAACTCCTCATGCAACCCTACCCTGTTTAAAACCACTGCAGAAAAAAAGAAAAAAACAGTTGTTAAGAAGACACCAGGGCATGGCTGAGAATCCCATGCCTGCAAAAGCAGGGAAACCCAAGGCGGGGGGAACCAGGATGGAAGCCAGAGATATACAGTATCAGATGCTCTCTTGCTCTTGGTTTTTAACTGCTCACACAGGAAGCCCAGATGGTTTTCAGAGCAAGGGAGAAGGGTGCATTGCTTACACAAGCTATACCATATTTCAGTAAATACCATATGCCATCCAGACACTTTGGACTGAATCCAGCTTCTGTTAGGCTGGGGACCTGGCTCCTCCAGACGACAGCAAACTCCTTTTGTGTTCAGCGCATGCCTAAAACAGAGGTGTCGCAGGTAGATACACATTTCGTCCAGATGATCCTTGTTATACCTGGTACAAAGAGAAGATTTCCAGTGCTCAGCCATCCAGCGTCTGCTTCCAGGCTTGGCTCAGGCAGAAAGAGCTAACTCTTCCTCCTGTCTGTACAGTCCAAGGACAGATTTCTCCTTGATACAAAACTTCAAACAATTTTAAAAAGCAGTGTCCTACTCAGCCCTGGTGACTGCTTGCTGCACCGGACAGAGCTTGCTAGGATGTCTCTGGGATCAACGGCTCTGAATAAGAAAGCATGTCTGACACATTCATCCCAAAAGAGTAAAAGCCCCACCTCCCAAGCCTGCCAGCTCAGCAGGGAGCCTTGGCAGTCACCTGGACTGTCACCTTTTTGATGACATTTTACTCTTCCTGTACTTCATCCTTAACAATAATTGTTCAAAATGTGTCTACTGCCAGAAAGTGATGACATGAATAAGTGATTGTGAAGTGAAGGATGGATATTTTTTCCTATGCCAAGATAGGGATTATTAAAGTCCAGTAAAGAGTCATGATCATACTTTTGAGTTGAATATCTGATGGAAGCTCCATACATTTTATTTGAAAATTTGCAGGTCATGTATTTATATCAACTGAAAATGGCCTTGCAAACATAAATTGAAGATTTTTTTTTTGGGGGGGGGCAGACTTGAAACCCCAAGCTGTGGAGTGCGGTCGACCCACCAGAGGGACGGGGTGCCATCCAGACAGACCTAGACAGGCTGGAGCAGTGGGCCCAGGTGAACTTCATGAGGTTCAACAAATCCAAATACAAGGTCTTGCACCTGAGTCGAGGCAACCTCCAGTACCAATACAAGCTGGGGGAGGTAAGGATGGAGCACAGCTCTGTCGAAGAGGACTTGGGGTACTACTGGATGGTAAGCTGGACATGAGCCAGCAACGTGGCCCAGAAAGCCAATCATATCCTGGGCTGCATCAAAAGAAGCATGGCTTTTTTTTTTTGGGGGGGGGCGGTGAGTTGGACTAGATGGCCTTCAGTGGTCCCTTCCAACTCTAAGGATTCTACGATTCTATGTTGTGGGGTACCGAGTCAAAGGCGTTACTGGAGTCCAGATAGATGACAGCAGTGGCTCTTCCCTTGTCCACTGATGCAGTGACATCACCATAAAAGGCCACTAGGTTGGTCAAGCAGGACCTGCCCTTGATGAAGCCATGCTGGTTCTCCCATATCACCTCCCTGCCTTCCATGTGCCTTAGCACAGCTTCCAGGAGGACCTGCTCCATGATCATTCCCAGCACAGGGGTGAGACTGACAGGTAGGTAGTTCCTGGTGTCATCCTTTTTACCCTTCTTAAAAATGGGTGTGATGTTACCTTTTTTCCACTCACCAGGAACTTCACCCAATTGCCTCAACTTTTCCAATACCATTGAGAGTGTCTTGGTGACTACATCAACCAGTTCCCTCAGGACTCTGGGATGCATCTCATCAGGAAATCCTCAGAGAGGATTTCCTACCAGGCGGTGTCTCAAGCAGTCCAAACAAAGATATCAAACAGCTAAAACATAGAGTCTGTATGACCTCTTTCTCTATATCACAGAATCACAGAATGTCAGGGATTGGAAGGGACCTCGAAAGATCATCTAGTCCAATTCCCCTGCTGGAGTAGGAACACATGGATTAGGTCACACTGGAGTGCCTCCAGGCATCACTCTTCGCTTCCTTCATCCACCACTTGTCTCCTCAGGTGCACAGCTTCTGTCTAGAGAGCTTCAAGATCTTACACTGGACAGGACAAACAATAGCTTATCCAAGCATTTCTTGTAGGCTTGCTCTTTAGCCAAACTCATTTTTTCAGGGCACAGTGCTTCAAATACACATGGCCCTCAACCTGCAAAGGGGCAAATGTGACAGGGAAACAATATACTTTCTCTGACCTGAATTTCAATGCTTACTTCCCTTTCAGAAAGCATGGCATAGCTTCCAGGCAGTTTTACTCACATCTCTCCATTAAGAATTAAGCAAAAATCTTGGGGACTTGATGAAAGGAGTTTAGATGTCTGGCTCACAGGCAAAGATCAGAAACCATAAGTCATGCTCCTCTCCTACAGTCCACGTGCACACCACACACCATAACGGACAGCTTCTTTTTTTGAGCCAAATCAGAGACCCAGCAGCCCTTCTGGCATTTGTTTTGACCACAGAAGTAAAAAAAAAAACACACCCTCTCATGAAAGAGGACAGTGTGGGTTTAACACAAAAACCAGCTAGCAAGTTTTGTCCCACTCGAGATGTCCGTTTAGTGGCAGGTTTGCCAGCATTAACATTCTAGCCACAGCCCAAGCTGGAGTGGTGGCACAACCACTTCCTCTTCACACACACGATGGTCCAAAACAGGAGGTGGGCACTGATAAAGCCACTGCGAGGCAGCGCGTTGTTTGCTGAGCCCTGCCTTCGTAAGGGGCACTAACCTCAAGCCTGCCAGGTCCTCTAGCTCATTTGCTTCCTCTTCTGCAACTTCTTAACTTACTGCTGTGTGTCCTTCCCCTATGCAGCCCTCCCAGATGCAACATTCAAGGTAATGCTGCCTTCACCTTGGCATTGCAGCTAGGCTGCCAATGACATCACACTGGTCAGAGTAAAGCCACAGAGAACAGCTTCTCTGACAGCAAAGGAGGTTATTTAAAAATATCTGAACCAGACACTAAATACAGCAACAAACTCTTGCTGATCAGAGTTCCAGGCAGGCAGGCTCACATGCCTGTTTTCAGCTTTTACACTGCAGAGTACACGTGATCACCTCCACTATGAGGATGACCAAATAAAAAAATAAAAGTCTCTTAAGTCAGACCATTGGATCATGCATTTCTCAAAGGCTCTGACAAGTCGTAGCTTTAAGCTTTATAGCACACATTTAGTGTGCTGTAGGGCAGCTCTCCAGTTACTTGCATGGCTTTCTCAGCTGCCTGGAAGCTGGTCCTGGCATTGCTCAGATACCCTACTCAGTACTTTGCAAGCTCTGCATGTCTGCATACGTGTCTCCCATGTTTACTCATTTGTGTTGTGTGTCTTGATATGCTACAGCAATTTACCAGTCTAATCACATGCCTTGTTGCATTACCACACCAGCGATAGTTGGTTGAACCACACACCACATCCTTGCAATTGTTTCTATTACTCACAATTGATTTATTTAAATTTCTGCTTGCTGGGCTTTGCCAGAAAGATGAGCAAGGTCCCTGTCAGCCCTCCTTGCAGCTGACCAGCATGGCAGAGAGCAGGTGAGTAGGCTGCGAGTTTGATCTGTGAAACAGTCCCAGCAATTTCTGCACACACTTGCTTTCTCCAGCAGCCAAGTTTCCCTGCATCAAAACACCAGGACTCGAGGCCTGGGAAGTAAACTCTTGAATTGCAACAGGAATCAAAAGGGAAAGTAGATGCAAATGAAGCCTGAGTTAAATTGTGATTTTAAAGCACGTAAACAAGCACTTCCACGGGCTTGCTTGTAGCATGATGGCAGAGGTGCCTCCTGCATGCAAGGCCTACCTCTGTACTCACCCTCATTTGTGGATGTACTTCACAGCAACCCCTAACAAAAGAAGTAGCTCTAACTAGACACAAGTAACTTAGCTTGTGGGGGATTTCCTAGGCATGGAACAAACAGCATGATGGTTCGCGGCTGCTCTGGAGGCGCAGCCTACCATGAAGTGCCTCACAAACACTTCCCTGACAAAAGACTTTGACTCCTTGCTTTCAAAAGTGGAACAAACATAAGGCAAGTTCAGACAAGGCTCGTGGCTGCTTGCCCAGCCAGGCCTCAGCTAGTCCTTCATAGTAAATATTTGTTCTTAATTACAGCGCCATTTGCCCCCAGGAGCTTGCCTGCAATGTGTAGGAGGGAGGGGGATTATATTGTTGATAGGTAAATAATAGCTCTTTCATCCAAAGATGAAAGCCTCCTGAATACTTGCCCCATGGCTTAGGGTAAGAGTTTAAAATCTTTGTCCCCCTCTGGGGCATGCTGAAAACTCCCACCAGTTACAGTAGGTTGTGAGAAGGTGACTGGAGCTTCAGTGTTGCAGCTCCCCCCAGCCCTGCTGGAAGCCAGACCTGTCTCCAGCAGCTCAGACAACCCTCGAACTTACAACTGGACCAGTAGGCTGTGATCTGCCACTGTGCCTCACAGTGAGTACAGCCTGCTTCCAGCACAGAACAGCAGCACAAAGCGTACACTGCTCTGCCAAGGTTCCTCCTCACCCCACCAAGACAACGAAGCTGGGCAGATGAGGTCTGAGGGAGCTAGATCTGTGCTGGAGCCAGAAACAGTCTTCTAGACCTCCTGGTCTAGAACAGACAGCCCTGCTCCTTCATGCCCAGCTCCTGCAGGAGAAAGCCCTGAGGGCCTGGAGCATCTCCAAGGGAAGTGCAAGGCACTGCCCAAACACAGAACAGCCATGTGAAGCAGTCCCACAGATAGTACATGGGAGGCAGCCAGTTCCCACTCTCCCAAAAAGCTGACAAGGTTGAGTTTTGATCTTCTCATGGTCATCTTCCAAAATACAAATATTTATCAGCAAGACAAAGGGAAATCTATGGCTGAACTCTGCTCTGTCTGATGAAGAGGCAAGAAGTGACATCTTCCCACCCACCCCGAGGAAAACCCAGCCAACCCTCTGGGTGGCAGTGAGGGAACACAAGCATTCCCTTTTTTTTCCCTGAGCCACCTAGCTAACAATGCCACTGCAAGGCATTTGGCCTCTTGGAGTCAGAGGTCAGAACCAAGCTGGCTCCAGCCCCACAACATATTACCCATTTATTCCATAAGGAAAAAACCCTCAAACAAACAAACAAAAACAACTGAAACCATTATTTACCCATACTACAGCTCCTACTTCCTTCACCCATTACCAGTCATCAGACTCAGCACAGACAGTAGATAAATGCCTGTTATCACTAGAGAGGAGCCTCCAAACAGCAGGGGAAAGTTAAACACACAGAAGTTGGATACTATGATGTTTAAAAACCCTTCCTCCCACATTCAGCCCATGGCTCACCAGAGGGTTTTTGCAGGTCCCAACTAGGCTGGAACAGGCAGAGATGCTGCTTGCACTTTTAATAGAAAGTCTCCAGCATCATTCATCATCTCCCCTTCCATACCATTTTCAAGCAGGTTTGCTTGGTTTTCTTTCTTTTTCCAAATGCCATCAAGCCTTTTTTTTTTTTTCTTTAAGCTCTCCTCTTAAAAAGTAATAAATAGTGCCATTCTCTATCCAAACTATAACGGACTGGCCTGAAATCTGTTGCTAGCATGGAAAAAATATTTTTGTCTTTCCTTTGTAATTTCATTCACCTCTCTCTGCTGCAACACTTGAATCATTTAGCATTTCCCCCCCTCTTAGCCAAGGCTTTCAAGTTTCAAGAGATTTAATTAAGCCTCCGAAAACCCCCAGCCTAAAACTGACTATTAACACTCTCCAAGGGACCTGGAATTTTTTCAGCTTGACCCATATCTGAAAGCAGCTAATAGTGTAAGCAGAGGTAGAGAGAAAGATCTGCTGCACATATCCTCCTCTCTGCTGAATTGCTGCCATACTTCAGGGACTGCTAATGCCAGGCCTCACATCTGCCTTTTTGTTTTGTTTTTCATGAACCCCGACTCATGAGCAGTGAAGACAAATAGTTTGTGGCATTATGTTTAGTAAAGGACTGTTCTGGAGCTACAGGACCAGAAATGTAACTGGTGTCAAGTCTTTCCTCTGGTATGTTGCTAAGTCCTACCTTCCTGAATCTCTTCATTACAACCTTTGGATGTTTACTTTGCTTCCTGCCACTAAATTCATCCAACAGGCTTCCTTGCTATTATGGCAGTCACAAGGCATAGAGAGGTGCATTTTACAGTGTGTCTAAACAGTGTGCCTATAAATCCACATATATGTCTAGTCTATTTAGGTTAAAGCTTGTAAAGAAACAGTACATTTAAGATGAGAAGTCAACAAGGAGGGAAGTTCTAAACCACCACTTTCATAAACTTTTGCTTACTCCTGGTTGAGGCTGATTCCTAAACACAACAGTTTGCCACAAACCCAAACCTCACCTATGCCCTCCATCTGTAAGAGGAAAAAAAGCACCTTAAAACCAAAACCATCATTAAGTCCGCACTGCTCATGCAGAGTCCCACTCTCCTGAATCTCCTGAGCCTCCTAAACCCAGACCACCAGCTTACAGCCTTGTCAAAAATGGAAGACGGGGTTTGGGGTCAATATGCCTTTTTTCTTTTGAAAGCATCACAGGGGAAAACAAGCAAATTGACACGCAAAGGGTTGAAACGAAGAGAAAAAGTATTCCAACAAAAAC
The DNA here is from genome assembly GCF_002078875.1 of Numida meleagris. Classification (NCBI taxonomy): domain Eukaryota; kingdom Metazoa; phylum Chordata; class Aves; order Galliformes; family Numididae; genus Numida; species Numida meleagris. The sequence goes on along the minus strand of NC_034419.1, from coordinate 171,528 downwards.
AAATTACTTCCAGATTAATAATTTTTCCTGTCCTGATATGGGCCAAATGATTTCCAAGTGCTAGCAAGGAGATGAGTTTCTCGTAACTGTTCTCTAACAGATGCAAAGCACTTCCGGGGAAGCAGAGAGAGGGGCTGTATTGATGTCTCACAAAACCTGTAAGCCTGAAAAGAGCCATTGGGCAGTAGCAGCTACTGGTCACTTCTTGAATGAAGTCACCTTGAGACCAAAGCAAAACACCCAGTTTCTTGATCCTTACAGTCCCTTGAAATAATGAGAGGAAGGATGCACAGATATTAAGTTAATTTATTCAAAGGACCCCACCACCACCACCTTTGGCAACACACAGCATAAATATTCACTAGGGAATGGAGCACGGCAGGGGAGACCAAAAGGAATACTACACCACTTATGAGTCACGGCAAGCTGGAAAAGAGGATTCATTAACTGGATTCAGGTGATCCTATTAGCTTTGCAGTTGTTGCATATCAGGCTGCAGAGTAATTAGGGCTGCAGTTCAGAAGGTTTTAGCAGAACATTTTTTTATTAAAGCACAGTTGTTAATCACCCTGAAGTCTTCAGAACTACTAGCCTGCTGCACAGGAGTCATAATTAGAATCATGTAATCATAGAATCACCAAGGTTTGAAAAAACCTCCAAGATCATCCAGTCCAACCACTCACCTACCACCAATAGTTCTCATCTAAACCACGTCCCTTAGTACAACATCTAAATGTTTCTTGAGCACCTCCAGGGATGGTGACTCCACCACCTCCCTGGGCAGCCTGTTCCAGCACCTGAACACTCTTTCAGAGAACAAATTTTCCCTAACATTCAATCTTAATTTACCCTGGTACAACTTGTGGCCATTCCTGCTAGTCCTGTCTTTAGTTACATGGGAGAAGAGGCCCCCACCTTGCCACAGCCTTCCTTCGGGGAGTTGTAGAGAGATAAGGCCACCCCTGAGCCTCCTCCAGATGAAACAATTCCAGTTCCCTCCTAAGATTTGTTCTCCAGACCCCTCAGCAGCAGTTGGACACCCCCCAGGGCCTCAACGTCTTTCTTGTAGACAGAGGCCCAAAACTGAGCAATGAATACAGCAATTGAGGTACAGCCTTACCAGTGCTGAGTACACAGGGATGATCACCTCCCTGCTCCTGCTGACAACACTATTTCTGACACAGGCCAGGATGCCAGTGGCCTTCTTGGCTACTTTGGCACACTGCTGGCTCATGTTTAGCTGAGTGTTGACCAACACCCCAGGTCCATTTGTTCCACACTGTCTTCCAGCCACCCTGCCCCAAGTCTGCCCCAAGAGTTGCCTGTGGCTGTTACGGCCAAAGCACAGGACCCAGCACTTGGTCTTACTGAACTTCATCCCATTGATGCAGCCTGTCCAGATCCCTCTGTAGAGCCTTCCTACTGTCAGGCAGATCAATGATTCCTGCCAACTTGGTGTCATCTGCACTGAGGGTGCACTCAATGCCCTCATCCAGATACTGAAAAGGACAGGCCCCAGTACTGACACCTAACAGTTGCCAGCTGGATTTAACTCCATTCACCACCACTCCCCAGACCAAGCCCTCCAGCTGGTTTTTCACCCAGCAAAGACCACACCTGTTCAAGCCACAGACTGCAAGCTTCTCTAGGAGAATGTTGTGGGAGACAGTGTCAAAGGCTTTACTAAAGTCTAGGTAGATCACATCCACAGCCCTTTCCTCATTTGCCAGGTAGGTTGCTCAATTATAGAAGGAGATCACACTGGCCAAGCAGGACCTGCCTTTCATGAAACCATGCTGGCTAGGCCTGATCCCCTGGTTGTCCCACACATGCCATGTGATCTCAAGATGATCTGCTCTATAACCTTTCCTGGCACCAAGGTCAGACTGACAGTCCTGTAGTTCCCCAGATCCTCCTTATGACCCTTCTTGTAGATGGGAGTCACATCGGCAAGCCTCCAATCCTCTGGGACCTCTCCAGTTGATCAGGAACACTGATAAGTGGTGGAAAGCAGTTTGGCAATCACCTCTGCCAGCTCCCTCAGGTGGATGCTATCCAGCCCCATGGTCTTGTGACAGTCCAGGTGGAGTAGTAGGTCTCTAAGTGTTCCTGTCTGAATCGTGGGGGTTCAGAATCTGCTCCCCATCCCAGTCTTCCAGGTCAGGGGGGTAGAGTGCCCTGATGATAATTGGTCTGACTTTTAAAGACAGATGTAAAGTAGGCATTGAAAACCTCAGCCTTTTCCTTATCATCACTGGTCAGCTTCCCCACTTCATACAGTAAAGGATGGCGATTCTCCTTATCCCTCCTCTTACTGTTAATATGTTTGTAAAAAAGTTTTTTGTTCTCTTTTACCCCAATGGCCAAGTTGAGTTCAAGCTGGGCTTTCTAATTTTTTCCCTGCACGTCCTAATAACTTCTTTGTGCTCTCCCTGTGTTGCCTGTCCCTTCTTACATAGGAGGCAGACTCTTTTTCTGCTGGAGCCTCAGGAAAGTTCTCTGTTCATCCATGCAGGTCTTCCCCGTCAGTTCATCTTATGGCAAATGGGGACAGCCTGCTCCTGCACCTCTAAGACTTCCTTCTTGAGGGGCGTCTATCCCTTCTGGACCTCTTTGCCCTTCTGGACTGAATCCCAAGGGACTCTCCCTACCAGTGTCTGAACAATTTGAAGTCTGCCCTCCAAGCCCAAGACAGCAGTTCTGCTGACCCCCCCCACTGACCTCACCGAGAACAGAGAACTCTACCATTTCATGGTCACTCTGCCCTAGACAGCTTCTGACCTCCACATCTCCCACCAGTTCTTCTCTGTTCATAAACAGCAGGTCTAGCAGTACATCTCCCCTGGTAGGCTCTCTTACCTGCTGCATCAGGAATTTATCTTCCACACATTCTAGAAACCTCCTAGACTGCTTCTACTGCACTGTATTATATTTCCAGTATATATCAGAGAAGCTGAGGTCCCCCATGCGAACAAGGGCTGGCAGTCGCAGAACTGCTGCTGGCTGCCCATAGAATGCCTCATCTGTCTCTTCATCCTGTTTAGGTGGTCTATAACAGACCCCCACCAGGATGTGTGCCTTGTGGGCAGATCCCTACCCACAGGGACTCAACTTAATCATTCCCAGCTGTCATGGTTTTGTGATTTTCGGTTATTGGTATTCCACATCATAACATCATGTAGTGTATGTACCTGGTTCTCAGAAGAGAAGGACTACTACAGTCCCCACGGTACTTTGCTCCTCTGTTACCATTTCCAGCTGGAGGGAAAAGATAAAAGCTTGCAGTATAAAAACTTGCAGATCACGAGACCTCATCCCTTTTTCCGCCGTCTCTCGTCTTGGCAGCACCTCGCTCTCCAGCCGTCTTATCATCGGTAGTAGAGTAAGGCCTACCTTGATTTTGGGACATTCTCTCTCTCTGTATTGGATTTATCAGCTTAAATTGTAATTATATTGTATTATAGTGTGTTGTTTTGCATTCCGATATCTTATTTAGTAAATTAGTTTGTTTCTCCTCAGATTGTTGCCGCTGTTCTTTGCTCTCAGGGCCATCTCCTTACCCTTTTCCTCTTTTCCCTTTTCCCAGGGCGTGGACCCGTGGATCCCCCATCCCCTTCGTCATGGAATCGGGCCAAACGCCCGTAAACCGTTGACACCTGCCCTGAGCTCAACAACATAGAAACACTCCCTAACACAGAAGGTCACCCTGCTGACCCTCCTTCCTTGCCTATCCCTTATGAAGATCATATAGCCCTCCATCGTAGCACTCCAGTTATGGGAGCGATCCCACCATGCTTCAGTAATGGCAGCTACGTCATAGTTTGCCTGCCACACAATGGCTTCCAGCTCCTCCTGTTTGTTACTCATGCTTCATGCACTGGTGAAGATGCACTTCAGCTGAGCCCCTTGCTTCACCCCCAGTCCAATCATAGTTCCCCCAGACTCATCTCTAGTGAGACTGGTTTTATCCCCTTCCCCCTTCATACCTAGGGTAAAGCCTTCTCAATGAGCCCTGCCAGCTCCTGGGCTAGGATCCATTTCCCCTTTTGAGATAAGTGAGACACATCTGCAGCCACAGGCCAGGCATTGAGTAAACCACCCTATGGTCAAAACCAAAATTCCTGTAATTGCACCAGCTTCTCAGCCATGTACTTATGAGATAGATTTTCCTAGTCCTCTCAGTATCCCTCACTACCGCTAAGGGGAAAGAGGAAACATAGAATCATGGAATGGCCTGGGTTGAAAAGGACCTCAAAGATCGAGTTTCAACCCTCCCTGCTGAGTGCAGGGTTGCCAACCACTAGACCAGGCTGCCCAGAGCCACGTCCAGCCTGGCCTTGAATGCCTTCAGGGAGGGGGTGTCCACAACCTCCCTGGGCAACTTGTTCCAGTGCGTCACCACCCTCTGAGTGAAAAACTTCCTCCTAACATCTAACGTACATCTCCCCTTAGTTTAAAACCATTCCCCCTTGTCCTATCACTATCCACCCTCATAAACAATCATTCCCCCTCCTGTTTATACGCTCCCTTCAAGTCTTGGAAGGCCACAACGAGGTCTCCCTGGAGCCTTCTCTTCTCTAAGCTCAACAAGCTCAGTTCCCTCAACCTTTCCTCATAGGAGAGGTGCTCCAGCCCTCTGATCATCTTGGTCGCCCTCCTCTGAACTCATTCCAAGAGCTCCACGTCCTTCTTGTACTGGGGGCCCCAGGCCTGGACACAGTACTCCAGATGGGGCCTCACAAGAGCTGAGCAGAGGGGGACAATCTCCTCCCTCTCCCTGCTGCCCACTCCTCTTTTAATGCAGCCCAGAACATAGTTGGCCTTCCCGGGTGCCAGCTCACACTGCTGGCTCATGTCCAGCTTCTCGTCCACCAGGACCCCCAAGTCCTTCTCCGCAGGGCTGCTCTCAAGGAGTTCTTCCCCCAGGTTGTATAAATACCTGGGATTGCCCTGGCCCAAGTGCAGCACCTTGCATTTGGCCTTGTTGAACCTCATTAGGTTCACATGGACCCACTTCTCCAGCCTGTCCAGGTCCCTCTAGATAGCTTCCCTTCACCACCTTCCCAAACACCACCTGTACTCCTGCTCCATCAACTCACCACCCCAATGCCCTTAAGTCTCTTTTGATAGTCCTCCACTTGGAAAGAAAGGCAAAGAAACTGCCTAGGATCACCTCCAAGTTTAGAGGAGCAAACAATACCTAGAGTGTTCAATGGGGCATGTTCCTCCGACATCACCACAGGCTTTTGATCAGGTTTCCAAGAAGAACACTTAGGAGGCCAGAGAATGAAGAAACACTAAGTCTATGTAGGAAGGATTTGACATCAGAAATATAGCAAGACACCACCCAGATTCGCGGTAATTCTGAGTCAATTATTCTATGTCCCCATTGCTGCCTAAAACTTAGGTGTCCACCTGAATTACACAATCTATATCTGCTGAGAATTTCTAGCCACCCTGCAGCATCTCACAGAAGCTGGGCCTGTATTTCTTCCTCCAGGAGGAAGAGCATCTTCCAGTGCAGACAGACCCAGCCACTCCAGACAAGCATAAAGGGCACATGTCTCCTAACAGAGCAGTGCAGCGTAGCTGGCTCCTGGTTCCTCCATACGTGGCCAGCTGTGGGAACAGATAATGCATAGCAGCTCCAGTCTCTCGCCTAACTGCCATCAGGTTAAGGCAGGTGCGATTCAGGTGACAGAGAACTGTGTTCTATAAGTCCAGCCACAGTACTGAGAAAAATCAAGGCATCCAGGCACCAGCTGTCCTGCTTCATTCCCACAGCCCTGAACAAAAGTAGGTGGGTGGACACATCAGTAAAGGCAAGAGGAGAAATGGTGTCCCCTCTCTACCCTCTCAAACCTTCTCTTCCACCAATACTGCCCATTCCCCTTCTCAGCCCCCTGTGCTCAAGGATTACCACCAGTGCACATTTGCCTCTCGTCCCAGTTTCATCCCTACCATACCCACTGGTATCTGCAGCAAACACGTTCCTGCCAGTAGGGAACCAGAAGGCAGGCTACAAGACAACTCTTCAGTAATTCTGGGTACTCCATAATAAACCTTGCTAGAACCTCCGAAGCCAAATGCTCTCACACTAAGCAAGACAGATGGCTTATCAACAGTCTGAGGGGAAGGTCAGGAAAGAGAACATGTGAAAAGAACAAAAAGAAACATGCATGCGTACATAGGCTGAGGGGACACGGAAATAACATTAGAGCCAACCATCATTACAGGCACTGGAAAGGAAGAGGTCTGTTTGTAATTACCAGGCACCTTCAGAAGACACACTGAGTTTTTGCTCTCTGGAGAGCAAAGACTGATAAATTCTCCTTCATCCAAGGTCTCCAAATAAATGATTTTTTGCTGCTCTATACGGTCTCATCCAAGCCTGGTCCTGGTCCTGTGGGAAGTGCGTGGTGGATCTCCAACAGGAGCTCCCTCAGACATGTCATGCTCAAATGCACAGCAGAGGACATAAAGGAGATTCTGACCAACACAGAAATGTGATTCTGTTTCTGTTTTAACAACCAGGCTAAATGAAAGTGTTAAATATCTTACCATTCCAAGTGGAAACGATAGGGGAAGATTTTTCCATATTCCCCTCCTTGATTACTTCAAATACTTTAAAACACATGCCCTGCAGAGAAGGGATTCATTTCCTTAAGAACTTTTGTTCATTTTCCAGTCTTGCAAACTTTTCTGAGACAGTGAGCTGGGAGAAGAGAGGCTACGCACTTCTGCCACAGCCAACACATCAAGGCAGCTTGGGTGATGTTCCAGAGCAAGCCCTGTCATTCTTTCACTCCACTGATGTAAGGTGGGCTTGTATGGTATCTAAACCTAGCACAGGCTTTGACAGTGTGTTCTTTCCTTCTTCAAATTGCAAAGGTGAAAAGTGTTGTCTTGCCTGGTAGGCATCACTCAGAATCTCAGCACAAGAATACCTCTGAATTTCCAGACCAAATAAACTGCCTGCAAACTGAATTGTCTGACCAGCTGCAGAGGCCTGGCTCTGGCCTTTTGGCATCCTTCCAAAAGGAGTTAAAAATGGTCACATGCTCCAAAGCTTCCATAGTCTCTTCCAAATAAACCAATAATAGTAAAAACTGATATGATCTTCATAACCCATCAATACTGACCTTAATTAAAAGTTTTGCTCTTTGCAATTGGATGGTAAAGCTAGGTGCAGAACTTGGATTAAGCACTCAAATGGTTTAGCTCCTTTCTCAATAGCCATGAACAAACTCCAGCTTCGGTGACGGTTTCCTAACGCAGTGTATGCTTTATGCAAACATGTTAAATCGATAATTCACAAACAATTCTTTTGGTCAACAAATCACACAATTTCCAAACCAAAAAAATCACCTAAATTACCTACTGGATTTGTATTCCACTTTGAGACATCCTTAAGGGACCTGTTTTTCTAGGCGCTGCTTATGGAATATCGTATGGGGAACTTGCATAGTCACTTTTTAATAATCGAGGCCACATTTCTCTAATTTTAAACCTGAAAGTTATGTGAAGAGTTCCCAAATTACAGACTCACATTCCACAAACACTGCTGAGAATAAGCTATTAACATTCCCATTAAACTCTTGAACAGTGCTGCACACACAGCCAGAAGCACTATGTGCTGATTCCCTTTGAATTCTTTTTAGCTTTTTTTCTCCCCCTGAAGGCTTCATTTAGCTCCACTGGACATAAACACAAAAATTAAACATTTCCCTTTCAAGTACATCACACAGTGATGATTGTTCACCCAGTGATACTTGATTCACAGACTCTCCTGGTCTAGGCCTTGCATTCTTAAGGGAATGTGTGGGGTTTTGTGTGTGTGTGTGTGTGTGTGTGTGTGTGTGTGTGTGTGTGTGCGCTTTCCTGTTTACACTTCCATTGTTTGTACTTGTTTTTTTTTTCCCCCTGAACTGAAAGAAGCAGTTTCAGTTAATAAATTACAGATTCCTTACTTTGGGAGAGTAAAGAAGAGGCTTCTGGAGCAGAGGAAGAACAAAAACAGAGTAAGGGTTATAGAATCATAGAATGGCCTGGGTTGAAATGGACCTCAAAGATCATCGAGTGTCAACCACCCTGCCAAGTGCAGGGTCACCAACCACTAGACCAGGCTGCCCAGAGCCGCGTCCAGTCTGGCCTTGAATGCCTCCAGAGACTGGGCGTCCACAACCTCCCTGGGCAACCCGTTCCAGTGCGTCACCACCCCCTGTGTGAAAAACTTCCTCCTAACATCTAACCTAAATCTCCCCTGTCTCATCTTAAAACCATTCCCCCTTGTCCTATCGCTATCTACCCTCACAAACAATCGATCCCCCTCCTGTTTATACGCTCCCTTCAAGTCTTGGAAGGCCACAACGAGGTCTCCCTGGAGCCTTCTCTTCTCTAAGCTCAACAAGCTCAGTTCCCTCAACCTTTCCTCATAGTGCTCCAGCCCTCTGATCATCTTGGTCGCCCTCCTCTGAACTCTTTCCAAGAGCTCTGCATCTTTCTTGTACTGGGGGCCCCAGGCCTGGACACAGTACTCCAGATGGGGCCTCGCAAGAGCCAAGCAGAGGGGGACAACGACCTCCCTCTCCCTGCTGCCCACTCCTCTTTTAATGCAGCCCAGAACCTTGGCCTTCCGGGCTGCCAGCGCACACTGCTGGCTCATGTCCAGCTTCTCGTCCACCAGGACCCCCAAGGTCCAAGGGCTGCTTTCAAGTACTTGTTCCCCCAGGTTGTATAAATACCTGGGATTGCCCTGGCCCAAGTGCAGCACCCTGCATTTGGCCTTGTTGAACCTCATTAGGTTCACATGGGCCCACTTTTCCAGCCTGTCCAGGTCCCTCTGGATGGCTTCCCTTCCTTCCAATGTATCGACTGCACCGCTCAGCTTGGTGTCATCTGCAAACTTACTGAGGGTGCACTCGATTCCATCGTCTATGTCATTGATAAAGACATTGAAGAGCACCGGTCCCAGGACTGAGCCTTGGGGGACACCACTCGTGACCGGCCTCCACCCTGACACAGAACCATTTATCACAACCCTTTGGCTGCAACCAGCCAACCAGTTCCTAATCCACCAAACAGTCCATCCTTCAAATCCATACCTCTCCAATTTAGAGAGAAGGATGTGATAAGGGACCCTGTCAAAGGCTTTGGAGAAGTCCAGGTAGATTACATCCATCGCCCTCCTCCCATCCACCGATGCCATCACTTCATCGTAGAAGGCCACCAGATTGGCCAGGCAAGATCTACCCTTGGTGAAGCCGTGCTGGCTGTCTCGGATCACCTCCTTGTCACGTATGTGCCTTAACATGTCTTCTAGGAGGATCTGCTCCATGATCTTCCCAGGCACAGAGGTGAGGCTCACCGGCCTGTAGTTCTCCAGGTCATCCTTTCTCCCTTTCTTAAAAATGGGAGTAATGTTTCCCTTTCTCCAGTCACCGGGGACTTCACCGGACAGCCATGAATTTTCAAATATGATGGAGAGTGGCTCGGCAACCACCTCAGCCATCTCTCTCAGAACCCTAGGATGGATATCATCTGGCCCCATGGACTTCCACACATTCAGTTTCATGAGGAGGTCTCGAACTTGTTCCACTATTACAGTGGGACAGAATCTGCTCCTCTCACCCACACCTTGAGGTTCAGGGTCCTGGCAGACACGGGGAGCCTGACCACCAGTGAAGACCGAGGCAAAGCACTTATTGAGCACCTCAGCTTTTTCCATGTCTGAGGAAGCCACTTCTCCATCCTCATTTATCAGAGGGGGAACACTCTCCTTGACTTGTCTTCTCTTGCCTATGTACCTGTAGAACCCCTTCTTGTTATTTTTCACATCCCTAGCCAAGTTTAGCTCTACCTGTGCCTTGGCTTTCCTGATCCTATCTCTACACATGCAGACAACAGCCCTATATTCGTCCCAGGCTACACAACCCTGCTTCCACTTTGCATACATTTCTCTCTTTTCCCTCAGTTTAAACTGCAGGTCCTTGCTCAGCCATGCCGGTCGCCTGCCTCCTCTGCTCGATTTCTTTTGCTGGGGAATGGAGAGCTCTTGCACTCTCAGGAGGGTGCCCTTACAGAGCTGCCAGCTCTGCTCTGTTCCTACGCCCTTAAGGACAGTTTCCCAGGGGATCCCACCCAGCAGTTCCTTGAGCAGCCGGAAGTTTGCTCTCCTGAAGTTCAGGGTCCTGATTTTACTCTTTGCCAGGCCTGCATTCTTCCAGATCACAAACTCCACCAGGGCATACAGGGTACTTACTAGTGACCCTGGTTTCACCCCCACTCCCCTTCATACCTAGTTTAAAGCCCTTTCAATGAACCTTCCCAATTCCCATCGTAAAACCCCTTTCTACCAGTGGGATAAGCTACTCCTATCGGATGCCAGCAGGCCCGGTCTCATGTAAATCAAGCCGAGGTCGAAAAACCCAAACCCCTGCCGGGCACACCAGGCTTGGAGCCAGATATTAATCTGTTGCCCCATCATGTTCAGTCTCTTATTATTCCCTATAATTGGAGGGATAGAGGAGAACACAGCTTGTGCTCCCAAACCCTTTACCAGACGCCCTAAGGCTCTGAAGTCCTTTTTCATGGTTCTAAGGGAAGTTCTTTGTATTTCATCGCTGCCTACCTGAAACAACAACAGAGGATAATAATCCGAGGGCCGTACTAGGGACGGAAGTTTCTTCCTTACATCTTTAACCCGGGCTCCCAGGAGTTAACCGGGATATAGCTTATTTCCTTTTCAGATTTAAGAGATTCCCTAAAATCCCTTGCATAGAAGATACCTATCTTTCAGTAGGCACAACAGAAGTGGTTATGTGAAGTATTGAAAGATGACACACTGACCCTCAATAGCTTAACAGCCACAATGCTTGCTAAAAGCTATTGGCCTTAATCAGAAAAACCTGCCAGCAGCAGAACTACCCATTCCTCTCAGCCCATGTTTGTAGGAAACATGATAAATATTTTCTCCAAAGTGACATAGGACTTGCCCTCTTCTTAGTTCACATGATAACCATGGCACAGAGGTGCTGGCTGCAATTATGTCTCTGCTAACGAGTGCAGTGAAGATCAGGGAAGGACAAAGACTGTGTGTTTACCCTAAATTGGTTCTCTCTGTTTATTTTGGAGCCATACACCTGAAATCACTTTTGGAGCCATGAAAGAGGGAGACAGACTAGAAGTAGGCTGTGTTCTCCACGCACAGCTTTGCCCTGCTCACCAGAAGTATGTGACTGCAGGCAACTGAAACTTGCTCATTGCTTTCTTAATGCTGATAATGCTTCATATTCTTGCCTGTGATCCAAGGTAACCAAGCACATGACAAAACTCAAGAAAGGCCTCTGCTTTCAGGAAACAGGTGAATTCCATAAAAGCCGCTCTGGTAGCATGTTTAATGAATGAAGAATGCCCTAAGGAGAAAGGAGGATGAGCCAGAGTTCAATGTGGCACATCCAGCCCACCCTCCTTATGTAACATACTGGTCCCTCCCAATGCTGCAAAGAGCATTTACCTAGCCTGACCCAGAGCTGAAAGTCAGGCAGTCCTGAAACCCCATCCTGAGATGCGTGCTCTGCATCCGGACAACTGCCTGCAGCATCCTTCTTTGAGGCTTTCCACATGGAATTGAGGGAGGAAAGGGTTAGAATATGGTTTTAAATAAACAATAAAAGATGGATGTGGGTTAACAGGGCAAGGAAACCTAGAAGCTGCTGATTGGTTGTCGGAACTGAACTGGAGACTACATCCTCAAGAAAAACCAGCTGAAGCCAGATCCCCCTCCTCAACCGTGCCAAGGTCAAGAGTACACAGTGAGGAAGAGATACGGCCTTCATCCCCATGACCCCCGAAGACAACCACCAGAAGGCACTATGCATGCTCAAGGGGTGTGACCCTGGGGTGTAGCATATTATAATGATTTCTTGGAATTAATTGTAATAGTCCCTCCCTTCTTCAAAGGCATACATATTCATAGCATTCCTGATCTTTAAATATGGATGTTTTCTGCTTTTCGGTGTGCAAGCTAGGAAGGGAATATCCCCCTTGCACCCAGCGCATGTGCAGTGCCATCATAAACATACCTGCTTTACAATCTTCCTGGTTGTAAAGTTTGTTTCCGCAAGTCAGCATGATGCTGCTGCCATGGAGACACCTTCCCAGGTGTGGATGGCTACAGATCAAGGCTCCAGAAGTGAGGAAGTCTGGCATGAGACCTTACACTTCAGCTTAGAGAAGGTGTAAGAAGGCTGGGCCACAAGGTTCCAGTGAAAGACTGCTTGTTAGAAGCTCTGTTGATTTTTTCCAGCTTTCTGTTGGTGGCTCAGACCAGGGTGTGCTCACAGCCTGCACAGATTGAGCACTTCCCTCCATCCATGCCTGAGCTTAGCACAGCCAGCTTGCAGCGCAGGGACTCCCCTTTTTGTTGCAGACCAGATCCCAGCAACACATGTAAAACAAGTGTTCTCGAATTCATCTTCCCAGCAAGCCAATTCTCACCTCACTGGCACGTTCTCCCTTGAGGCTTTGTAAGCATGCTGTCCCCTTTGGTCTGACAGCTCCTTGATTGCAGGGCCTCTGCTGGTCTGTGAAGGTGGAAATATCACACAGTGGTCGCTGGATAGCAAAGGATCAGCATTCAAACATCCATGCTACAGCAGCTCTCACCGAGAAATCTAACAGACAAGGATGGGATTCAACCTGAGTAAGTGGAACATCTGCCAAGGAGGATAAGACACGGAAGGAAGCAAAATTCAGCAATCCCAGAGATCAGGTATTTCAGTAGAGACCATGGAGCTCCAGAGTCAGCGTTTTCAGATCTCGGTGCCACCCAGGCAAAATTAAAGCTCCACTTCAACTCCTGCAGCCACCCTCTGCCCCACACCAGCATTGTAGTAGCTTTTTCCTGTCGAGCATCCCGGCCCAGCCCTCGTGCGCACTCATCACTCAGGAACAACCAAACATCACTGTGCTACTAACATTGTCTGAGCTGAAACCAGGGCACAGGGAAGGCGCAGTGCAGGCCTAACTCAAGTTATGGCAAATAATTTTATGCATTTTTATACATTGGCTACAGTCCTGTGAACAACAAAAAATATGCAGTCTTGCCTTCCGTTTTGATGAATGAATTTGAGAATAGGTTTCAAGATTGCAAAAAAAACACATCAGTTTTTTTGGTATATTTGCAACTTCATTTTCAGTTGACATAATATACATTACCTGCAAATTTTCAAATGGAATGTATAGGGTTTCCATCAGATATTCAACTCAAAGAAAAATTAGACTATGTCTCTTTACCAAACTTTTGTATGTGTCCCTTCAGACAGTCTTGCTCTCTGCTAGAGTTCACCTTCAACACATACCAAACACATCTTTCATTTTACTAAAAAATAAAGAAACTTAAAAAAAACACACAACAAAAATCAGCCACCAGAGCTAAACTGTGCGCTGTTTATAATAACATAGATATACTATTTATTATAAAGTAGACATAACCTGCTATGATGACGAAATAGCAAAGAAAACCTCTTGAGTATGCTATGGAAGACCCTATGGCATGACCCATCTGCTGACTTTCAGGCAAAAATCAACCATCTTGGGAGGGCCAGAATCACAGAATTGCAGGGGCTGGAAGGTACCTCTGGAGATCGAGTCCAGCTCCCCTGCCAAAGCAGGCTCCCTAGACCAGGCTGCACAGGTAGGCATCCAGGCGGGTCTTGAACATCTCCAGAGAAGGAGACTGCACAACCTCACAGGGCAGCTTGTTCCAGCGCTCCACCACCCTCACTGTGAAGAAGTTCTTATGCATGTTTGTGCAGAACTTCCTATAGAATCATAGAATCAGCAAGGTTGGAAAAGACCTACAAGATCATCCAGTCCAACCATCCACCTACCACCAATACAACCCCACTAAACCATGTATCTCAACACAATGTCTAAACATTTTTTAAAAACTTCCAGGGACGGTGACTCAGCCACCTCCCTGGCCAGCCCATTCCAGCGCCTGACCACTCATTCAGAAAAGCAGTATTTCTTAACATCCAGCCTGAATCTCCCCTGGCGCAACTTGAGACCATTCCCCCTTGTCCTGTCACTAGTTACAAGAGAGAAGAGGCCGACTCCCAGCTCACTACAACCTCCATTCAGGTAGTTACAGAGGGCGATGAGGTCTCCCCTGAGCCTCCTCTTCTCCAGAATGAACAATCCCAGCTCCCTCAGCCGCTCCTCACAAGGCCTGTGCTCCAGACCCCTCACCAGCTTCGTCACCCTCCTCTGAACACGCTCCAGGGCCTCAATGTCTTTCTTGCAGTGAGGGGCCCAAAACTGGACACAGTACTCAAGGTGCGGCCTCACCAAGGCTGAGTACAGAGGGACAATTACTTCCCTACTCTTACTGGCAACACTATTTCTGATACAAGCCAGGATGCCATTGGCCTTCTTGGCCAGCTGGGCACACTGCTGGCTCATGCTCAGCCGAGCATCAACCAATACCCCCAGGTCCGTTTCCTCCATACAACCTTCCAGCCACTCTGCCCCAAGCCTGTAGCGTTGCCTGGGGTTGTTGTGGACAAAGTGCAGGACCCGGCACTTGGTGTTGTTGAACCTCACCCCATTGGTTTCTGCTCAGCAATCCAGCCTGTCCAGATCCCTCTGTAGGGTCTTGCTACTCCCAGGCAAATCAACACTTCCTGCCAGCTTGGTGTAATCGCAAACTTACTGAGGGTGCTTTCAATGCCCTTATCCAGGTCATCAATAAATGCTTCAGTTTGTGGCCATTTCCGTTTGTCCTCTCACCACACACCACTGAAAAGAGTCTGGCCTCATCCCTTTGCCTCCCACACCTTAGATGCTTACAGACATTGATCAGATCCCCTCTCAGTCTTCTTTTCTCAAGGCTGAACAGCCCCATGTCGCTCAGCCTTTCCTCATAAGAGAGGTGCTCCAGGCCTTTTATCATCTTTGTGGCCCTCTGCTGGACTCTCTCCAGGAGGTCCCTTTTTTCTACCGGGGAGCCCAGAACTGGACACAGTACTCCAGGTGAGGCCTGACCAGGGCAGAGTAAAGGGGAAGGATCACCTCTCTTGACCTGCTGGCCACACTCTTGTTAACGCACCCCAGGATCCCACTGGCATTCTTGGCCACAGGGGCACACTGCTGGCTCATGGCCAACCTGTTGTCCACCAGGACCCCCAGGTCCCTCTCTGCAGAACTCCTGTCCAGCAGGTCATCCCCCAACCTGTGCATGCCGTTATTCCTCCCTAGGTGAAAGACTCTATACTTGCTTTCGTTAAACCTCATCTGGCTCCTCTCCACCCAACTCTCCAGCCTGTCCAGGTCTCTCTTCAGTGAATGGCAGCACAGCTTTCCAGCGTGTCAGCCATTCCTCCCAGCTTCGTATCATCAGCAACAACAGAATTGGGAAACTAAGATATGGACAGGCTGAAAGGTCTCGTCCTAACACACACCTGGGATGAGAACTACTGTATCATTCTTCTTAGGTCAAGCCTGGTGTGATCTGTTCACATGGGACTATCTCAAAGGGACAGAAACCTCTAAGAAACAGTAGGGGTTCTGTACATTACCTCCACTACACAAACTTGGTCTAAGACAAAGCCTGTAAAGCATCCAAAAGAACGAGCAGCAATCAGCCCAGAGCTGGGCAATAAATAAAACAGCAGGCACCAATAGAACCAAGCACCTCCAAAGAGGATAGATAGTGAAAAGCCAAACAAGTCCAAACCCGCAAAGACATGATGGGATTTTCTGGGAACTTGCAACGCCACTTTCAGGGTGGAGATGAACAACCAATGTCTGTGCCTTGTAGCATTGTAGTCATGTGTATGGTTACCAGATTGTACTAGAACAACAGCTTCATATGAACATATGGGTAAAGAACCTCACACACCTCTGTAAAGGTAATTAATTTCTCACAAACACACACATGCTCTCGTCTAGCTTGCAAATTAAACACACAGGCAACTGCAGGCTTTGTGATTCAGGTGAGATAGAAGATAGTTCATAATTTTTACAGATTGTCTGAAAAGGGTTATAAAAGCAACTGTCTGGAGAGAATACCCCACCACGAAGAGTTCCAGCACACTCCACCCATCCCACATGAAAGGTAAGCAGGAAGGACAGGCCAAGAGTCTGACTGCTACAGGCTCCAGTTCCAGGTTTAGGTAGAGAAAGGAACAACTCCAGACCTCTGCCAACCCACTTATGCTAAAAAGAAAAGACTTGTCATCTTCTGTATTTTCAGCAATGTCCATTCAATATTAAATGCCAACCGGTAATACCCATTAGCATGTCTACTTCAGAAAAAAATAAAAAAATCATCCAGCCTTTTTTCTCCTCTTCATGTAGTGTTTTAACCAAAACCAGACTGAGAAATCAAAAAGCACTCTATCCATGCACTACATCTTCAATCAGTACAAGAGTGACATGAAATACAGCTTCTGAAGCCACTTTTTCCCTGTCCTTTTTTAGGCTGCTCCTCCAGAGAGGCAAAGCAAGATCTGTCTCTTCCCCTCTGCTGAAGCTGAGATCAAACGGCGGCCTTAGCACATCTAAAGTTACAATTAAGGCTACTCTTAGCAAAAGATGATCTTTCCCTCACCAAATGCTAAAGCTCTCCTAACACTTTCCTTCCTATTATCCGTATTAGCCTCAAATTAGGACAGTTTCCTCATTCTTCCTTCACTCTTACCACAGCCTGGTTCCTGGGAATCTGATCCTATCTTCCACAGAGGTTACTCCCTGTTGATAGGAAATAACTAGTGTATGTGGGCAGGAAGCACCAACAAAGGATTATGAGGATTAAGAGAGTGTCCTCGTTGTGACATATCTCCACAGTAGATCAGGAGACTCAGCAGGCCCATTTGATCAACAGGAACATTAGGAAACCATCTTACTCTTGCTCTCCCACACAGCGTCTCATCCCGCTATAGCACAGGTTAAAGTACCACACAAGGGCTTTGAAGAGATGATAAGTTGCTCTGGCCCATCCAGCTGCTTCCGTGTCACCCTCTTCTCCTTAACCAGAAGCACAATACTTACACAGCAATGAGAGATGATGGGCCAAACAAAGGAAACACTTTTGGAACCGGTGTCTTGACTCAACATTACTCAGAAAAACAAGAGGCACGTTCAGTGACCAGGGCAATGGCTTTCCATCACCTAAGGAAGCTGTTCATTTCAGGAGCCAGAGGTGGTGAATAACTTCAGGGTGCTTGTTGAGCAAAAGCTCCTCTCCCTGCTTTGTCTGTCCTACAGTACATTGCCCATGCATTTCAATGTCCTTCTGAGAACAGATGTACAATAACCTCAAGAGTTTTCCTCCTCCAGCCTTGCAGTTGGGAATCTTTCTTCTCTAGAGAGAGAGTGAGAGGACAAGCTCCATCCTCCATAAAACCTCCTCACAGGCATGCAGCCATAGTGAACTATGCATGGCTCATTCCAGGACAGAATCTTCTTGGAGTCATAGAATGAAGAATGAGAGCCACTAAGATGGATCAAGCTCCATCCTGCTCTGTCTCCAACAGTAACTGATAGTAGCACCTAGGAAGGAAGGTAAGAATAGTGCAACAGTGTGGCTGTTTCATAACAAACCTTTTACCAAGCTCCAGCTATGTACAGCTCCAGGACTTTCTCAACCAGGGACTGTGCACGGGTAATTCATAGCCCTCAAAAGATTTTATTAGTTATTCCAGTCTTCCCCTAACCTGCATAAACTTTTGTTCACTACATATTTACACAGTGCATTTATATGGTTTGTTCTCAGGGTAATTTGTTTTCTTGTGAATCAACTGTCTGGTGATTTTGGTTTTTGCTGCTACTCAGCACCACACCTTGTTCCTATAATCCAGTTCATTTTGCTTCTGAGATCTTACTGGCATGTGACATTATCCTGTTTTAATCTAAGATGCAGTGCAGTGGGCTTAAGATAGCTCCCTCTCCCTCCTGGATTGTTTTTCTCAGCATCCTATGCCACAACCCCACCACTGCACATTACAAGGACTTACTACTGTTATTCACTGTAGCTTTTGTTTTCTTGCTGCTCTGATTAGCAAGCAGTGTACTTCAGCTGCCTTTTATTCCTCTTTATCACTAACAGACACACTCAACAGCTCTGGCCTTTGACAGGCCCTTGTCACTGCTGACTGATGTCAATTCTCCATCAGTAAAGCTGGCTCTTCACCTCTCAATCTTTATTACCCATCTTTCAGCTTATTATTTATCCATTAGAGACACACTTTGATACCTCAAAATCCTAAGAGCATAATAGGAATTCTGGCTTGCTGGTGGCTGGACCCTGGAGTGTTTTCCCAATCTGCTCTCACCTAACTCCTCAACTTGCAGGGCTCAGCTACATCACCCATGAAGGGTCCCAACTAGGGTGCCTGTGCCAGTGATAGAAGGAGAACAGCTGGACCCAACGTACAGCACAGTCATAGCATTTGGAACAGGCTGATACAATGCGATAGCAGCAGCCAGGCACCACTGAGGCTGCTCTCCTCATGACGAGCATCCTCAGCTCTCCTGAACTCAAGCTACAGCAAGAAAATAGCGGAGCTCAGTTGATCCTTTTTTCCCCCCTGTCCTCTCTGTGAGAGCCTCAACAGGTCCCCACAAAAACACTATCAGGACTTCCTCCTGCAACACCTTGGGCTTGGAGCAGCCACAGATTGAACTGTCATTATACAGCAACCCAGCTCACTCCCAAGCCCTGGAAATTATCCAGATGAAAAAAAAAGTGGCTCTTCCCAACATCCTTTTGCTGGGAACTATTCCTCAATACCACACAGATGAACAGAGCACAGCCTCTTTCCCCTAGTGACAATACGCCATCCTGACGCCCACATCCCACTCCCATTGTTCATGTGGAATCTTCACCTCCCAGCCACATCATGCTTTTGTGAAGTGTCCTTCAGAATCCTCCAGCCCAAAGCTACCCACATTTCAGCACCCAGAAAACAACCTCATGGAAAAGCATCTTCCTCTTATTTCACAAGGAAGGGCTGATTGCTTCATGTAATGTAATGATATTAAGTGAACAAGCTGGACACTGAGAAGCAAGATCAGTTCTCACAAAGACTGGCTAGCAATGAGAGTGCTTAAAGACATGTAATGAGTGGGTGGCATTTTTCAGCTTCGTAATGTAGCTTATAATTCATTTATTATCCTTGCTGCTGCTTTCGCTACTGTTGGAATGCAATTAAATACTACCTGTGAGTCCTGCTAAGCATCTGACGTGCCTGACCTACAAACTTCGGCTGCACAGGCAGTTGTATTGGATGCATAGTGGCATTAAAAAGCTAATTAAAAAAAAAAATCCCAATTTTCAGAGAGAAAAATAAAGATCTCCTGAGACAAAATCAAATGCTTCTCCACAGGCTCACAGAATTTTTGGAGACTGAAGATGACTAACCCTCATCTAGAGTTTCATTCATAGTTATTTCAGAATAGCAACATCTGGGAGTTACTCTGGACTGTTAGACATCAAAACTTGATTTTTAACACTGAAGCAAGGAGGGTGTTCCTGCATACATCTTCATCTACTGGTGGCCAATTAACATTAGCTAGGACAGCCACCATTTTCCAGGTGAGGCAGCCCCATCATAGCTGTCTTAGTTTCAGCTGGGACAGAGTTGTTTTTCTTCACAGCATCGGGTATGATGCTATGTATTAGTTTTAGGAGAAAAACAACACTGATAACACACCAGTGTTTCTAGTTGCTGCTGAGCAGTGCTGCACAGAGCCAAGGACATTTCAGTTTTCTGTTTCTACTACTGTCCTACCAACGGGGGGCACAAGGGGCTGGGAGGGGACAAAAATCAGGACAGCTAACTTTAACTAACTGGGCAAAGGGATATTCCATACCATATGATATCACGTGGAAGGAAAGCTCTGAAAGGGGTTGGGGTTCACTGGGTTCTCTTCAGCTGCTTAGGGGGTTACCTGGACATCAGTCAACAGGTGGTGCATTGCTTGTGCATCACTTGTCATATACATACATATATGTAGATATTTGTTATAACTATTATCTTTTTTTCCTTCCCCCTCTTCCTTTTCTTTATCTTAGTGAGTAGTTTTATCTCAACCCACGAGTTCTACTTTGGTTTTTTTCGATTCTCACCCCATCCCATGGGGAACAGAGGGAATGAGCAAACAACTGTGTGATGCTTGGCCATCTACCACAACACCAGCCCCTTACCAAGCCACAGTGCTCCCCATTTAATGCACTGGGCCTTTCATTCAGGCTCAAGGTTGTCACTGCCCTTGTTAACCAAAGGTTGGCATGAACATCGACAGCTTTCCTGGTGTGCCATTTACAATCAAGTAGTGCTTTCCACAAGATAGATGTGCCCCTCCTGAGAAGATCTGTCTTTCCCATCTGGGAGGGGCCCAGATAGCCCAGTCTAGGGAATGAGGCTGCTTGCACCAGACTGATACTGCTGCTCTAGGAGAAGCATCAAGAGGCAACAAGTTGGGGATTTCCTGGCTACTGTTGGTTTAAGCCACAGACAAGCAGTGGTAGTCCTGTCCTGTTCACTGAAAATTCTCTCTCGGTGATAGCACTAACTCTGTATGAAGAACTGCACACTGGCAGA
The DNA here is from genome assembly GCF_002078875.1 of Numida meleagris. Classification (NCBI taxonomy): domain Eukaryota; kingdom Metazoa; phylum Chordata; class Aves; order Galliformes; family Numididae; genus Numida; species Numida meleagris. The sequence continues at coordinate 150,919 of NC_034419.1, read as the reverse complement.
CAGCAGCTTCAAACACGACCAGATTTGTTTTATTAAGATAACTGACATCTGCAAGTCTTGCTACATGCATGCACATGCATTTCTCTCCACTTCTACAAGATTTAAAACTAGACCAGGAATTTCTCTAGAACACTCTCAGCAGCTGCCAAAACAAGAAAGGAGCAAGTTGGCTGCTTTGTGCTTTTTCAGACAGCTTTTCTGCAGAACAGTTTGGCAGCTTATTTGCACCCCTATTGGCCTGATACCTCTCAACTCTGCTGCAGGACCCAGGCACACACAGTCAGTGGAGAACCACTCCTTTACTAACATGCAACAACACTCCAGCCCCTCCCCAAACCACCTTAAGTCCTTCCCTTTGCAAAGAAAAACATGCTGCAGCAACACAAATAAAAATCAGCAGCAAATTTCAGCACTGAACTGCACTATCAGTGCATGTTTGGGCACAAACTAGCACCCACTGAAGTCAGCAGAAGTTTTTAAAGAGAAAACACCTCCCACACAAAGGAGAGACAGAGGAAGCAGTCAGAGCTGTGAGGCAAAAAAACTGCCTGTCAGAACAGGCTTGGACTGTCCTCTAGCAGGAAGAAGTTGTCCAGTGAGAGAGAAAGCTATTTCAGGAATGAATTAATAGTGAAAATTCTTGTTTAATAAATAAATAAACTGCCTTACCCAAACGTCTCTCTCAGCTTTCTGCCAAATGGACGCATGGCCAAGACATGGCTGCATGAACCTCTAGTGCAGGATCACTTGAAGACAACAGCCTGGATAGGAGCAGAAGGAAGTTGATGAATGGTGAAAAGGACATAGACAGAATGGACAGCAGAGCTGATTGTTACGCTGTTTGAGGAGATGACACTTTATTTGGACAAAGCACCCAGAATCTCTTCAAACTCACATCCAGCATCCTACTTTGAACAGCTTTAAGATAATCTTGCTTTGGCTTTCAGGGGCAATCCTGCAACAACTGCTGCCTGCTCCAAGCAGCAGGACATCAGCCATTCAGGGAGAGGAAAGAGAATTTTAGAGTAAGAACGAGACTGCACCACTGGAGAGAAGCAGCCAAATGATGTGCCCAATTTGGAGCCACATCTGGGGGAGGCAGGAACAGAAGCCACAGGAGAGAGGCCACAAGCATCTCTCCCCCTTGAAAGTCTCCCATACAGAAAAATGCTGTCTTGCTAAGGTGCCTCATCTGCAATTCAACCTTAGAGCTCAGTTTCTTGCTAGCACAAGGCTTTCATGAACACCGGATCAGTAACCAGGGTCTCACCAATGCACCAATATGGTCCCTCCCATTTTGTACAAGGCTTATCACACCTCATCTCCCCGGAGGAAGAAAGAAAAACAAAAACAAGGCAAAACCACAAGACAAACTACAGCCCTCCTTACAAGAAAAAAAAAAAAAAAGGCAATACAACCAGAAACAAAGAGTGAACTTCATAAAACCAGAACTCCAAATTATGAAGAGTTTGCCCTTGAGGCAGAGATAGAAGATGAGAAGTACAGAGTGTCTGAATGCAGAGATTTTTGTTGCTACCAAAAAGCAGTGAGAAACCCAGCAAATGACTTTACGTAAGCCAGATGTTTCTCCAGGGGAAAAAAAAAAGTAGAAAAATATAAATGTCTGGATTCCTCTTCTTCCACTCAGACTTGGTTCCCTTACCAGCTACTTTTTAAGGCCCTACATGTTTTTGGATTCCTTGAGAGCAGAGCAGCCACAATCATCTTCGCCATAGCGCATTTGGTCTCCATTTCCAGCAGGCCCTGATATTTGAAAGAAAGCCCAGATTCCAGCCTCCTGCAGGACCCCAGATTCGTAGGAACAGCTTCCAGGTGACAATACTTCAAATCTCAATTATTTGAAGCAACAAAAAGCAGCAGAGAAGCAAAAAAGGATAATGCAAAGCATGTGTAGCTTTAGCAATGACCACCACCACCAAGAGCAGAATAGAAAGAATGAATAGGGAGTGTTGGTGATCTCATCTTACACCATGTGGAGATGGGGGCCCCACCATACGGTGTAAGGTGGGTCCAGGCTGACCACAGAGGCTGAATGTCAGCAGTCTGGGTGTCTGCACCTGCCCTATGATTAATTACCAACCAGTAATTAATCACCAACCGCTGACTATGCCATCAAAGTGGAACCACAGCTTCCATCCTGACCAAGTTCCCAACCCAACAACACAATCAAGATACAGTTGAGCAGGGGAGCCCAGAGGCACCACTGACTCACACAGATCCACTGCAAGTAGCTCATCATCTCCAGCTGCTCAGGCCCACTGCCATCATGACTGCCAATGTCTGCCACAGACATCGCAGGCAAAGGTGTTCAGCTGCCGCCAGCTGCTGAAGAATGACTTCTGGACAAGTTCTCCCACACTTCCTTTGCAGGTGTCATCCGTGCTTTTGTAGCCACTGCAATGGCCACCAGCAGGCCCATCAGGCCTTCCCAGGCCACCAGCCAGGGTTCCTCCATGTGCTATCTCAGGCAGCAAAACATGCATGGGTATCAGAGCAGATCCTTGACGTGTTTTGAAGAGGGAAAGGGTGAAGGCAGAACCACAGCCAGATTATTAAAAGGAGACAGTGCTTACTGAGGTATTCCCACCTTGCTCCAATCCCTCCCAGATCAGTAAGAGGCCCTTGTCCCACCACTCCAGAACCACAGGAGGTGACAGCCATGACAGGGAGGGGCATGCTGTGGAGAAGTGGCACAAAATGGCTGCCTCCTCCCAGGCTGAGAGAGACCTCTCCTGAGGGAAGGGACAAACAGGGCACCAGAGGCTGCATCTGACTCTCCCAACCTGCTAGATATTTTACCACCTCCCTTCCCCATCCCATTAAATTTAACCAACCAAGCATTCAGAACTGAAGCACAATTATGAGAAAGATTTTGAGGCACAGGGGCAACTGGCTTGACATCCAAAAGAAATCCCACTTTCACATATTTCCTAAGCAGCCCAGAACATAACTGCCACAGACTGAGCCAATCAGTTGTAAATACAAGGATGTGTTGATGAAATGAACTATTTACATGATGTAGAAATAGCCTGATTTGCTCACACAAAGGATAGAAAATTAAAACAACCGCCAAAAGTAACTTGTCTATTTTGGAAACATGAGCCTCCGCGTTTGGATGATAGCAGGAAGAGTGTGTTTCCCTTTGTGCATCTTTGGGTGGCACAGCAAGCAGCAAGTTCAGAGATGTGAAGTCTGACTTGCATCACGCTTGAATTGCATTTGATACCACACTAAGAAATAAGCACCTAGGAGAGGGATAAAAGTGGACAAGAGAGGGAAAGTAAGCTACAACTAAATCTGAAGCTCTAAGTTTGTCTACTGCTCGCCTGGGATTCTAATGCTGTAAAGAGTCCTTCCCATCTCCATTCCATGGTTGTTCGGAGCACAACTCCCCTTGCCTATGCTCTGTCAGTGTAAGCATAAATAAGCCTTGCTGCACTGCCCGGAGAACATGCTCTATTTACTCTCCTGTTTCACATGCAGTTACCCTCATGCTCAGGATGTACTTGCTCTCCTTGCCTTTCCCACTCTGGCTAGAGTGAGCAGCCAGCTCTGCCAAGGAGCACTGAGGGAGGCAGGCTAGGATGGGCTATGCAAAAGCCCATGGGAAGTATTCAGAACTAACTACTTAAACTTCTGCCTTTAATTGAAACAGAGGGAGAAACATTTTGAAAGCACCAGCCTGCAGTCCCTCTAGCTGTTCAAGAGAGAAGACAAAGGGGTCCACTGGGGGAAAAAAAAAAAAAAAAAGAAATTCCCAGCCAGAGCAGGAGACTATCTGGTTTTGTAGAGTGGAGTACCACAGAGCATCTTCTAAGTGACTTGCCTGCAATCAATGTGTTAACCAAGAAGTTTCACTCTGCTGCATGTGGGAAGCAGCATCTCCTTGCCAAATTCCACCAATCTGAACATAACCAGCTTTCTCACTCAACCCTTGCTCCTACGCTTTATGCCCACATTTGCAAGGGAGCGTAGACAAACCCCAGTCTCTCCTCTCATGTAAGGCTTTTTCTAGCATTGACCCTTTCCTGATGTCAGCTCTTGTCTCCTCAGTAAATTACTCTGACAGGACATCGGCTCTCCAAGGAAATATCTCAAGTCCGGAAGCCAAGACATGCAAAACAGTGATGGCTGAGGACTAGGCAGGCATGTTGCTCCCCACCATTGAGGCCAGAAGGCTTGGAAAATGCTCCTTCAGGTCCCATAAGAAAGATTGCTTTGCAGATGGCAGGATGCTTTTCAGACAAGTCATCTCCTTCCTTTGGCAAGGGGGCTTTAAAGTGGAGCAGCAGCAGGATACTCAGACTCGCATCTCCTGGGATGAGGTACCATGCAAGAGCTGCCCGCATGTTAGTTCTTTGACCAAGGCCAGTGCAAATAGCAGCTGTGGTCTTCTAGCCAGACACAGCTCAGTGACTGCTCAAACATGCTCACGGAGCTTGTGCTAACTGCAGATATCCCATTCCACACCTTAGCAGGAAACTGTAAGAAATTAAGGGGAAATAAATATAAACAAACACCTGACAAACCTTTACAAGTGCACAACAAGCCTCCAGCATTCCTCCATTCCTTCCTCAGGAGCTACTCTACTGTGTAATTACAAGAGAAAACCTAAAGGCCTTCTTTCCCCCACATAGCAGGTAGCTATTTTCATTTGCTGAGCCACAAACAAGCTTCTAATATATAGATTCCCATCATCCAGTCAAGTAGTAAACAAATTCTCACTGCACACACTCCATAAGCTCCTGTTTTAGCCTTCAACCACCTACCCTGCTCTGCAGTGGCCCAAGCTCCTTATGCAGTAAAACTGGAGATCTTTCCTGCTCAGGCCCGAGGATTAGAAGAACAAATATGCACAAAGCTGAGGAACAATTAAATAGATAGTAATTTCATTTCTTGCTGGTTAGATCAGAAGAAGGAATGATGGGAGGGAAAAAAATATATACCCATTTTTCCTGAGCTAGGACAATGGACTTTGCATCCAGCTCTACATCAGCCAGTTCTTGCCTGCGTGTTTCCAGGTGAGCTGCAAATGGCAAGCTGTTAATAACCTTACCTAACCATTCTTAGTAGCCCACTTGCACCAGCGCTCAGGAAAAAAACAAGCGTCCTGAACACTGGCAGAGCCAGCTAAGTCCTGCCCTGCTGTGAACAGAGCCACGGGACCCAGAACTCATCAGATGGTTACCTGCAAGGCCCCGACTATTTGCTTTCCTGCAAGAAGATCTGCTACCACAGCAGTTGTGAGCAAAACTCTGCCATGCCTTCACAGGCCACGCTTAACATCAAAAGTCTTTATCTATTTATTTTCGGCACAGAGGAATGCTTGGGGTCAAGGCCAGTCCCATCCTTAAGCTGTTCTTTGTTCCCTGCTTCATCCAATACCCCATCCCTCTCCTCATCCTCCCACATACCCCTACAGGTCTTAAAAATTAAAACTGTGCATGAAACCAAACACCACACCTGAACATCTCCCAGCAAACACTTTTCATGGTCACAGAAGAATACTAATCAACCACTAAAAAAAAAAATGAATAGGAGAACAGCATGCCCTTATATGGGCAGAGGCTAGACAAGCATCTGACAAACATCAATTTTAAAGAAAAAATAATATTTATTTGTAATATAAACAAAGTCCCAATATTGGATCAGTATATATATAGTGTCACTAGTTTTCCTTCATAACTCAGAAGGCAGAACCATTCCTCGCTAACAAGCTCCATTTGTAATCAGAAAATCGTCTTTCTTCTTTAAAAGAAAAAAAACAACTAACAACACAGGAAGCCTTTACAAACCAGCTTAGCTGTAATGCAATGCAGATGCACTGTCAAAAAATCCCTGAAAAAGTAAATTCCTCAATGAGGTAAGATGAAATTAAGATATTCTCAGTTTGCTCACTCGCAACCATACTTACACTCATTCTCTCTTCTAATGACCCATGATCCCATCGTTGTTACTAACAAAACCTAATGAACAAGCAAACAAAAAACAACCAGAAAACAACAAAAGAAGTTCATTCCAACATTCTGGTAACATCTTTAACAAAAAAGAACTTTTTCAGGATGTGACAGCATCAAACATTCCTCCAGATGGAGGGATTTTTTTTAATTTTTATTTTTCTTCAAAAATGTACAAAAAAATTGGATACTTAGAAAAAAATCCGTGGCTTTTTTTCAGTTACATGAGAGTTAAAGTGGCCAGGGAGGGGGGGAGAAAGGAAGGACTACATTGCAGCCAATAAAGAAATCTCCAAATCCGTTCTGCCCTGCTCCCAGAGATTATTACCACTTCCTCCCCCTCCTGGCTCGGTATAAGGTGTTTGCCAAACACTAGCCAAAAATATAAACAAGTCTTCTCAGAATAGAAGGCACAGCATAAAGTTATTTGAAAGAGGAAGAAAAAAAATAAAAATCAGAACCTCTGTTGAAAGCTCCAGTCATCTCAGAATTTGCCAGCTAATATATATATATTCATGTATATATATATATAAAATTCTGTTACAACACTCATCAGCACTTCCACATCTCTCCACTCCTCTTGCACACTCAACATGTGCCAATTCAGTCCTCTTCTGTTATGGGACCCCCGCTATGCTCTAGGCTCTTGCCATGTCATCCAACTCCCCAAGCATGTGCACACATGGGAAAGACTCGACCCTGCACCAGGGATGCCAACATCATGACTCCTTTCTTTTCCCAGGAAGCTGGAATGATTTCAGGCCAGCTGGATGACTTTAAGTCGGTCAACAGGCAGCAGAAAACGAAGCTGGGCTCAGACATGCTTCTACCAACTCTGGAGGCTACAAAGAGTTTTCCCTCTGGGCAATAGCAAACAGTGTTTTGGCAGGGGTGGCATTAAAACAAACTTGCAGCTTAGTCACCTTGGCTGAATCAGTGCAGAGTTTATGATTGCGAATGCAGGAGTGGTGAAGGGGTTGCGCTTAAGCCCAATTGGCCTTCCACACATCACAAAGCTTCCTACCAGATGCTAACAACAACAGCAGCAGCATGTATCTCTCTATGGAGTACCCAGTTAATATGCCAGGACATACCAAGGCTTCACAAAGTGTGCAAAATGCATTTGGTCAATATAAACATTTGATTAAAAAAATAATAAATGATCAAACAAGAAACAGAATAAAATACCGGTTTTGCAACCTTGTCTGTACAAACAGTCAGGAACTTACATATTTAAAAAGAGTTTGAACCCAAAGCTTGAGTAAGATCTACTTTTTTTCCTCTTTAAATCTAAAAAGTAAACTTGGTTTTAAAACAGTCTTGGCCCAACACTTTTTGTTCAAGGTTTCCAAGTGCATAAGTCTCCTCACTTTCCACAGCAAGCCAACCCTGGTAGCTCTTCACACATGTGCATGCTCTGACGGTCCCAATGCACCCAGGAAAGGAGTTATTGCTGGCAACAGCTGCATTCAAAATGCTTTAACATCGCCCATGTCAGATAACCCCTGTAAAAAGGCTACCTATTCAAACCACTTTCATTGGGATACTAATGAATGGCATTAGCCTTCTTAAAGCAGCAATGAGGCACCTCTGCCCAGAGAAGCTAGTCCTTTCAGAGCTGCCTGGCAAGACATTTTTTGTAAGAGTTGAAATGCTCAAGAGAAGCAATTTGATGCCCAAGTTTCCAATGAGGTGGCATCTTCTTCATGTGGACTCCAGCGTGTTCAGCTGAAACAGGTTGTGGTTGGTGGGGGTGGTAAAGTAGAGCTGTTCACTGGGCGAGCGGTTGTCACATGGGCTGTTGAGTCCCAGAGTCCTCTCAAAATCCAGGAGCTGGCCCATGAAGTTAAAGTTTGGGGAGATGTTGGATTTTTTCCTTTTCACAAAGTCATAGGCATCATTAAGGGACAAGTTGAGTTTTTGCATCAAGTAGGCGACAGTGACTGTTACAGACCGGCTGATGCCAGCGAGGCAGTGAACAAGGATCCCACACTTCTTGGAACGGGCCTCATCTGAAACAAGACAAGGGGAAGGGGGAGTCCATTATTCTGCACCAAGAAAGCACAGCTTTGGAGAAGGGCCAGGAGGCAGCTGCATGCTCAAAGGACTAGGATGACTGCCAGAACTGGATCCTCTGCTCCCACTGACACCATCTCACATCCCTTTGACACCTCACCCCTTCCAAAAGAGCTACTGAGAGATTCCCACCATGCAGCAACGTGACACAGCCCCATTCGGCACAGCAAGACCACGCATCTCAGACACTAAAGGGCTGATCAAGCTTGGCACACATCCCTTCCCCAGAGAGCATCAGCCCCTCTAAAGGCAGACAAGGCTGGAGAGGACAGCTCCAGGGAGATGCTGGGCATAGCACAACCACCACCAAAGCAACACCTGGCTGCACGCAACATGGGAGCATGGCCCAACACTGTGCAAACAATTTTCCTTTGCTATTCTCATCCTTCCACTAGAAAGTTATCTGAATGTAGTCAAAGCCAAGTGAAGCCAACCCTGAAGTGCAGGAACTTCCCTTATTGTGAAATCATTTTTAGGATTGAAAGAAGTACACTTCACTACAAACAAATGCTTGTGTTGGAGAAGATTCTCAGAACGAATGGCAGCGGGGAGTAGGAATGCAGGCTGTACCAAAAAAATTACAAGAGAACAGCAACAACATTTCCCCTCCCTGGCCACTGATTGAAAAGCACACACATACTCATTGTCTCTCTCACAGCCAGAACAGCATGACCCCTCTATGAATTGACATCTTGGTGCTAAAAGAGGGACACAGTGCTGAGCACACTGAGTGCATACAAGTACACAGCTCTGCTTGCTTCTGGACAGTTATATTTGCAGTCCATTGCTTGAAAGAGTTTGGCAAGGAGGGAGAAGGTGACACGAGAAAGAGGGTCCCCATGCAAAGCCAGAGGTAGAGACACTCTGGCACCATCAACGTGGGAACCTGCAGGCAAAGTGAAATCCAGACCCAAGCCACAACAGGATCCTGTCCCAGCATCTAAAACCAGGCAGGGATTTCCAGTGCCATGGGCAATAACCCCCCAGCACATCCAGCCCTTCCGCCACTCTCTCCCTGCTCCATATTCTTCCAAGACATTTTTGCTTTTCATCTGACTTATGCTGCATTTCTTGGTGTTTGATTTTTAGAGTGAGGTAATTAATCCTTCATTTCCTGCCATTAAATGGAAAGCATGAGCACTGTGTTCACAGGGACACTGCCTCACTGGAGCAGACAGCTCCAAAAAGCCACATGCCAGCAAGGACCCTGTAAGCTACCCATGATGTTTAATAATGGGTTCTGCATGGGCAGTGCAGACAGGACATCAGACAGGTCCCTGTTGCAGGCAAAGGTGCCCCTTGCCCTTACCTACCCCACTATACTTTCAACCAGATACAAAGCCATCAAGCTTTTAATAGTTAATGATCTGTGCCAATTTCCCAAGTAAATCAGAACTGATGAGGCTAATGACCATCACCAACAGCTCATACTGGAAGTGAGCATCCCCCTTCAGCTCAGACACTTCCAAAAGAAAAAAACAGTAATTTTCGAAGTTAATCCTAGGGAAAAGGCATCTGCCCTTGTGCCCCCCTCAACACTCAGCCCAGGCTGCCTCGGAGGCTGTCTTGCATGGCACTTTTCCTAGCAGAGCTCTGGAGTGTAGTTATAATCACTTATTGTGTTGATACTTACCATAGGAGAAGTAACCACACAAGGAGTTAGTTATGCTGAGGAGACTTCCAGCAGGATTACAACTAGACTAGCAAATCACCTGATGAGAAGCCTGCCCCCACCCCCTCCCCCCCCCCAACCCTGAGACTCTATCCACACTCAGGAAATTGCTGGCACCATTCACAGTAACAGAGTTCCCAGCAGCACTCCTTCCTGCAAGCAAAGCAGGTGCCCAGAGCTCCACATTGCCTCAGCTCAGTATTTCACACCATAGCAAATCCCCATTGAAGGGCAAAGAGCAGCAGGACTGCTTTCCCAGCACTGCTCACAGGAGACCTGGCTCAAGTGCTGGAGTTCCAGACAGGGAGGACTCCCAGCGAACGCACACCAAAGGCATCACTCCAGCAGCCGGATGGCACACTGCTAAGCTAGCAATGATGCCGTGGCCCAGAGAGGTAAGGCTAGAGACTGGCAGCAGCACTGGGAAGCTGCTTGCCACATTCTCCAGTGGTGAGCATGAGAAGAGATGTTCTGCCAGCTACCTACCAATAAAAGCAATGGCCTCAGGAAAGAACTGAGAGAGGTTCTGGCTCCAGTGATCTGAGATGGGAATCTGCTTGTATTTGAACTCTCCGTCATGCTCAAACATGTTTGGTAGATTGGGAGTCACATTCAGGATGTACTTAATGCCGTATTTGCCCAGGATGTCCAAGTTGGTGGAATCTTTGGCGCAGCCCAGATACAGGTATGGTAGGATCTGGACTGGAAAAGCAGGCTGATTGCTGGGGATGGGGCTCCCATCTGACTCTGTAGCGCTGCTGGGTTCCCGGTCAGATTCACCATCCGAGCAGTCAGAGCTTATCCGCAGCCCTCCAAGGCCGAGGACGGATGCTGGGGGAGAGTTGTTGGGTGAGGAGCTGTCAAGGTTTGTCTCGCAGTGCTCTGAATATTCAGTCTGAAACTTATTAAAGCCACCTGGGTAAGGGAAATGGAGAAAGGCAGAGAGAAATATGTTTTACTTTTCCACACAGGATAGCCTTCCACCTGAACACACATGCATGCGCTCAACTGCCCAAAAAGCACCCTAAGGAAGGCTTCCCCCAGGCTCTTACTGAGCAAAGAAGTCCCACGGAAAGAGAGTTTCTTACTGAGTCTGATAAATACCAAACAAATTTCAATTGCATCAAAAGAAACAAACATCCAAAAACATAATGAATGGCAAGAGACAATCTTGCCAAATTTAGCTTCATGAGATGTAGTTCAGGCAGGAGTTATTATGCCACCTAAGCAGAAAAGCACAGAAGCATCTGAAAAGACAAAGTAAGGACAACAAGCAAATACCCACCCCAGGCCATAGAAAACCATAAAATAACATCAAGCAGGGAAAAAGGCTGTATGTTTTGCCAAAGAGCCATTCTCACCTCTAACTTATCATTACAAACATTTTGTGACAGGGCAGCATCACAGGGTCACTCTTCACCCGGACCAAAGCATGACCAAGGAAATCCTTCCCTTCATGCCTGTCCTCAAGTCCTTTCTCTAGCTCAACAGGGAGGGAAGGAAGGCAGAGAGAAGCAAAAACCCCTACCAACCTGCCTCCTTCCAGGCAGCACTAAGCTGTTAGTGAGCCATCAGGAGCTGATACTGACAAATTGTTTAATTAGAAAGGCCTCCTGGAAAATAAGTTAGCAGAGGGTTTGGGGTCATAGTGCAGGACAGGCAGCTCCTGCCGCATCCATTCACCAACAGGCACTCTTCCTCCCGCGGCCGGCAGCACCGAGGAGCCATTTTGGAATTTTAATTTGAAACAGCTCTCACCGAGTTTCCCGGAAAAAAAAAAAAAAAAAAAAGGAGAGAAAGGAGCTGCTTAGCCCCCCCGTGCCCACCGGGGAGTGCTCAGACCAACCTTCAGCACTGCTCCTTCCTATTGGAAACGAGAGCGATGGGGACAAGGGCCGCGGTCCCAGAGGACCGGCGAAGCTGCACCCACCCGCACGGGCGGACAGCGGAAGAATAGCTCTGGGGGAGGAGGGTGGAAGAGGGAAGAGGCCCCTTGCTTGGGGCCCGACTCTCGGACACCTCCGGTCACTTCGGAAGGAGGCTCCTGGGAGCGGATCTACAAATACCCGCCTTTACTGCCCGTACCGGGGAGGACATTCCCCCCCCCTCCCCCCTAACTGAGGGCTCCCGAGAAGCAGCGGCGTTGTGAAAGATCTGCCGGTAGCAGCCTCCACCACCTTGGCCCAGCTGTTATTTCTTTCTCAACGCCGCCTCCCAGCGACCGGAGAGGAGCGGGGCCGGAGACAGCTGCGGAGGCCGGGGGGGTGCTACGACACGACCCCCCCAGCCTCAGCGAAGGGCACGTGCGCAGTACCCGGAGACCCCTCGCTCCTCCAGCGCTCTACCGGGGGCGGACAGCCCCCTTCCAGCCAATCTGCTGTTTCCGAGGGGAAGGAGAGGGGAACGCTTTTTTGGGGAGGAGGGGGTTGAGAGGACGTTTCTGGAAAGGAGGGGCACCCCGGGGCGGCAGTGGCACAGCCGGGGTCAGCCGAGAACAGCGCGGCGGGGCGGACAGGGACGCTGTGTCCGCTGGCGGGGGACGGAGAGGGGCAGAAGGGAGCGGGGCGCTCCCAACTCCCACCATTTTGTGAAGAGGATGGAAGCGGGGCGGGGAGAAAGGACAAGACCCGCTGGCGGGGACCTCACCTTTCAGGTAGTAGGCTTTGCAGCCGTCGTCGCGCAGCTTCTGGAGCAGCAGCCCCAGGACGGAGCCGGCGGCCCCGGCGTCCTGCCAGTCGGCGGTGGCCTCGTCGTAGAGCAGCACAGTGTCGGCCTTGCAACGCTTGACGAAGCGCTCCTTGTCCTCGTGGTTGGGGATGATAGAACGGATGGGCAGGTTGCCCTTTTTGAGGCGGCGGAGCATCAGGCCAGGGATGGCCAGATTGATGGCCGTCTCGATGTGCGAGCTCTCGAACAGCTCGTGCGAGCGGCAGTCGAGCAGCAACAGCGAACGGCCGCCGCCCGACTCCAGCTCCTCCTGCAGCCACTCGGCGCTCTTGCACGGCATCGCCGCAGCCATGGGCGCCCGCGGGGAACTCCCCCAGACCTGCGTTTTCATGGGGCTCGGCAGCAGCCCTCCACCCGCTCCCCTCCGCCGCGGCGGCAAACCGTGCCGAGCTCCACGCGGCCGTGGGTACGCGCTGCCTGCGGCCCGGAGCGGAACGGCCCCACCGTGCCCTACACGGCGCGCCCCATTCCGGCGGCCTCAATTAAAGCGGAGCTTCGCTGCCGGCCCTGCGTGTCATGCCGCGGGGGGCGGGCGGAGGGCGGGGCCAACGCTCACCATCTCGCCAATGCCACGCCCCCAGCGCTCTGCACCAATGAGGCGCAGCGGGAGGGGGCGGGGACAAAGCGCGGGAAGGGGCGCGGGGTCCTGCCGACTGCTGGGGGGCCGGAGCGAGGCTCCTTAACAAAAGCGGCGCTGGTGGAACTCCCCGCTCGCTTGGGGAAGAGGCCTCAAAGTGGACTGCCCTCATTGTGCCCGTCCCCTTTTAGGCTAATTCTTAAGCCCGGCCCCTGCTGGAAACGCAGAACCGACGCAGCACTTGAGCCCTTGATTATCTTCGGGCAAGCTGAGCGTCCCGCTGCAAGTCTCTGTGTGTTCGGCGGGACCGTGCTAGGAGCCGTTTGCGGATTTCATTGCTATCAGCAAAATAAGTGTCTTCGGCGTTGTTGTTCCGTGACTCAAGCGCGCGCCCCAGAAAGCGGAAGAGCTGAAGCCAGCCACTTCCCCTTGCTTGATTTATTTTTACTGCTGGTTGCTGTGGAAAGCTGTTGTGATTCAGTGCTGCAGTAGGAAGTCACCAACGCAGCTCTTACAGCAAAGGATGTTGAGTTTCTTATGCAAGCCATGGTGAAAATAGCTGACCTTTCCGTGTGTTTCACAAAGCGCCTTCAATCTACACGAAGAACAGCAATGGGCTGTGCAAGGAAGGCTCGTCTGTGTCTAAAACCCTTCGTGTGCTGCATGTGCTCCGTGTACTCAGTGCCAAGAAACTTGCTTGGCTCCCTTTTGGAAGTGCGAAGGAGGCAGCTGTAACCATGGTGACAACGGGAGGGAGAGGTTTCACCTCTATTTCGTGGTCACATTGGCAACCACATAAGTTTCAGAACGAGATAGGCTCCAGGCTCATGTCACCTGCAGAGGGGAGACCAGATTTCAGTCTGAGGAGGGTGAAGGCCAAAGGACAACACCCGGCAGCACTGAGACATCCTTGCCTCCCCAGCCAGGAGCCGAGGGGCATGGGGAGAGGGCAGCAGAGAACGCCCGGGTCCTTCCATGTCCTTCAGTCAGGAGCACGTGTCATCCCAGCAAATTCCTCTGAAACGCAGCCCTCCCGGGCGTGGAGGCCGTCGGTGGGATCCAGCCGGGCAGGGCTGGCAGCTGGAGCCAGTGGTAGCCCGTCCGCTTGCTGCCCTCTTGAGTCAGCTGCTCCAAAATGCAGGGCAGCCAAGAAGTGAGTAGAAAGGAAGTCATGGTCCTCCTGCGACAGGTCCCTTCCCTCTCCTGTGTCCTCCCTGCAGCCACCTCCTGCCGGGGGACTTCTGCAGAGGAAGACCCCACTGCTCTGCAGAGAACCTATGGTATCCCCTTCAATCTCCTGCAAAAGGAACCCATGCACACCAAGTCTGGTTTCCTTTTCTGCAGACAAAGACAAGGCGGAGCAGAAGCACATGGCTGGGATGAAGATGCTCCAGCACAACAGCGCTGGCCCTGGTGTTTTGGTGATGTTATTCTGGCCACACACACGGCTTTGCTGAGATCAAATGTCAGCACACATCCAGAAATGAGCAGCATTCAGCTGAGCTCCAAAGAGTCCCAAGTGTTTGAGAACAAGGACACACAGCGATAAAAGCAGGTTAGCAACAACTAGCTCAGGCCCCTTACGCTTTCATGGGTCCTTTCCACCTGGGTCTTTGTCTCACGTTTTAGAAACACAGACCATCACGTAGAGTCATGGCAAAACAGGGGGTAATAGCATTGTTAGATGTCTACCTAAGACTCTTTCCAGGCTTGACATAGCCCAGCAATGGGCATTGCTTCCAGCAACAAGACAGCCATGATGTCGTGCCAAGGGAGTAGCTGAAGTCAGAGGAAAGGGAAGAAGGTTCCACAGAATATGCCTGCAGGGAAAGACAATGAAGGGAACCTATAACAACTAATGCAGAGTCTGGCACCCAAAGCACCATGAGGGGTCTCAGGGCTCTAGGTCCAGGGTAGAGTGGAGGCAGGTTCCTGCTTGGGGTGGCCAGAGAACCGCTCCCAGCCTACCTCACCTTCCCAGGTGGCCTTGTGCAATAGGTATGAGGCTCTGGGACTTGAAGGACAGGTAAGTAAGGATGCTGAAGAAAGTCCATGTAGAGGGCTCTCTAGGGCGAGTCAGCCACTCCCATGCCTCAAGACTGTCTCTGGCAGGAACAAAACAAATGTGATTGTCATAGCTGACTCCTTCTAAGGGGAACTGAGGGCTTGATATGCTGACCAGTCCCTACCCACAGGGCAGTCCTCTGCCTCCCTGGGGCCTGGGTCAGTGACATCACACAGAAGCTCCCTGGTCTGGTGCAGCCCTCTAATTATTACCCACTTCTGGTAGTTTGGGCTTGCAGCAATGAGGTCATGGGGAGAAGCCTGCGGGCTATCAAGAGGGATTTTATAGTTGAGCCAGGGGCAACAATGCCAGGGTTGGGGTGAGACTGACAGCCCAGCTGAAGTGCATCTACACCAATGCATACAGCATGGGCAACAAGCAGGATGAACTGGAAGCCATTGTGTGGCAGGAAAACTGTGTCTTAGTTGCTATCACTGAAACATGGTGGGACAACTCTTATGACTGTGTTGCTGCAATGGAAGGCTATAAGCTATAATCCCTTCTAAAGATAGAAGGGATAGGCAAGGAAGTAAGGGCAGTGATGTGGCTCTCTATGTTAGAGAGTGTTTCTGTGTTGTAGAGCTCAATGCTGGGAATGATAATGTTGAGTCCTTATGGGTGAGGATGAAGGGAAAGGCCAACAAGTCTTACATTCTGGTGGGAGTCTGTTAGAAACCTCCCAACCATGATGGGAAGTTTATAACATCTGTCTCTCCAGGATGGAGAGATTGATGAAGCCTTCCACAAGCAGCTGACAGATGTCACACAATTGCCAGCTTGTAGTCACAGGGGTCTTCAACTTACCTGACATTTGCTGGAAATACAATACACCAGAGAG
The DNA here is from genome assembly GCF_002078875.1 of Numida meleagris. Classification (NCBI taxonomy): domain Eukaryota; kingdom Metazoa; phylum Chordata; class Aves; order Galliformes; family Numididae; genus Numida; species Numida meleagris. The sequence continues at coordinate 134,986 of NC_034419.1, read as the reverse complement.
GAAGCAATCTAGGAGGTTCCTGGAGTATGTGGCACATAACTTCCTGATGCAGCTGGTAAGAGAGCCCACTAGGAGAGATGCTGTGCTGGACTTGCTGTTTGGGAACAGAGAAGGACTGGTGGGAGATGTGGAGGCTGGGAGCTGTCTTGGGCAGAGTGACCACGAAATGGTAGAGTTCTCGATTCTTGGTGAGGTTGGAGGCGGTCAGCAAAAAACTGCTCCCTTGGGCTTCTGGAGTGCAGACTTTGAATTGTTCAGGACCCTGCTAGGGAGAGTCCCTTGGGATTCAGTCCAGAAGGGCGAAGTGATCCAGGAAGTTTGGACACCCCTCAAGAAGGACGTTTTAGAGGCATAGGAGCAGGCTGTATCCCTGTGCTGTAAGATGAGCTGGCAGGGAAGATGACCAGTGTGGATGAACAAGGAACTTTTGCTGAGGCTCCAGGAAGAAGAGAGTTTATGATCTTTGGAAGAAGGCTTAGGCAATTTGCGAGGAGTACAAGGACGTCACCAGGGTATGCAGAGGGAAAATTAGAGAGGTCCTCCGGAGCCAAGAAGGCAAATGGCATCCCGGCTTGTATCAGAAATAGTGCAGCCAGCGTGAGCAGGAGTTGATCGTCCCTCTGTACTCAGTTCTGGTGAGGCCACACCTCGAGTGCTATGTTCAGGTGTCATGGTTTTGTGATTTTCAGTTATTGGTATTCCGCATCATAACATCATGTAGTGTATGTACCTGGTTCTCAGAAGAGAAGGACTACTACATTCCCCAGGGGACTTTGCTCCTCTGTTACCATTTCCGGTCAGAGGGAAAGATAAAAACTCACAGATCACAAGACCTTGTTCTCTTTCCACCCGTCTCTCGTCCCAGCAGCATGTCACTCCCCAGCCGTCTTATCGTTGGTTTTAGAGTAAGGCCTACCTTGATTTTTGGACATTATCTCTCATTGTATTGGATTTATTAGCTTAAATTGTAATTATATTGTATTATAGTGTGTTATTTTGCATTCCGATATCTTATTTAGTAAACTAGTTTGTTTCTCCTCAGATCGTTGCCGCTGTTTTGTTTTTAGGCCCATCTCCCTACTCTTTTTCCCTTTTCCCTTTCCCGAGGCGTGGGTCCATGGGTCCCCCACCCCATTCGTCATGGAACTGGGCCGAACACCCGTAAACCGTTGACATCAGGTTTGTGTTTCTCAGTACAAGAAAGACATCAAGGCCCTGGAGCATGTCCAGAGAAGGGCAACAAAGCTGGTGAGGGGTCTGGAACACAGGTCTTATGCGGAGCAGCTGAGGGAGCTGGGATTGTTTACTCTGGAGAAGAGGAGGCTCAGGGGAGACCTTATTGCTCTCTACAATTCCCTAAAGGAAGGTGGTGGTGAGGTGGGGTTCAGCCTCTTCTCTTATGTAATTAGCAATAGGACAAGAGGGAATGTCGTCAGGTTCATAGAATCATAGTTCTGCCAGGGGGAGATTCAGTTTGGACATTAGGAAGAATTTCTGATCAAACACAGTGGTGAGATATTGGAACAGTCTGCCTAGGGAAGTGGTGAAGTCACCATCCCTGAAGGTGTTCAAGATTGATGTAGATGTGGCACTGAGGGACATGAGTGTGCATGATAGTGATAGGTTGGCACTTGGACCAGATGATCCTAGTGGCCTTTTCCAACCGTAATGAATCTATGATTCTATGATTGTATGCGGCTTGGGTGTGGGATAGGGTTTCCAAGCATTTGAAGACTGAAGCAAAAGTATTTGCAATCAGAAGCTGGTCAGTTAAATAACATTTTATTCTTAAAAATGAACCTCTGAGAAACACATCTTTCTTTGTTTTTGTTTTTTTTTTTTCTTTTGTTTTTGTTTTACTATGCACTTTTTAACAGCATTGCACCCTAAAAGGGTTTTCCTTCCAGTCTCATACGTTAAGTCAGCTCTGCCCCCAGCAGCTCTGGGCTGTAGCTGCTAGATCTCCCAGCTCATCTTCTCACTGTTCAGTCAGCTGTTTTCAACATCTAATAACAAGTACCAGGTATTATTCACTGCCCAGATATCAATTCATAAAGCTTCTAGGCTCCTTTCAGCAGGTGCCCTCACCTGCCTGTGGTCACATATCCATCAGTACCCAGAGAAGATGCTCCGCCTTGGCAGTTCAACCATGAGTACTCCAAGAAGCATTGTGTGGGCTGTATTTAATCTGGGAATTGGCTTAGAAATCATCTGAATCACCAGGGTGACTTCTGCTTTGCTCTGTGACATTCAGTGAAATTGCTGTTTTCTGTACTGCTTCCTCATTACCTCTGCAAGCACTCAGGTGCTAGGGAACCAGACAGAAGGGCTAGTCTGCTGCTAGCATCCTCCTTGCAGTGCTGAATTTCTGATTTAATCACCTTTATTTTTTTAAATAAAAAGGATTTTTTCTTTTTAATTTAACTTCAGTTCCTCTTCCTAGTTACTTAATTGAGGTGGGAGTTATTCTGCCAGGGAAGGGCACTAGTTGATAGTTTACTCCATGCTTCATTATTGCATGTAAAAAATTAACTCCTGGCAGAAAAATAGATGCCAGGTTTTAGCAGTTAAAAAAAAAAAAAAACACCTCAAATTTTCTTTCTATTCCTGCAGTAGTTTGTGACTATTTTTATCAACATTAACACTGAACCAGGGTGGAAATACTCCCTAAAAATTTTAGAATTCACATTTGTCTTTATGTATATTCAGCAGAAATCTAGCTCCCCAGCCTCCGCACTGCCTAATTTGGATTCATTAGCTTCAGACACCCACTAGAACAATGTCAAATGACTTTGGCCTGGTGAAGCATCTCACCCACAAACACTAAGCAGGAGGACATGCTGTACACTACTTTCTGCAGCGAAGCCATCCCTGTGCAGCAGCGGCTGTGAATCTGAAGGCATCTCTCTTGGAAGTGGGAAGAGATTTTGCCATTTCTCACACAGCCCTGCTGCAAAGTCTGCAGAAGGAAGGCACCCAACGCCTCCTGTTTAAAAGGAGGTGCAGGCAAAGTACATGCAGCCTCCCAGTGTCTTCACATTGTGCCGTCTCTACTTCTGTTCCTCCTTCTTACAGATTACACTTGATCTCCAGGAATCTCCATTCCTGTCATCCACCTGACTCTTTTTTTGTCATCATCTTTGCCCCTCATCAGACATGGAAAGCGTCTTTGAGGTTAAGAAAACCCCTCAAGAGCTCCAATGAAAATCTGTGCCCAGATTTCAGCCTTCCGAAGGGGACTGAGCGCAGGAGCCTTCCCCTTGGGCTTGTTCTTGCCTTGCCCCACCGTGCATGTTCCTCCAGGTACAACTAGAAGCTTGGTGGCCACCATGGAAAAGCAAAGCTGTACAGAGTGCTGCAGCCTATGTGAGAATTGGATCTTATCTTGCCTTTAAATGCTTTCACAGCAAAAAAAAAGGCTCCAAGAACTCAGTTTTTCGATTTTCTATAAGCAACTCTTAGCAGTTACAGATGTGCAGAAGAGCTGAGGCTGGAGGTCCCTCTGGAGGGCACCATAGTGAGGTTTTCTAGAGCAGGACCTCATCCCAGTTGAGTATACCAATATCTCTGAGCATGGAGACTCCACACCCTCTCTGGGCAACCTGATGATGTTGGACTACCCTAAAAGTGAAAAAGTGTTTTCTTATGCTTAATTGTCATGTTTCAAGCTTCAATATGTTCTCATTGCCTCTTGTCCTTTCACTGGGCACCCAAGAAGAGCTCCATCTTCAGTTTGAGGAAACCTCCACATTTTTGCAGAAAAGGGTTTGCTTCTGCCTGGTTGAAAAAAAAAAAATCCAATCTGCAGAGCCAAAATCTAATTTATCTAGGAAATATTAGGCCAGCTTTTTTTCACACTGCTTTGGGAGACAACTGGCTAAATGACAGCTTGGGGTGTCCCCAAGACAAACCCAGCAGAGAAAGGAGGACAGATGAGACAAGAGTCCTCCAGCTAGGAGGGCAGCCTCCGATTCAACCAGATGGGCACAAAATACATAGCATGTAACTTAAGATATATATCTATGTGCCTCATTTCTAATCATTCTCCATTTTGTATGATAATAAAAGGCTGTTCTTAGTAAACAGGCACGTAGAGAGGAACAACCCAAGGACCCCTTGGTGGTCTCTGAGTGCCTCCCCTCTCACCCATTTGCATCCCCACCACCTCCCAGCTCTACAGGCTAGGTGTACATGACCACCCACCCTCCACACACATCAGTTCCTTGGCGGTTTCTCCCAGGCATCCAGGCTGTTTGCAAGAAGCAATTTCCTGCAGAGAAATACTTATTTTCATGGAGGCTGAGTGGCAAGCTTCCTGGTGCAGGCTTTTCACTGAAACAATTGTGAAAATGGCTTCGTCACTCATCAGGCACTTCTGTAAATGAGCTTGGGCTTGCTTCCCCAGCTTTTCCCCATCCTTGCTGATGGGATGAGGTTTGATTGCTCATCCTTCCCAGGCTGCTGCTGGGATGCAGGCTTGTAGCAAGAGGAGCAGCTGTATGGGAAAGCCCTGACTTAGCCAGACTGGCTGAGCAGTGCTTGGGATCTGCCTTCTTCACACCGCCTTGCTGGGTCTGATTTCAAGTAGGGTGACCAGATACTGGGATAGGACCTCTTTCCCAGCACAGCTGGGCAGCCACAGCTCCTGAGCATGCTCCTGCATGGGTTGGAGCCAAGGCAGCCCTGGCAGCTTTGGCAGAGCAATCGGAGGTATACACTGTAACAAGACTGGAATTGCACCCAGGAATGTGCTGGTGCACCACACCTCTGCCTATGGACAAAACCCTAAACTGCTCCAATTAAATCCTTGTTTGATGCTGAGATACTGGGGAAGGAGCCTGCATGGTTCTGCCCCTTCTTTATGTGTCTGGTGTTAAAGTCAACTGTTTTTCACAGCCTTTTATTCCAAGAGAAATAGTTGTTCCAGTTTGGATGGTTTTTGGTGCCTACTGTTGGACAGACATACCCTCCTGTCCTCATTGAGGGCTCACTGCCTGCATGGTGGCAACACTGTCTTCTCATTGCAGAGAATGAGAATTCCTCACTGTGAATAAGACAGAACAAAACCCAAGAAGCCATTTCCAAGAAGTGTTTCATGAGCAAGGGGCTGGTTCCCCTTTCAGAGCATTGGACAATGAGTTCTCTGTTTTCCTCCCAGTGTTATTATTGCCAGTACTCAGCTGAATCCAGATCTTTTTAGCCCATAAAATTAGTTTCCAGGAAAACAAAAATAATAACAGTTTGAATATAAAAATGTCTCCTGGGAAAACTTCTCTCCTTCTCCCTTCCTCAATGCACTTACTTAGCCAAACAGCAATATCCTGTGAGCAAACCCAGCTGTCCCTTCTGGTCACTAGTCCAGCCTGTTTGGCCCTCCTGGGCACACTCACAGCTCTTGGATACACATACATGACCTGCAAGAACATGATCAGCACAGAGGAAACCAGGCCAGGTTCCAGAAGCCTGGACTCTTCCCACTGTTCCAATTGTGCAATCCTGGGCAGGACCCTTCCCCTTTTCCTGTCCTTAGAAGAAGGTTAAATCCATTTGCCAATATCACACAGCTTGACCTAAGCATTGCCAAGAAACAGCGGTGGCACTCATAAGGTGCAAGTCCAGCTTCCACCAGCATCAGCAGGTCACCACTGGCAGTTTGCTCTGGTTTGTCAGGTTCATCGCCATTTCCGTACCACGTCCTAAACCTGCATCTGCCCTCTCCTGTCCATGCAGCCCTCACGTCTGAAGCTGTGCAGAAGCACTGTTTTCATCGCCATATGGCAAGGATTTCCTTTTGATGCTGAGATGGTGCGCCATGTCAGTGCTCAGTGACAAAGGAGGAATCAAAACTTTTTTCCTTCTTCTCCCTTAACCTGCTGGCAATGCTTTTCCTAATGCCATTTGAGTGCATTGTTGGCTCATGGTCAACTTGTTGACCACAAGGTCCCTCAGGTCGTGTAGTGGTGCACAGGATGTTCCTCCCAAGAGCAGGACATTGCATTTCTCTTTGTTGGACTTCATGAAGTTCCCTTCTGTTCATTCTTCAGCCTGTTGAGGTCATCTGAATGGCAGCACAACCATCTGGAAGATCAGCTGTTCCTCTCAGTTTTGTACCATCTAAGAGCTGCTGCAATTCCTGTCACCCAGGTCATTAATAAAGAGCTTCAACAGTCTTGACCCCAAAATTGACCACTAGAGCACACCACTAGCCTCCAGCAGGACATTGTGCTGCTAGTCACAGCCCTCTAAGTACGGCCATTCAGCCTGTTCAATTCACCTCGCTGTGCATTCCGTCAGCATGTCTGTGAGGATGTTATGGGAGACAGCATCAAAAGCCTACCCAAAGTCGTCATTAGCCAAGCTGGTTGTTGCCTTACAGAAGGCTGTCAGGTTGATCAGGCCTGACTTCCTCTTTGTAAATCCAGGTTGACTACTCCCAGTCATCTTCTTGTCCTTAAAATAGCTGGAAAACAGCTTCAAAGATTATTTTCTCCATCACCTTTCTCAAGCATCAAGGTGAGGCCAACCCTGCTGTGTTTCCTTGGATCTTCCTTCCTGAATACAGGAATAACATCTGCTTTCTTCCAGTTTTCAGGAAATCACCTTCCCTTTCCAATCACTTGCCCTTTCTTAGATAATCAAGAGTGGCATTGCAGTGACAGTGTGCAGCTCCATCAGTTCCCATAGATGAATCCCATCAGGGCTGGTGGACATGTGTGTTCCAATTTATTTAGATGTTCCTTGACCCAATCCTTCTCCACTAAAGGGTCGCTCTTTCTTGCTCTAGACTTTTTCTCTGCTCTTAGGATTCCCAAAAGCTGGTCTTGCCAGTAAGGACTGAAGCAAGGAAGACTTCTTTCCCTTCAGGTCTATCACCACATTCAATTCCAGATGAACTTTGGCTTTCCCATCTCCATCCCCACGTCTCCCTATGTTTCTTGCATGTCACCTCTTCCTGATTCCAATTCCTGGACGCTTTATGTTTGAATGTAGTTAGGTGTTCCTTGTCCACCCATACAGATTTGCCACCTGTGTCTGATGCCCTGCACGTAGGGACAGATCATTCTTGAGCTTGGAGGAGGTGGCTCATTGCAGCAGAATTGCCAGGTGAGCACCAGGTGAGAAGACATGGCTAACAAGGGAGCTCAGGTGCAAGAAATGCACCTGAGTGACTAGAAGGGGTAGAACCTGGATCCACCCCTCCTCACCCCCATTTAAGGATTACCAGCTGAGTGAGCAGCATCTCTCTGGATAGGGATTGCACTTCTCTTGAGCCGTCCCCAGTCATTGGAAGGAGTGAGCCAATTTTCCTTCTTTGTTACTTGCTATTGCAGCATAGTGCCTGTATCCCATTAGAAGGCACTGTCATTGCCTTTTTTTGCTATACACTCCTCAATATAAACCAGATCTCTCAGACCTCTCCTATCTCCAGGGCCATCGGATTCTTCCAAGCAGATCTTTGAAGAGGCTGAAGGTTGCTTTTCCGAAGTCCAGAATTGTGATCCTTTGATCTAGGGTTGGTTTTGCCTTACCCTTTTCTTAGGATGCTGAACTCAACTGTCCTGTAGTAGCTGTCCCCTGCTTTCACACTCTACTCCAACACACACAGCTATAAAAGGGCTGCTCCCACACATATCCACACGAGCACATCTAAGCTGGCTTTAACCATGCCAGCAGTCTGGATCTGCATGCAGATAATATCTCCTCTAGGGAAGCCAAACACAGAATGGCCTCTTTTGGCCGGGAGAGCAGCCAGACCAATGAGAAGGACACATGAGCATGCTCTGGAGGAGATCTGCCCTCTGAATGCTGTGGACCCATCTTATTGTTCATATCCAGCTGTTGATCCTCAGCAAAGATGTTCTGGCTGCAGCTCCTGCTCCTCACCTCTTGGGCCTCATCTCTCTCTTGCTGTGCTGTAGCCTGGGGAGGAAAATGCCCCTATTCTCCCATATTTTCTCAAAGAATCTCAGTGTGGCATCAAGCAATTTATCCATGTCACAACAGCCTGGAATTTTGCTGGAACATTGGTCCAGTTTATTGCTCTGGCAAACAAAGCAGACAAGACGCTTGGTGGTATTGGCAGGAGAGGACAATGCACAAGTAGCCATTGTCAAAGGCACTTGTTGCATCTTACCCAAGACACCGTGTGCATTTGTTGTGCCTGCTGTAGGCATCTCTGGAGAGTAACTGAGGGCCTGTATCTTGCTCTGGCACAGCTTGGAGGGGGTAGCTTTGGTGGCCAAAGAGGATCTGGGGAAAATTTTTCTCCATAGTACTGTTTTCACAGGTAGTTGCTATAGCTGGGATGGCCCAAGGACATGCAGAGGGTGTAGGAGAGCTTACATCATTTATTAAACTGAGAGGTAGGCCTGAAAGAAAGGGATGGGCTTTGAAATATACGTTTCCCATCTGAGAGTTACAGAGCAGACCCACAATTTCTCCTTGCCTTGGTTTTATAACCAGTAATATCATACAAAGGGGTAAGAGTTTTGAAAGGAGGCTTATCTGATCTTGCAGAGCAGCTGACAAGCTGTGACAGCACAGCAGACCTTCTATGCCAGAGGAGATGCAGGGTCCCTCCTCCACCATGCCCATGCACTGTGCTGACCACTGCTGCAAGAAGGGAGACATATGCCCTGGTGACACACAAAACCCAAGGAGAACGAGATCCTGCAAGCAGATCGGGCTATTGCTGCACAGGTGTGTTGTGCCTGTGTCACACTCCTGGTCTGAACAGCAAGGCAAGAGCAGGCAGAGAGAGAAGGGACCAGGCAACTTTTAAGCATGTTCTGGGGAGCAGAAGCAAGACTCGTCCCTGGGTGGAAAGGAACAGGGAGGGCATGTGGCAAGACAAGTGTCCTGGGGAGTTGCCTGCTGCATGATTAGAAGGCAGCTTAGACCTTATGTTAGGAGACCTATGGGAGATGGCATTTGGAGGCATGAGCATAAAGGCTCACAAGCCAGGTGGCCACAGGGATGTGGAATTAAGCCCTGTGATGTGGATGTGGAAGGTTTTCCCTGTGAACGCAGAATTTTCTGATACAGGGAGCAATCTACTTCCCTTCCTTTGTAGCACCTTTCTATCGCACTGGCCCTTCCACCTCTTTTGTAACGACTTTTCCATCATGTTGGTCCTTCTGATCGCTACTCATGGATATTCAGGTCAAGTAAAAGCTATTGGCAAAGTGGTAGTGCCCTGAAAAAGAAATCTCAGCGCCCAGATTTGTTGAGTGGAAGGTACTGGAAAATGCAAATCATTAAAAAACTGGGACAGGAACCCAGGGTGCTGGGCGGAGCTGTTATTGGTTGCATCAGTTACAAGTCTGGCTTGGTATTTCAAAATAAAATTAGATTTGTGGTATATGATTTTAAATATTTAAATTACTTTTGGCTATTCATACAGTGACATTTAAAAAAAGGACACCAAGCAAATGGTACCCAGTGCCTGAAGGAGACGTTTGCAGGTAATAGTACACAATTTAGGAGGGAACAGCTGATATCAAGGCAGGATCTTAACTCTGAATTCAGCCTACCTTCCTCTTTGAACCAAGAAGTGGAGCATAAATCCCCAGGCTTGTGAATGCTTAGATATGTAGAATGCTGGGTATCCCAAAGGTGGGAACAGATGCCTCCAGGCCAGGAGGATCATTATGCTTGGTAGTATCACTGCTCTTGGCCTCTGCCTGTCCCTCCAGCCCCTTGTCACAGGTCCACCCAACTCCTTTGGCTGTTCCCTGTGAGTTTGTTTTAATTACTAAAGGCTAAACTCAGACAGGGTGCAAACACAAAAAATTCAATGAAGTCAACTTACACGCAGGCTGAGCATTTCTGTTGGTGCTCCCAGCCAATTTGGAGAGCTTAGCTGGGTCTATTACATCAGTCACACTGGATTTCAATGAGGGTGACTCATTCCCTCTTGAAGAGCATTGTATGTATGAGCAAAGATGATTAACTCTTGCTGAACGGTATGATATCTGGGATGGGAACTGCTGTTAATTAGGAGCTGATCTCAGATGCTCACAGCCTCTGTTGTCACAGCCTACTTTGTGTATTTTTCTCCATTCTACCTTTTTTTTTCATCTTAGGTTAAGGATTAAAGTGCCCTACTCTGCTATCTGTCTCTAAAGCAACCAGATGTCAAACCACGGCATCTGATGGCTACAGACAGGCACAACCCAGGGCTGTCAGTTCCAGTGGCCAAGCTTCTGCTTACCAACCCTTCAAATCTCTGTTTTCACATTAAAGCCAACCAACCAATAATTAAAAAAAAAATAAAAAAACCATAGGGCTTCCAACCACTGCAATGGCAGCAGCAGATAAAGTAAAAGAAGCTTAAAAGGCTCAGGATGTTAAATACAAAGAATTACCCCTCTCCACCCCTCCAACACTTTCTGCTCCAGAAGAAACTCACTTGGAAGGTTGTGCTGCTAACTTCATGCTTCTGACTGTTGAAAGCTGAAACTTTGGGGTTAGCACCATCGTCACCAGCCCACAAGCACTCTGGGATGCAGCAGGAGGAACAGCCATGAGGCTGGGAGTACCTAGAGAGACTGCAGGGGAGTCAATCTTCATTACTGCTCTCTCCTGCCCAGACCTCCCACCTGCTTTCTCCTCCTGACACTAACACCAGCAGAGTCTCTCTTATCCCATCCCAGCGATGTGATGGACATACCACCCCAAAAAGACAAATGCTTCACCCTTGTCCAGCTCTGCCACAGCCATAGGCAGTCTCAGGAATGCCAAAATCATGGTGAAAATCTGTCAGGTCAGGAGTCAGTCTTCTTGTTTGTGGATCCTGGTGTGAATCAAAGGGGACTTCCAGAAAGAGAGAGGACAGCCCATTGTTCATCCTAGTACCCTGCCAGCAAGGATAAGATTAATCTACTTTGCCCAGCACCCCCATCATAATATCCCCTGCTCTTACAGTCGCTCTTCAAATGTCAGGCATGGACTGCACGCAGCAGTTACACAAACAAGGGTCGCCATATCAGCACTGTTTCCTTTCAGTGGCAGAAGTTGTGTGCACCTCTTGGGCAGAGGCTGGAGGCTTGGTCCAGCTTTGGGGTAGGGAACAATATTGCTGCTAGGACCAAAAAGCACAGGCAAAGCTGAGAGAAGCAAACCTTTTAACTAATTGAGACAAGAAGAGATGTTATTTTTGGTCAAAACTGACATGAGTTTAGGCATTTCAATGTAAACAGAGGGTGGGTAGCCCCGGCACCCCACCACATAACAATCCTCACTGTCCCAGCCATCATCCTTCCAGATGAAAGCTCGTTCTCAAAGCAGAGTCAATGTGGTGGAAGGTCCAAAAGGACAGCACTTACTCAAAATCAGAAGTTGGAGTGGCTGGGAAGAAGGACAGGGTGCCTGCAACTCCTGCCAGCCCTGCAGCACTGCAGAGCTCAGTGGTCCCAGACCTTTATTTTCTTCCTCTTTGGAAAACAGCAGTGCAAGGGAAGCACAAAGGTTTCATGGAGACATGCTCTTTTCCAAGCCTCTTCTCACCAGTATCTGTGGTGTCTTGGCAACTGGGAGGTTTGGGAGCACTAGAACCTTTCTTTCAGGCTTGATGGTGAAGAAGGTGCACTGGAAACATGTAGGGCTATTGTGTATTACGTAAGGACGTTGTTTGTCTGGCATACCAATCCAATGGCAAACATTTTAATGATAAACATTTTTTGAGATGAAGCGGTATCAAGGAATAGGAAAAACCTATTTTTGCCTAAAATCGGGCCATTTGCAGTTGTGAATCATCACTGGCAGGGTGAAGGACTCTTGTATGATTCAGGCACAATTCTGGGACCTTACAAGCCCTTACCCAAACTCCAGGTGTGCAGCACAGGCTGAGCCATTCAGCCAAAGGGAGACCAACAGAAGGAGTTTTCCTTAGAGGCTCCTTCCCTCTGCCTAGATAGGCACAGAAACATCCCTACGTTTAATCCCCAAGAGAGCCTGAGGAAGGGGCAGTGCTGGCACCACCTTGGCTGGTTTTCCTCCTCTCTGAGCAGACTTCCTGCTGGCACTTCTAAAAATATACAGTAGAGCAAACGTCTCAAAGGCAATTTTTATCAGAATGAGTACAGAAGAATAGCCTATGCTGCTTTGGTGTCTCACTTGCTCACGTACACACAAAGAGAAACAGGCACTCAACAAGAAGAATTTTTAACCACTTTGGTGCCAGTTGCTGCAGGAAAGCCACCCAGGTGAGCTGCTGTCCATCAAGGGGCATGGGAGGGCTGGGTTCCTACACTATCTGAGCGTAGAGGTGTGAAAAACAGCCACTGCCAATGGGAGGAAACCACAGAAAGCACTTCTACGCTGGTGGAGACTATTTGGGATTAGCGGTGCCCCACCACTGCGCAAGAAATCTTGGATGTCTTGCCACTGGAAATGTTCATACATGCATCTTGAACAAGTGCAGCTAAGGTATCGAATCTTGAAATGCAGTGTTTTACACAAAGTCTCTGAAGTGTTATAGTTTTATCTCAATTCTGGGAGTGCAACCCCTGTGAAACCTGCCCAGAGTTGCTCTTACCCAACAGTTTTTCCGCTACAGCCAATATTCAGCTGCTGCCTCTGGATTTAATCACTCTCATCCTGTGATCACCAGCTTTGTTTAAATGTGTACAGAGCTCAACCTGTTGTCATACATGCACTAATTTGCGTGTTTCTAATTATTTGTTTCCATCTTAAAACCTGGTTTTCAGCAAACTGCACCTGTATTTTAATACATGCTTGGCTAGAACTTGAGATGTGTGTTGCCAGTTGCCCAGACACAAACAAGCTGGCATTGCATAGGGGAAGCGGGGGGAGAAATGAGGCTGAGACAAATTGAATTAAAGGTCTGTTTATATAAAATGAATTAAGTAAAACCATGAAGCTAGCAGCAGTTTTGCATCACAGAAGTTTCCAGTTTTATAATCTATTTCTACCCCTTAAAATAAAATTAATCTCAGCCCTTTTGGAGACAAGCACATCCTGGTGCTCAGCCAGGCTTCCAAAGGGCATTTAAGACATCTTACACAAACACTTCAACCATCTCTATTTTAGATGATTAAGGCTCTTGAACTACAGTTTTATTGTTATCTCTTTTTTTTTTTTTTTAAACTCCCATGCTTGGCCTTAATAATTAAAAAAAAAAAATTAATTGAGCTCAGAAGCAGATGACCAAGCCAGGATCATTTCCCACCCGTTTTCTGCAGATGCAGGCATAGAAGCTCAGGCACTGTCCTCAGCCTCTTTGTTCAAGGACCACTCTGCTGGTGGCTCCAACAGCCTCTTACTCTTCCAGTGCAGGCTGGCCACTTCATTTCCTATTAACTTCACCCCGGTCTTCACTGGGCAGAAGCAGCAGCTGAAAGCAAACTGTGGTGCAAGCCCAAGGTGGCCAGCATCACTGTGACGTGCAGGACAACTCAGGCACCCACGAACCTACCGCACATTATGGTCTGAGGTCATTGCAGCGTGTCCAAGTCCCAGGCTGTGCCTTTGCACTCTCATCTCTACCAAACAGCCTGTGAAGTTCTTTTCTTTTCTTCTTTTCTTTTTCTAGTTCCTTTCTGAGCAACTCCCAAGAATAATCAAAGCAGCTCACTGCCTCTCTCTATATCCATGTCTCCTGATGGAGAAGGCAGCCTGGAGCGGTTTGGCATATGGAGCCCCCAGTTCTGTTTCAAATCTCTGCTCCACAAACGCAGGAGCTCTTTGTACCCTGCCACCCACCCACCAGCAAGATAGCTCTACCTGCAAGGACAGATGAGAAGCCAAGAATGCCACAGGGCCAGCCCTGCTGTGGATGAAGTCAAGAGCTGGCAAATCTGCCAGCAACCCTCAGGGCTTCCCCTACCCTGCTCCCTTCCTCTCCCCACAAAGAGCATGCCCCAGGCATCAGAAAACATCCACTCTTTAGCACCGGGACTTCCTTCTAGTGAGGCAGATGCTACATGAGAGACAAGCAGTGCGTATCCAACAGTATGGTTCCCCAACGTGGTCTGGCCTGCTGCAGTCTCAATAGCCACAGAGGGAGTGAAATCCTTGTTCAGCTCTTTCCAGCAAGGAATACAAAGGAAATACTAATTGGGCATCCAGAATTTCATTCAGTGGACAAAGGGGATAGGAAAGTTGTTCAAAGTGACCAACGGTTTGTGAGGCCAGAAGGAACATCTAGTGCTGAGTCACTTTTCCATGCAAACTCATCATCACCATCCTGGTCAGAAATAGTTACTGGGTCATTAAGTACAAACTTCTGTTGCCCAAGTGAATGTGGCTGAGACTTGGTTTCCGAGCTCTTATTCTCCCCTGCATTCTGCCCCAGTTGCCACGCAGTGCTGTGGCCCTGAGTGCAGTGCCTGGACATGCCCACAGCTCTTCTGCTTGAAAACTCATCTGCCCCAAAATTCCCTGGAACATGCAGCATCTCAGCTTCCTCACCAGATCTGAGACTGGGGTATGAAGTTTCCTCAGCTAGAGGCAGATCTTACAGATTTAAGAGCATTTTCTTGGCTTGCTTTGCCAGAAGAAGAGTGACTTGCTGCAGAACAGATGGATAAAATTCTAATTTCAGTTTCACATGATTTATATAAATATGCTTAGACAAGGGTGCACATAGATGGTGCAGTCATCTGCCAGCCTAATTCCCTTTACCTTAAGAACCTTTCATTCTTCTCCATTAATCTTGCAAAGCACGTTTGATAACGTCTGGTTGTGCTCACAGAAAGCAGTCATCTTGGCCTGGGTCATCCCCTTCCAGGCCTCCTGCAAAGCACCAAGCTTAAGTCTGCCCTCTCAGTAACATGAAGCAGCCTCATAACCACCACGATTCCTCTCATTCCTTACAACCGAGGGCAAGCTATCCAGTATATCACCAAAGTCACAAGTGTTGCAGTACCCTTAGCTCAGGAGATCAGGGAGGGAGGCATGGACAGTGCTGTCTCCCTCCCAGGCAGATGGAGACAGGAATGGGGCTCCCCTATCTCTTGTAGCAGGGTGGTTTCTGTCAGAGCTTCTCTGCACCACCACGTGCTGGGAGTGAGGAGACAGTACTGTACTCACTGCCACGTGCATGAGATGACACAGTAACTTCCTCCTCTTCAACAGATCAAGTACATCCTTGTGGGTTTACTTTGAAACCTAGCCTTGTCCCTTCAGCTGGTCCTCATAAGGCTTGTGCTCCAAACCCCTCATCAGCTTCATTGCCCTTCTCTGAACATGCTCCAGTGCCTCAATGTCTTGAACACAGTACTCTGGGTGCGGCCTCACCGGAGCTGAATACAGCCAGACGATCACCTTCCTGCTCCTGCTGGCAACACTATTTCTGACACAAGTCAGGATGCCATTGGCCACCTGGGCACAATTCTGGCTCAGGTTCAATTGAGTGTTGACCAGCACCCCCAGGTACACTACACAGTCTTCCACCTACTCTGCCCCAAGCCTATAGCGTTGCCTGAGGGTGTTGTGACCAAAGTGCATGAGCCTGCACTTCAACAGGTCTTGTTGAAGATTATACAGTCATCCTCAGCCCAGCTATCCAGCCTGTCCAGACCCCTCTGAAGGGCCTTCCTACCCCCAGGCAGATTGACACTTCCCTCAAACTTGTTGTCATCTGTAAATTTGCTGAGAGTGCATTCAATCCCCTTGTCTAGGTCATCAGTAAAGATACTAAACAGGACAGGCCCCAGTACCAACCCCTGGGGAACACAACTTGTGACTGGTCACCAGCTAGATTTAACTCCATTCACCACCACTCTCTGGGCCTGGGCCTCCAGCCAGGTTTTCACCCAGAGAAGAACACACCTGTGCAAGCCACGGGCTGCCAGCTTCTCCAAGACAATACTGTGGAAGACAGAGTCAAAGGCTTTGCTGAAGTCTAGGTAGATCACATCCACAGCCCTTTCCTCATCCACCAGGCAGGTCACTCAATCATAGAAGGAGATCAGGCTGGTCAAGAAGGACCTGCCTTTCATGAACCCATGTTGGCTTGGACTGACCCCCTGGTTGTCCTGCACATGCTGAGTGATTGCACTCAAGACTATCTACTCCATGACCTTCCCAGTAACGAGGTCAGGCTGACTGGCTTGTAGTTCCCTGGATCCTCCTTCTGACCCTTCTTGTAGATGGGTGGCACATTGGCAAGTCTCTGGTGGTCTTGAACCTCCCCAGTCAGCCATGACTGCAGCTAAATGATGGAAAGCAGCTTGGCAATCACCTCTGTCATCTCCCGCAGTACCCTCAGGTGGATCCCATCTGGCCCCATGGATTTGTGACAGTCCAGGTGGAGCAGCAGGTCCTTAACTGTTGCCTCCTGAATTGAGTGTGTAGGGGTTATTCTTCTCCCCATCCCTGTCTTTCAGCTCAGGGGGCTGAGTACCCTGAGGATAACTGGCCTGTTAAAGACAGATGTAAAGAAGGCATTGAGAACCTCAGTCTTCTCCTCATTCTCAGTGATAATGTTCCCCACTGCATCCAATAAAGGATGGAGATTCTGCTCAGCCCTCCTCTTGCTGTTAATATATTTATTAAAACCTCTTTCATTATCTTTAACAATGGCAGATAGATTAAGTTCTTGCTGGGCTTTTGCCCTTCTAATTTTCCCTCTGCATACCCTAGTGACATCCTTCTACTCTTTCCCAGTTGCCTAATCCTGTTCAGCTTTTATCAGACAGCGAGAGCCTCCCAGCAACTCTGCCCCGTGACAAGCCACAGGAAACACAGCTTTGCGGGTTTCCACTGCTCATGGAACAAGTTGTCTTATTTGTATCACTGTATCCAAGGAGCCCTACCTTCTGTCCTGCATCTAGTCCCAGGTTAAGAGGTATTTTCCGGGGTCAGCCTAGGAGACCAGACTTAACTCCTTTAGAACAGCAGATTCCCGCATCAGGCTATTTCCATGCAATGCTTCCAATTGCAAAAACTCCATCCTAGGATCAAGGTATATGGAGAGAAACCCTGATGCCATTGCATGCTTGCCTCTAGGAGATGTACAAGATGGGAGCAGACAGCTTGAGAGATTTCTCAAGATGAAGTGCGTAAAACTCCATGTTTTGGCGTAGTTTCTCTGCTCATGCATCCCTACTGGAGAAGAACAATGTTATGCTGGCAGTCTGAGCCACCTCTACTTGCATAGATGCGAACAGACCCAGCTCCCTCCTCTGCCCCCTGTAAAAGATAACATGAGGTTTTTTTAGGCATCTCTGGCTTCAGATGGACAGGTCAAAACTTACAGAAGCAACACACGACTTGGAACATCTTGGGACCATGGTCTGGTACACGCTGAAGGACACTGAATTGAGAAGACAAAGACTCACACTGATCCTCAGGTATCACTACCCTGGTTCTTCTGCATTCGAGTCCTTTACTGAAGTCTTTCCCAGCCAGCCTGAGCCACATCAACTACCACTCCCACATAGGTTCGTTGTCGGAGATTTGCCCCTGATTATGGGCAGCAGAGAAAAGAAAAGCCCAGGAGGGCAGGAGATTCAGGTCAAGGAGTGGTGGAGTCCTGGGACACCAGCAGTCCACAGAGGAGATGCAAATGTGCTGAAGCAAAGATGGGAGGCAGGAGAGATGTAAGGTATTAGGGCTGCATGGTCCATGGAGCCCCACACTAGGCTGTTGGCAGCATGGGTCACAGCAGCTGTGGCTTGAAAATCTGAATCATTCAACTTCTGCCAAGCTTGGAGACTCCCTTTCTATTGTCCGGGGAAAGAAGAGCAAGAAGAAAGTTCATGGTACTGCCTCCAGAGCAAAGTTTCCCACTGGCTGTTAAGTAAGTTCTTTTGCATCTCTCCAGCACCCACAATGGAGGCAGATGAGGAGCATGTAATCTTGAAAATATTTGGGTCTTCTAACAGTTGCTGCCTCAGTGCTGAGAGCATGCAACACAAAAGGCTGAATCTTCCGTTAAAACCATTTCCCATCATTGCAATCTTTTTAAGCAAAAAAAAAAAAACAAAAAAAAACCACATTCCTAAAAAGACCAAGGAGAAAATGACATAGCGGATGCAAAGAAGCTTGTGGAGCATCCTAGTGCTTGTGGGAAGAATGGCAGGAGGAGAAAGTGATACCTGGAGTCACTTGCTGTGGCATGACAAAACAGGTGTGCTAACAACAACTGAAGAGCTACCAAGTAATGACACCCCTGGGACATTATCCCATCGCCCACTGTCATTTCCCTCCCTCTGAACACAGTGTTGGGCTGAAGGACAACCCACTCACCGCCAGGACATCTCTGCTGACGGGAGCTGAGCACCCAACTCAGTTAGGCATGTTTTCTTGCCCAAATAGCAAGTGATTTGTAGCTGCGCTGGGAATTAGAAGAGTCAATGCATAGTCATTACAATGCTTTAAAGAGACATATCTCCAGAAAAACTTTTGGTTTTGAATTGATTGCAAAACCAGATGATTTGATATTTCTGGATTTAATTTCAGTTTTCTTATATTTCTAATCCTTTAAAAAGCATCTACTCAATACTAATGGCAAAAACATTCTCCTGCAGAATTTTGTGTAGCTTGTAGAGAATATGCTTGAAAAATAATAAAAAATAATAAAACATCGCTAGTGCCTGAAACCATGTCAGGAAACATACCTACACATGTAGGATTTTACTAGCACATTAACCAACTTTAAGGAGGGGCACAGTCCCTGAGGCTTTCTCTGGGAATTTACGATAAAGTGACATTATTTCAGTCCCAAGCAATATAATTTCTTATGAATTAGACAAACATTCTGTGACGAAGCTGAAAGCCTTGATGAATAGCACAGTTAATTCTCATCATGAATTGCAAATCACTACTTCCCCTTTCCAAGCTCCTGTTAGGTAAGCATGGATTTTGGGATGAACCTTCGAGCACAAACCCAGACCTCAATACAGCCTGCACAAGAATTTGGGTAGGGCTTGATGCCTCTTGCCTGAGTGAGGGACATTCCTAAGCTAGGTACTCGTGGCCTTTGCCTCTCCCTCAGGACACAGGGGCATTGCCTCTGCTCTTCTGGTCTCACATTGGGTGAGATCAGCACCACTACAGCCATCTCCATTCACAACTTCCATTCATTCAATCCAGAACATTCCCCTTGGCCAGATATTTATTGCTCTTATATCATCCTCCAACTATTTTGCAGGGGTGGAAGGAGTGGCTTCTGGAAGACATTAGATCACACATACACAAATACACACTTGGGCTATTGTGTGTTTGGACAAATAAAGAAATGCAACTAAACAAAAAGAAGCGTTTTCACAGTAGGCTAGCGACAAGCAGGAAAAGCATTCCAGCCCTGCCAGAAAAGAAATCCCTGGGGATTTCTCAGCTCACCCAAAGCCAGCTAAACTGAGACTCCAATTACATGATTGGTTGAGGAATTCAGAAAAATAGTAAGCTTTTTTTTTAAAAAAAAAGAGAATATATATATATAAAAGGAAATATATGTATTAATATATAAGGAAATATACATATTTCCTTACCTTCGTAAACACAGTCTAAACTGCCTGAAAAGCAACTTGGCTGTGTGACTTGGGCAACATGGCCTCCAGGGCAGGTCTGAGCAGCATTCCGTAGCTCCAGGCACCTTGGACCAGCAGCACCTGCAGGGCTGGAGCATTGTCACACGTCCCTCTGCTTTTTCATCAGCCTTAGCCTGAAGCAAGAACTTTAAAAACAAAATTTCAAACACTATTTTTGTTTTTTTGAAAGTGAGGAATCTGCTCCCAGTTACAAGCTGGGCTTTGAGTTTATCCTTTTGGGTTTTCAGATATGTATATTTTTTTATCCATTTTATAAACACAGTGAGGCAGCTCAGTCTGTCTAGAAGTGTTTTTCCCAGCTCTGTGGCACTATGGATCAGAAGCAGCCCTGGTGTGATGCCCCTGACAGCAGTGCTTTTCCACTGAAAATGGAAAGTTGTTCCAGAGCCGTTTGCTTCCACATCCAAAGCAGGCACCAGTGGAAGCTGGCATTCATGCTGGTTGCACACAGTGACAAGCTGTTTCTGTGACATGAGATGGTTTCAAAAAGAAGCTGAAGGATCAGAAGTGGTTGTTGCTCAGTGAGGTTTTATGGGGGCTGAAAGGAAGCCAAGTTGGGTCTGGTCTTGAGGTAGAGGGAGAAAGCTCACCCAGAGCACCCACTGACATCTTAACTACTCCACAAATCTTTCATCCCATGGGGAACTGGCTGCTGAGGTTGGCATGGCAGATGTGCTCAACACCCAGCCCTAAAACCAGCAGCTAAAGTTCCCATTTAACTTCAATGGGGCCAGGATTTGGCCTGGATCTGAACTAAATCCACACTCATCAGTGACTCTGCTTGGGATGCAATTCCCAGGATTAAAGGGAGTTTACCCCACAGCACCCTGAACCCCAGCTATCTCTGAGAGCTCAGGGTGCACATCCCACCAACCACTCCATCACAACCAATGCCAGAAAACCAATGCGAGGTCCCCATTTTTAAACAAACAGCAAAAGGAGGGAGAGAAAAAAAAAGAGAGAATGAAAGAGAAAAGAAAGAAAGAAAAAAAATTGAAGAGGAGCATTTATTTCCCTTGCAGCTGTGCTCTCCCGGACAGAGGACTGCTGTGGCAGGACAATAACGCTTTATATGGCAAAGTTAAGTTTCAGTTACTTGAAACTAT
The DNA here is from genome assembly GCF_002078875.1 of Numida meleagris. Taxonomy (NCBI): domain Eukaryota; kingdom Metazoa; phylum Chordata; class Aves; order Galliformes; family Numididae; genus Numida; species Numida meleagris. The sequence continues at coordinate 114,360 of NC_034419.1, read as the reverse complement.
CAGCTCTTGTGTTCAAATCATCTTAATACCTCCCCAGTCAAACACAGCTTCCCTGCTGGCAAAGATTTGTTCATGCTGTTTAAATCAGATGCAAAGTGTGAGCAAGGCTGGATTTAAAGTGATCTGATGGGAACTGCCAGATCCACAACATTTCTTGACCCATTGGGCGGCCCAGCCCCTTCCCCAGCACTGAGCTCCACTCTGAAAAAAAGAGACCCCCAAAATCTAGCTCTGGAGTTGGGTTTCCAGTTCCCCAATATTCCCTCTATTTCTGACAGCAATGGGCAAGCACCTGGCATCAGTTTGGGGCAGCATCTCATCTAATTATCCAATCCAGTGAACTTGGTGACCCAAGTGGAAGGAGTCCTAGTCCCATCAGCCCAAGATAGATCCAATATTGGCAAGTTACTTAATATTTGTGCATGTACCACAGTCAGCAGTGCTAAGCATGTGATGAGGCCAACGCACGTTTTGGAGCTGATAAGCTAAAGATAGCAGATGTTGCAGCCTGTGGAGGTGCTGCTGGGCTGGGAGTGCAGGGAGGCAGCAGAAGCACAGAGGGGAATTATTTGCTAAATGTCTTCTGGAGAGGCTTGGAGGTAGCGAAGCCTCTGGGCAAGATTTGCTTCTCTAGGTACCTGCACTCTGACAGAGCCACCAAACCAAATGCAGGGGATCGGGGATTTACAGCCCAGCCTGGTCCTATGAGAACAGGAACACAGAGACAAGGGAACACCCTGCTCTGAAATCTTTTTGCAGATGTGGAAGGCAATCTGTGGTGAAACAGAACAAAAATCGAGTTGTCTGTGTCCTGTTTCTTTGCATTGAAAGCTACTGCTCCTCCATCCAGCCTCAACCTTCTAGCTCCCCTGTCCTCTGCCCCAGCATGTAACGTCCTGCTGCATCAGGGCTGGGGTTACAAAGAAAAGGTAAAAGTTAATGCAACTTCAGCAATACCAAGAAACCACGTGCTGGCTGTTATCGGTGTCTTCCGTGAGCATCTGTCTCCCTGTCCTGGCAAGCTCCCCATGGCTGACCATAACTGCATCAGGCTGAAGCCTGGCTACTGCCATGCCAGCATTGACTTTGTCTGTCTGTTTGTCCATCCATTTCCTAGATAGGATGCTGAGATCCATTAGCAGTCACGTGCATGGAGGGAACAGGTAGCACCAAAAGAAACATGCTGGCAAACTGGGGGTATTTCACTCATCCAAATACCACGGCTTCTACCCTACAACTACCCGAAAGCCTGTGCTGGTCTAAACCACTCCCAGAACTTCATAGCATCAGCCAGTTTACTGTTTCTGCCAGCCAAAACCTGGCTGCCCCAGCATGGGGCTAGCAACCTGTCTCCAGGTCTGGGAATCATGCTTGGAGATGTTTGCAGAGCTGGAGCAACTCCAAGGGAAAACCATTTCATCACAAGGTTCTGATATTTCCCCTCAAGACACGAGGGAATAAAGCCCTGGTGCAAGATCTCCCATGCAATTAGACTGCTGCTCCACAGTTTTGACCACCAAAAGAGAAGATGCTGTCCCAGCACTCAGGAGTTAGTCCATGCTCTGGGAAGGGAAGGCAACACAGAAACCTGCCTGGAAGTGGCCTCCTCAGCCACCTGTCTCTGCAACTTCACCCTGTGCCTCCTTTTGGACTATAAGGGATTTTTTTTCTGCCTGGGTTCCCTCCTGATTCCTTAGGAACTCAGTCCAGGACAGCCAGGAGAAAGTACAAGGCCAGAGGACTTAAGCGGAGCTTTCTCTTTTCTAAGCCTTACCAAATTCCAAGAGTCTCAGCAAAGAGCAGCTCTGAAACAGGTGGATGCTCTCAGGATAGCCCAGACTTGTCAGTTTCACCCACCTGATTTCCCAGCTCCCATCCTCAAATAGCAATTAAGCAGCTGGATGTAATGATCTGATTTACACCAAAGTCTCAGACTACAAAGACATTTGCACAGCAACAAGAAAAGCTCCCAGGAGCATCGTCCCAGGGACCCTGGTCACAACTACTACATTATCTCCTGCTTCTCCACCTGGTGAGCATTCATCAACACTTGTCATTGGGTGGAGGAGTTGATTCGGGGATTGTGTCCATTGCCAGGGCAGTTGTGGTGGAGCTGGGCATGTCTCCTACTGGTTTAGTCCTGTCCTTCACACCTCGTTGTCAGCAGGGTATGAAAAAGCATGTGGTAATTATTTTAACATTATTTAATTAATTTATTTAATTATTTTAACATCTTTAGTTCTCACTGATTATTGACCCTGTCTTCAAGGAGAAGCTGTCTCTCATCTCAGGCAGTCTAGGACGCCAGCACAGCTCTGGGTTTCCAGCCAGCATGGTGTTCATGCTGGTTTGGATCAAAGCAGCCTTCTGCAGCCCCATCAGCCACACTTGTCCAATGGGGCTAGAAAAGTTAATTAATTGTCTCCATTGTGTCTGTGAGACAGCTTATAAAAACCATCTCTTTTGCCTTCACAGTCCAAACAGTATGCTTTAAAGCAGGCATGTCCAACCCACAGCCTGGCCCAGCTTGTGATGCTGCCTGCCCTCACCTCTCACCACACAACACCACAGCAGTGCCCTTCCTCGCCAAGTGGCCTGGCCCTGGGTGCGCACCCATCACTCAGCAACTAACTAACATCAGCTCAAGACAATTCCTCTTTACTCAATGCAATTCAGAAAAGCCAAAATGTTGGACGCCCATATTTTAAAGCTTTTCTGGTACTCCAGTGAAGACACTTCTTCCACTTGCACCCAAACCCAGTGCTATAGCCCTCCATCCAAACTGCACCATGAGGCTCCTGGGGCTTCAGCAACAACCAAAAGCTGCACTAGTGACAGAGCTGGCTGGCTCCTGGCAGAACAATGCTGCCTGTGTTTGCAACCGCTGCCTTTAACAGCATATGAGGATGAAGACAATTGGCAGTCCTTTCCCTGTTAACCCTTCCAGCACCCCTTGCTCCAGAGAGGTGGTGACCGATTCCCGGAGCAACTCGATGAAGTCATCCTTCTCCTCCCTGACATCAGATGGGGAAGGCAGACATAACAGCGGTCCTCTGCTGCAGGCTTCTGAAGGTACCAGTGAACAATGTCCCGTGTTGGAGACCTGTATGGTCCAGAGATACAGATACACATGGATGCAGAAACCTTCATTTAAATGAGATTGTATTAGTGATGAATATCTTCCCAGGGCAGGTCTTGCTCCAGCTGGAAGGGCAGTTCTCCACTCCCTTTGATGCCCAGCAAGGCACCCAGGGAGAGGAGGAGTTGTCCTGGGGGACACTGAGACTCAGGCAGCTGGCCCTTGGAACGGGGGATGTTGCCAACCTCCTCGTCTACCCCAGCAGCTACTGCTGTGGTACACTGAGCAAAAGCGCTTCTTTTCACCCAAAGAAAGGCCCAGTATTGCTTCATCCTGTAGCCCGACATCTGCACGAGACCCTTCAGAAAGGTTTTATCCACTCAGTATTCTCCCTGCAAGTGTTCTCACAGGCACTCACCATCTTTCCTATTTTCCAGATTGAATGTTTTAATTAAAGGAAGGTGAATTATGTCAATAAGAGCAGGGCAAACACATACAAAAAGCAGAATTTCTCTTCCTTATTCCAGAAACCAGCATGAGGCACTTCCCTCTTTACAAATCCCTTAACAGATTAACTGGGAAAATCAAACATTTAGCCTTTTCATTACTTCTCCCCCTTTTCCCTTTTTCAGTGACAAACTGAAAAGAAATGTTGAAATCATTGGAAAGCGTAAGAAAAAAGAAGCAACTATGTGTTTCATTGCTAAATACTAACAACATTTTTAGTCTTTTTTAGCATCCTCAGACTCTTATTTCTAGGATATAGCACAAGGGGGAAACTTAATGAAAAGATTCAGGAAAAAAAAGAAAACAAACCTGGATAGCAGAGATCCTGGTTGCTTGTGCTCTAGAGAAGTTGCCAAAACTTACTGGTACTTGGAGAGAGTAGTTCAGCACTGGAAATGTATTGGTTGGAGAAATATTCAAGAGCTGATTTTAAAATAAGTAGGTCTATTTGTACACTTTTTATGTTCACATTCATGCCACCAGGTTTCAAAAGCAGCTGAAAAATGTTACATGGGCTTACAGCTCTCCAGTGCTAGATTTTGGTTCTCTCCTCCCATCCTATGTCAGGCAATGACATTCTCCTGGGCTGGGGACAAAAGTCACATCATCAACTATGGCAAAGCTGCAAGTTGGTCATTTCTCTTCCAAAAACAGAAAGGAAGAAGTGCAACTTGAGAATAAACTTTCACTGACTTTTCATCATGACCAAATCCAAGGCAATTGGAGGTATGTTTTCAGATACTCTGCCGGTAAGGGAAAATGTGTTTGTGAACATGATCATTCACAGTCAGCTCTCTGAATTTATTTGGATATCCAGCAGACGCCAGCTCTGGAAGAAGGTCTCCCTATATACCCCAGACCTATGGAAAGAAAACCTGTAACATGAAGGTTGTGTGCAGTAAAATATGCTTTAGAGATGTTCTTTAGGGAGTCCTCAAGATCCTGCGAATCAAACACTGAATAGATTTCAACCTAATTCCAGAGGTAACACCAACTACCCACATGCCAAAACAGCCAGCTTGCTAACAAATGTATGAACATTACACTTCCAGAGAAGGAATTTTGTGCTTGGGTGACAGACTTCTGAAAAGCACCAGACTCATCTGAGCCAAGACGATGCTCTGAATCTGCAGCAAGGGCAATGAGCAAGTCGGAGCCCTGCCCAAAAACCACACACACAGGTCTCAAAACTCTGTGGCATTTTTCAGTGCTCTTGACTTTTTTTTTTTTTAACCCACGCTCAAATCCTTTCCTAAAATCTTCTTTGAGCAGTGCTGTGTGCTTTGCTCTGGGAAGAGCCAGCTTTGCCAGCCCAATGGGAGCCAAGCAGGCAGCTTTCCCTTTGCCAGGGCTCCCAGCACTCTCCCATGATGAAGTGTTATATTGGTCTATATTTGCTTCCATATTTGCTTCCTCCCTTAACATTGCTGATTGAGGAAAGAGTGAAGAAACCTCACTCAGACGCATTTTGTGCTCTCAGGAAGCAGCAGCATTCACTCAGTGTCATCCCCACCACATCAATTCCACTACCACTTCAGAACAGCACAGATGTCCAGTTCTTGAAAAAGCCACAGAATACCTAAATCCCAATAGCTTAAAGTACAATTTTGGTATTAAATAGAAATTATGCTCTCGGACACCTTCAGGAATCTTGCTTTGCTGAACTGGCCAGGAAGAGCCAAATTGGGCCACATTAAAGAGGCTCCTACTGTTAACCAAATGTGCTGGACCTGCCACATTGGGGTAGAAGAACTCATCATTCTGCATGCTTACGAACTCTGTTGCCGTGCTGAAACTGCCAGAGAGTAAGCCATCAATGGTCCCCTCACCAACAACAACCAGCCTCACTTGGAAGAGGCTTCCAGAGACACCAAATGGACACTTTTGGACAGGCAATATGTGCTCCGGAGGAGGAGAGGTTAGGATGTTGCAAGGGCATCATTTGCCAAGCCATGTAGCCCCTGCTGCAGAGGAAATGGAGTCCTTTGGTCAAGCAACCCTTAGGTCATCTACCACTAGAGAAAGTGACACCCTGCACCTGGACCTGGGTTTGCAGAGTAAATAAACCTTTCCATTTTCCTCCAGTGCAGCTCAGAGGATGCTAGTGACCCTGCTGAGAGATAACAGCAGCTCTGGGCTGGCCATGGCAAGAAACTGAGCATGGTCTCATCTTCATCACTGGCCCAGCCAAGGCACAGTCCTGCCCAGCTCCTGCTCTCAGGAGTACAAATCCGAGGGGAGTGCATGAGCTCTGGAACACAGTCCAGGCTGAGATGGAATCCCACAGCAAGCCTTAAAGTATGTTATAACAGCCAACATTATTGCCCTGTGGGACAGGCAGAATCTTCAGATATCCACTCTGTAGCCCTTTTGTGGCAATCATCCTTTAAATCTATCTCCTATTTATAAGCATGTAAGACATCTTCCTAGCAGAGAAAAACAAGATCCCAAGAAACCTCACTCAAACCGCAATCATGAACATTTTTAGCATGGCACAAAACGCATCCCTCGCCACTGGAAATTCTGTCTTTTCCGAGCCAAAATGCTCCTCTGAAAGTCATTTGTGCTCTTATCTCAGCAAACTCCTTCCCTGTCTGCATCCACAGAGAAGCTGCTGTAATCTGTGCTACAGTCATGCAGTTGCTGTTGCCATGGGAATGCTGCAGCACATCCAGACACCAGCAGGAAGCAGTACTGGCCCCCTACACAGCATGGCTGGAGAGCACCTTGGCCTAGTCAGAGAAATAAAACGAACAGCAAAACCCTCTCAGACCAAGGACAAGAGGGTTTCACAGCTGTTTGAGCCTTGCAGTAGTAGCAGTGGTGATTAACTCAGGAGGTTCTTGAACACCACTTGATGTTTTTGTTGGTAGTAATGCAGCTCTTGCCATGCTGTTTTCAGTGCACCTGCTTAATTAGTTCAATTGAAAAGTCATTCATACCCCTGGGGTAAGCTAAGTGACAAACATCCCCACATGTTTCTTGTTCTTCACAAAACTGTTCTCAGGCACTTGGTCCCTTTAAAGATTTGGCCAGGTAACGGCCAGTGATGGGCTGGGAACCACTGATGCTTGTGAAGTCACAGCTTCAGCTGTAATGCTTCCAGTTGGACCCATAAAAGCTGTGCTCATCTTCTCCAACAAGCTTGTGATCAACGCCTATGCTGGGCAGGGCTGGAGAGCAGCCCAAACACAAGGTTCAGGTCACAGAGGCCTCTTCTTGCTAAAGGGCGCACACACAGTCCTGCACTCATCTCTTCCATGGGCAGGACAGGGAATAGCTGGCTCAGAGCTCTACAGCAGCAAGGACTTTGCACGCACAGAGGGATGCAGACAAGTTCTTTCAAGATGTCAAAGAGAAAGGGCTCTACTGCACCAAAAGGAGGTTGTGACAGAAAATTGAATAAAAATTCAAATCACCAAAAACAGAGAAAGGACGAAGCTTCAGCTGTTGTATGTACTAGTCAAGGAAGAAAAAGTGCTCCTGTAAGCCAGGAGGAGAGAAGGAATGGCATTGCACACCAACCTGCCCACTAATATCCAGCTGATGTCACCAGCAGGAAGTGTTCTAGACCCCTCACTCCTGATCAGCAGAGCAATGAGACAGCCTGGAAGTGCACCCAGTGTTGTGTTACCAAGGCTGGTCTCACCATCTGGGCAGGAGTGCTTTTAACATCCCATGCTGGAGCCATGAGAGCTTAATACCTGCTGGGGTTTGGCAGGTATTAAGCATGGTGAAGGTAGGTCCCACATCAAGCACATGCCTAGCTGCCGCTCCCAGGAGCCTGGGCTCCCAGACCCGCGTGGCTAAGCATCCATTTGCAATTACAGATCTTCCAGTTTTTCTGGACCTTTCATCATCCCAGACATGCAACACCAAGCAAACCTGGCAGCTGTTTCTCATTTGCCTTCAGAAGAGTTGAAAGAACCTGAACAATATTTATGGCAGCAAATCAAGCTAGTAGTCCACCATCTGCTTTAAAAAAAGAACAACATAAGAAAAAAAACGGAGGCTTTTCTGAGCCCCAGATTATTTATTATTCATCAAATGGGATTCCACCTCCACCCTTCAATTTTCTGTATTTTTTTCCTAAAATACGGATTTTTCTTTACTGTGAGGTTTTGTTTAAGGAGGATACAGAAAGCTGAAACAGGAGAAGGAGGAAAGAAAGAAGAAAAAAAATTTTTTTTTCAACTGCAGAATTTTTAGCCAGCAAAATTTACCCTCATAGAAAGCTGTAGAGGAGAGGACATCCAAAAAGGCATAATGCATAAATGCACAGATTCCTCCCTTCTTAGCCATCAGGGCACACTGCTGGCTCATGTTCAACCATGCATCAGTCGACACACCCAGGTCTGTTTCTTTTACACAGTCTTCCAGCCACGCTGCCCCAAGCCTGTAGCGTTGCTTGGGGCTGTTGAGACCAAAGCGCAGGACCCGGCACTTGGTCTTGTTGAACTTCATCCCACTGGCCTCAGCCCAGCAATCCAGCCTGTCCAGATCCCTCTGCAGGGCCTTGCTACCCCCAGGCAGATTGACACTTTCTGCCAGCTTGGTGTCATCTGCAAACTTAATGAGGGTGCACTCAATTCCCTTGTCCAGGATATTAATAAAGATATTCAACAGGACAAGCCCCAGTATTGACCCCACTGTGTTTGTCCTAGGAAGCAGTGAAACTGCTTCTGACAAGCTCTTCACAACATCAGGGAAAACATTGTAGGGAATACCAATAAACTAGATCTGAAAGGGGAGGGGAGGGATAGCAAACCTTCCCACGATAAGGTGCGGGATGTCATAGATTAGAGACACGGGGCACTAGAAGGGGCCTTGAAGGACCTGCTGCCTTGAGAGGTGCTAGCAACACTGCAGCACATATAAAATCCTGTGATGATGGCAGCGGCTGCTGGGGCAATAGAAGGCAGGAGGGAAAAATCAAGGGAAATACTTAAAAGGAATTAAGGAGTTATCCTTTAAGGAGTTGACAAGACCAGCTGCCCAGCTGAAGTGCTTCTACATCAGTGCACACAGCTTGGGAAAAAAACAGGAAGGAGCTGAAAGCCACTGTGATACTAGAAAAGCACAATATATTTGCTGTCACCAAAACCTGGTGGGACGATTCCCATGACTGGAGTGTGGCTATTGAAGGCTACAAGCTGTTCAAGGCAAGGAAGGAGGGGAGGGGATGTTGCTATCTATATCAGGAAAGGAGCAACACCACTCCAGCATGCTCCAGTGTCCATGAGGAAACATCGTGACATCTGATGGTGTACTGCTGAACTCTGGGAACCAGTGAGTGCAAACCTGGACTGCTACTGGTCCTTGAAGAAGATATGCCTCCAGAAGGAACATCAAGTACTGACCGAAGAGAACCACAAAAAGACTGTCAACAATCACCTTCAGTGCCCTAGCAACCTACATCATGACGGATATTGTACACGTGTCGTGATGTGCATTGTACTTTGGGTCACCAAAACAGCAGAAGCTTACTCTCAGCCTGCTCGATCATGGGTCATGCTGTGAAGAGGTGGAGTACAATGGAATTGCTAGGTCACAACCTAAATCCATGGTTGAGCACCAGATGAGAAGACATGGCTAACCCACGGAGCTCAGGTGCAAGCAATGTACCTGAGTGACCAGAAGGTCACCCTCATTTAAGGGTTAGCAGCTGGGGGAGCAGTATCTCTCTAGATAGAGATTGCACTTCTCTTAAGCTATTACTGGTCATTAGAAGGAGTGAGCCAGTTTTCCTCTTTGTTACCTGCTATAGATCCATAGTGCCTGTATCCTGTGTTAGAAGGCACTATCATCAATTTCTTTTGCTATTCACCAATATGTATTCCTGAACTGATGCTATGGATGCTTTAAGTTCCTGGGGAGGTAGGCACGCAACACCTAATTTCAGCCAGGTTTGTGTTATGGGAATCATTTTTCCCCCAACCCCCTCCCTATAATGACATATGTGCCTGGGAACTGTGGGAGATTGCTGCAAACTATGGATGTTTTGGCTCCAGCGTTGACCAGAGTCATGACCCATTGCACTTTTTTCTAGGACCATTACACTGTAAACTCTATGTACAGCCTCTAGTCCCGCAAGGAGGTTCTGACACTCAAAGGACCTTGGCCCTCCATTCAAGCCATTAATGTAGCCAGGCCTAAATCTTGTTCCACAGGAGACACAGCAGTAGCCAATTGGGCTGGGGCAGTTGCCTTCGTATGGCAGGGTTCTAGAACGTCCTTTAAATTCCATGGTTGGGTGGGGAGTCTTTCTATTCTATTATCCTCTCCTTTCTCATTGAGGAGGGCTTAAAACATTGATTAAGTTGTCATAAATTCAATGAAACGTGATGTGCCAGCTTATCTATTTTGTTATACTAGACCCCTGCTTTTATTGGGTTGTTCCTGACAGACTTGTGACTTGTTTATTAGGTTGCTGCTGAGAAAGTCTTACCGGTTCTGATTATGGAGCCCTTCGGACTTCGGTTTGTGAGGGCAAATTTCTCTGGATTCTATAAAGTGTAAGTTTTGCCTAGATCTTAGGTGTTCTCTTTCCTCTAAGTCAGCCATTATTTGTGCTTGTTATTTGGATTGTTATGCCTAGAGTAACCAAAGGGTTTAGAATGGCTACTAACGTACCATATTGGTGAGAGGGACCTTGCTCTAAAATTAAATCTCTCATCCCAGCTGTAAATTTCACTGGGTCAAGGCCTTTAAACTTTTCCTTGTAAATTGCCTCTTTCATTCCTAATTCCCTTATGTTTGTAATTCTTCCACGTTATTCCACATCCCACTATGAGTGGGCACATCACTTTCATTCGGGCACGCAAGCCTACACAAAGCAAAGAACCACTGTAACAATGAATGGTTTTTGTTGCTATGTCTAACTGTCGCATATAGTCTCTGCTGTGTTGCTGTGTGAGATGTAATGGAGGTCAGCTTTGATATCTCAGGTCCATCAACAATGATGGCTTCTGCCCCTTTATCCTAAAGTCTTAATAGCCATGCAAGGATACTTTCCCTTGGATTCTTCTTAAACTTTTGTACCAAATGCATTAATTCAGCTGCCGTAGAAGGGCAGTCTGTGGTATGGATGGTGGTTTCAGCAGGTGGCCACCCCTGGTGGTACTCCTGCTTATCTCCGTTGAAGTGTTCTTTGGGTTACCATCGGCAAAATTTCTAGATGTTCTGGTGGTACTGGACTCTCTAGTCTAGTCTTTTTGGTATTCCAATTAGTATTTTCTTTCTTATCTATATTTTTTGGTTCATTTGTATCTCAAGGATACTGTTGTTCTGGGTTCCAATTATCAAGTGTACAGCCCTTATGTTTTTTTATTGGAGTATTGCTACCTGTTGTTTGGGCCTGTTGCCCCATTAACAAGGTAAGTTTGTACTCTAATTGTTATTTGCTCAAATTAAACATCTCATTTTCCTTCCCTAGGTCTTCTTCTGAAGACTGGCAAAAATTTCATGTCATTAATAGTGGCCATGCTACTGTTTATGCAGCAAGCAGACTTTCTTTAGTTGTCAAAATATCTTTCGCTAACTTTTCAAGATATTCTGCCATATGAGATGGCGATTTGGAGATGTCTCCATTGCTTCTTAATGGAACCCATTTTTTCCACTATTTTCATAAGGAAATGCCATGAGGACTCTAGGAACCCAGAATGTTTCTGGGTAATTCCTCCTTGAGGGAGTTGGATTTCCTCTCATCTGAACCATTATGGGATAGTCTTCAAGAAGGACATTCCTAGTTGAGGATTCCAGATAATTTCCCTGGAATCCTGCCAACTATACCAGTTGTTCATCCTAGGAAGCGGAGAAACCACTTCTGTCAAGTTCTTTGCAGTACCAAGCAAAGTGTCATAGGGAATACCAATAATCATACAAAGGAAAAAGTTGGCTTACCCAGCTGGTGATGAGGGTCTTTGGCTGCAGAACACTCCTTCCCAGGAAGAGGCCTTTGTCCAAGAGACATTCTCCCTTTGGAGGTTAGCCCTTAAATGAGCCCAAGGAGGGGTGGATCTAGAGTCCTCCCATTCCAGTCACGTGGGAATCACAGGTAAACTGCACCTTGTGCTTCCTGAGCCAGCCACCCCTTCACCAGGTGCTTAATCATCAGTTCAGGCCATGACATAACAGTTCCCCTTCCCTGGGGATCACCAGTTGTCACCAGTCACCATCTGGATTTAACTCCATTCACCACCACTTTCTGGGCCTGCCCTCCAACTAGTTCTTTACCCAGCAAAAATTGTACCTATCCAAGACAAGGATTGCCATCTTCTCCAGGAGAATGCTGTGGGAGACAGTGTTGAAGGCTTTGCTGAAGTCTAGGTAGACTATGTCAACAGCTTTTCCCTCATCCACCAGGCAGGTCAATCAATCGTAGAAGGAGATCAGGCTAATCAAGCAGGACCTGCCTTTCATGAACCCATGCTGGCTGGGCCTGATCCCCTGGTTGTCCCGCACATGCCGTGTGATCTCAAGATGATCTGCTCTATAACCTTTCCTGGCACCGAGGTCAGGCTGACAGGCCTGTAGTTCCCCAGATCCTCCTTATGACCCTTCTTGTAGATGTGAGTCACACCAGCAAGCCTCCAATCCTCTGGGACCTCTCCAGCTGACCAGGAAAACTAGAGCAAAGTTAACAGCAGAGTGGTCTGTCGCCTCTGTTCGCCATATTCTCGCTGCTTATGATCTGCTCCCTGGTGTGACCCTACATGTTGCTATCAGTACGGCTACTGGCAGAGCAGGATCCAGGGAAATTTATTGCTGAAATCAAAATGCACAGAGGCTTTCCGCAAACATCATGCACTGAAGACCAGCTTTTCTTTGCAGCCACGCATCTGCTGCTTACCCTTTTACACCACAGCTATCAACTAATTTCTACTCAAACCACTGATGCTTTTGTTGCAGAAGAGACAATTGAGGACAGTAAGATAAGAGTCCATCACCTTTCAGTGATGCCTCTCATGCAGCCGCATCTTCCTTCACAGTCAGCACAGTGGCCACCAAAGCTGTCCCTGCTCAGCACTGCATGCTTCTGCCACCCCACAGACGCAGCACATGTAGGACCATCCAAACAAGGCAGGAACCAATGGTATGCTGCACAGTGAAAGGCAGATAGATATGTATTCATGATGCTTGACCAACATCATCTGCTTTTGATTCGGAGTTTATTGTGTTGGAGATTGCTTAGTAAACAATTCTTCCCTGCAGCTGGTGAACAAACACTTGCCTGTCAGCAGATTAAGATCATGGAAAGCACTGAGCATGTACAATCTTTGTAGATGCTCCTTAAAGGTACATCCTGTGCCATTGTGCTACCCACTGGCCAGACATACCTCTTGATTTCTTCTCCTGACTTTTGCATGAGACTCTTCTCATGCCCCAAGCCACCCCAAGATATGGTTAAAGATAGGGTATCACATCTTAGAGGGGGAAATAACTCTGCCAGAGCAATGTCCTTTGTGCAGCTTGGGGCTGGAGATGTAACACAAGGAATCAGGGCAGATACCATAAAACATGTCATTATCTCCTGAGTGCATTAGATTTGAAAGGTGATTTCCCACTGCATGTGATCAGGATGTACTGTGCAGCTGAGCTCCAGCTGCTAGCAGATGTAAGAAAAAAGTGTAATTGTGTACTGCTTAGTGACAGCAAATAATTCTCCTTTAAAATGTTGCATTGCATAAGGGGAAAGCACTCCAAGTTTTCACCAAACTCAAGTTTCTCATCTGGTGCTTCTACTTCTGCCACTACTATTGCAAAATCTGATCACAGAAACAACCTTACTGAGGGTCAAAATCAATTAAGATTGGATCAATTTCTACAAGGCTTTGTTCTTTTTTTTGTCCTGATACAGCAGAAGCCTGTCCACTTCTCCTTTCTAAAGGTAGGAATGGTGAAAGACGGCAAAAATGTCCAGCAGCCTTCACATAGCACCCTGTTTCTGCTGACTGATGCCTCCTCAGTGCTTGGTTGCATTCAGAAACCTGTACTGAAACTTGGGCTATTCCTCTTCTACTGGACAACTGAAGTCCCTGAGCAATGCTGCACTGACTACTACTTATGACCTTGCTGTTTGGGATGGTAGAATCTCTCTTACCCACTGCTTGAGGAAAGGGGTTCTTGTCAGTAGCTACAAAACCCATTAACAAACTCTGAGCACTTTCAGGGCAAGCCAAGAAAATGGATTTGGAGATGGGATGTATGCCTGGTTATTCAGCACGGTGCTCAGAGCTGGGAGAGGCCTATGCTCCTTAGATCAAAGAGAGAAAATTTCTGGAGAATGGAGACATAGAAGATACCATAAGGAGAGTGTGGACCATGACAGAGGATTCAGAAATCAACCATGCACCCCAAATAAGGCTGCTGAGAAAACCAGTTACATTGTACCTGAAATAAGAGGAAACTGGAGGGAAGCTGTCTTCAGGGAGGAGAAAGAGAGGCCCTTCTCAGGTCTCTAGCAAACACATGAGGCAACATCAAACCCTTAAGGAGGAAAGAGAGCAAGTCACAGTCTGAGTAGAGAACACGGTTTGTCTAGAGTCATCAGGGGAGGAGGCTCAGTGTAGGAGATAGGAAACCATTTGAGAGAGGATTTGCTCAGGAAATCAAACAGCACCTGCAGCTCTGTACCTGGGTTGTGACACAACCATGCACATTTCAACACAAGCTGTTTCCTTGGCCTAACGTGAACGCTGGTGAGAGGTGCAGGTGATTGTGGGGACCTCTTTTGATGACATTGTTCTACAGTCTCCAAGAACAGTTCATTCTTAGCAACCCATCTTGACCAACATTTCTGCCTCTGGGACTACAGTATCAGAGAAGAGAATATCACCCATATCCAAAACTTGTAGCTTTAAGACACTCTCAGGTCTTTCAGCATTACCTCTGCTCAGCAGGTCTTGTTCACTTGGTTTTTACTTTTATACCACTCCATTAATAGAAAATATTATCTCTGTCTGTGGAAGGAAATGACCTGGATCTTCAGGACTCAGTTCACCAGCTCCAGTTCAAGATGAGACAAACCAAAATCTCTCTGCAGTGCTGTATCTCCACCCGCCACCCAAACACCAAGGCATCTTTGAGGATACAAATACATTCAGGTTTGTATGGGATGACATGGCCAAAATAAAGGAGAACACAGGTGCTGATTTTGGCTCAGCTTCTCACTAGCTCAGACATTGTGGCAGAGCTTAACACTGGGTGCAAAAGTCAGCTGAGATGGTGGCAAAACAGCCAGACAGGCGGCCTTGCTACGCTTCAATGCCAGCAACATGCTAGAAAACCAAGTTAAAGAAACCATAGATTTCTGCATCAAAGTTGGAGACTGCAGTGTGACTGCATTGTGGACAGAGCTGAGATACATGGTCCTAAGCAAGTCACTGTGTCTTCCAACAAGTCAGGATCCCTGTCCATGGGAGGCAGTTTTAGTATCACCTTGCCGATCTCACAGAGCTCCAGCTAAGATCTCCAAGACACTTACTCAATGCTGCAATTACATGACTTGTCATCTATGTGATGCTGTGTGACTGCTGAGGAACCTACCAGCAAGGTCTATGAAAGGTCTCCAGTGGGAGAAAAGGACTAGTTCCAGCAGCATCCAAGACTTTTTAGGGTAAGTTGTCTCACTGATGAGATCCACATATCATCACATAAAGGCAGCACATGGTCTTCTCTTCAGTCGTGTTTTATCAGATCCAGCTGCAGGGCATGTACCAAGTCCACAAATGTCACGGTGTAATGAGCACATGATTTAGCCAGGCTTGCTCCCCAGCAGAGGCCACAGCCTCAAGTAAGAGGGGGGAAACCAAAATCAAGCCCTATGGATAAGCCCTACATTTTCCCAGAATTGTTTTTTCTAGCTTTACCTGACTGTTGCACTAGAGGGTACTGAGTTTTTGAGCACGTACCATGGTGGCCCATCAGTGGGCTATACTGGTGGATGGACTTCCATCCCTGCAAAGCAAAACAAAATTAAACACAGAGCCTTCTGTGAACAGTACACTACTTCACTTGGGGTGGGATCACCACCAGCCAACACGTTGCTTAAAATGTGCCTGGACCCAACTGAATACTACCAGCTGCAAGACAACATGCAGTTTGTCCTACAGGGAAACACAGAAGCCAAGATGCAGATTCAAGAAAAGAAAGAAAAGGCTCAAGGCTCAGGGGGAAGAAGGCATTTAAGTCCCTTTTGGTCAACAGCTAGAGAGTCCTCAGCTGGAACTTCCCTGCAGGCTCTGCATAACTGCAAAAATCTTAAATTGAGGCACAGGGGCTAATTTTAACTAACCTCAGTAATTTTATCTATTAGTTAAACTGGTACAGATAGAGATGGATGGATTACAGCAGTCATGCTCAGAGTGCTAAGGAGTTGACTTCAGAAGAATCATTGTAAACTTCTAATTTCCATACTGACAGAGAATTAGCAATAGGAAGAAAAAGAAAATAGAACGACAACAAAAAAAACCAACCTTCATTAATAAGTTAAATCATATACAGTTTCTCACCGGATGAAACAAGGAATGTTGGTGAGAAAGACATCCTAAGATGCAGTGTGGCCAATGCAGAGCAAATATCAAGGCAGTGACTGAAACAGGAGTGAAAGAAGAAGGAAGATAATTTCATTTTGTAAACAGTGATGACCAGACAAGCCATTGTGGGTGCCCATCCTTGCTGCTCACCCTCCACACGTGCAGAAAGATGTGAAAAAGAGTTCAAGCGGTCTCTAAAAGCCTTTCCGTGGGCTGGCTTGGACAAGAACTCCTGCAGACTACGTGTCTCACAACCACAGCTCACTTCTTCAACCTAGAGGCTCTCCTGCCCTTGGTTGTGCATAAGCTTAGACCAGCAAGCTCCTTCCTTTTGGATACACCAGTATCAGGCTCCAGCCTGCAGCAGAAAGGAGCTAGAAGGACCAGCAGCATGAAGGACCAGGAGCACTCTCCATCACGTTTCGCTAGTGCTGCTGTCTGGTGGGTCTAGAAGCCAGCACATGTCCTGCATGGTCCCAAGAGCTAGAGCTGAACAGAGGAGCCTGGAGCTGTACAAGCTACAACTCCCAACCAGCTGAAACCACAGCTTGCCATAACCTCTTCATGGCCCCAGAATAGCAGGGGAGGAGATGGAGCCCACACCCATGTTTAATGTTAATACATTAAAATCAAATCCACAAATACCAACTGGAAGTTTTTTCCCTCTCACTGCTTACACAATGCTCTAGAGCTCCTGACCCAGTCGTTTACCATCCCATCCCTGCCACAGTCCCTCAGGGCATCTACCCTCTGTGGTCCCCAGCCTTCATTCTACAAGTATCCTTAGATCTGAAGCATCTAGAGCAAGGACATGGTCCCTCAGATGCTTTCAGCTGCTATGGAATGCTTTCCCAGACCATGGTGGTCTGTGGTACCACAGTCACAGTCCCCTACTGTGCATCAAACATCCATGGCACCCAAGTAACCTAAGGTACATGACTGAGTGGCCTGAAGATGTAAGGGGACACCTCTTATTAAACCCAAGATAGGTCGGGAGGGATAAAAGAGGGAGGTACACACATCCCCCTGTTCAGGTCCAAGGGAAACACTGCACCTTTCAAAATGAAGGTGAGTGAAGAAGCAGCTCACCACCACCTCCAGCAACCTTTTACCAGTGTATCCCAAGCAGCAGCAACAGCAGTGGGGGCAGGATGTGCAATGCATCCCCCAAATCCTTGGACAGGACCAGAGCAGCTTGCTGCAGGATTAGAGTCACCTCTGACCAAGCCTGTGCAATGCCATGGTGAATTAAGGAAAGATGCCTTTAGCAGACTGGTGAATTAAGGAAAGATGCCTTTAGCAGACATTCGTTTAACTTTCTGATGCTTCTTTCCCATCACAGCAAATTAGTAAGGTATTTGCATCTAAAAGGCAGGCAAGCCTCTCACAGCTAGACCAGTACTCTGAGGCCAGGGCAGTATTCACCAGGAGCCAGTCTAGAAAGTGCAGATAACACACTTGTGAAATTCACCACTGGATCTCTCCATTCCTCCGGTGCAGTGGTGAAACCGGGCGGGATGGCCAGGCTGCCCTTGAACTACAAGAATTGGGAGCAAGGGAAGGGAAGTGGCCCCCAGCCACCTTGCCAATTTTCATTGCTATTAAATATAATAATCTCTGCTCTCTTTAAACTTTGCTTTTCCTCTGAGACCTGACAATAAAGAAAACCCAGTAATGAGGTGGGGAGAGAGGCGGAGTAATTGCAGTGAAGAATGTAACCTCTGAGACAAGTTTGCTCAGAGCAAAAGGCAGGGAGCATAGGGAAACCCAGCAGCTGCAGGGAGATGAAACACTGGCATCTGACTGGTGAGAAAAAGGGAGCAAGCCAGAGGCTGGCTCACTGTTTCTTGAAATAAAGCAAGTGGATATAGTCCTGGTGGAGGGAATGATTCAGCATTGTGGGAATCGAATGTTGTTTCTGCATTAGAACAAGAATTCTCTTAATTTCATGGCCTCTGCTGCCATTTGGGATCTTTATTAGAACTAATAGTTCTTTTCAGGGGACTTTCTACTTTATTGAGGTTCTCTGAAAGTTTTCATTACTTATTCTCTAGATAAACCTTCCCCAGCAACGCATACTCAGTATATAAGTAAAGTAATATATACACATATATATATATCTATCCATAGAGATTGGGTAGGTGGAGTAAGCACGGAGACTGCAGCTCCTGTCTGTGCAGCCATCTGAAAAACTTCTGGGCCTTCAGTTAAAGGCAAGCTAAATGTAATAAATACCTTTACGAATCAGAAACCCCTTGATGTTGGAAAACTACGAATTTTTGGTGCTGGATAGTCAGGACCTGAGTAATAGAAAATTAAAGGAGGAGAAGTTAAATAATTAACAACATACATATATAAGATAGCAACAACTTATGTATAGCCAGCATGAAAATATATGATATACTTTGTCACACACATTGCAAGAATATCCTGCACAAATTAAAAGGACAAGTCATGACATGCCTTAGGGAGGGCCTGAAGAAGGTACTGAGGAAGGCCTGGCACTTCCTCACCCCCCTGCGGTGCTCTTTGTTTAACAAAGGAAGCGTCCTTCGGACAGAATGGAAGAAGCTTTGGAGAAAATCACCATATCAACACGATAAGAAGAGTACTGAGACATCTTGGAAACAGCAGGATGGCGACTGACTGGCACAAGATAGCACATGAATTAACAGGTGTCCGAATGTAATTAACAAATGTAAACCTTCGATAAGATTGTGAACCTGGAGTACCCAGCCAATGGGGAAACAGGGGACGGGGTAGGCAAGGGGAGGGAAACAAGGTACAGAAGCTGTCATACTGTGTCCATAGGTGCGCTCCTGCTTGCAGGACGCCCGCCATTGCAATTGCGAATCAAATCTGCTTTGATCAGAGATACCGTCCTGATCAATTATTTGGATATTTCCAACAGCATCAACCCCAAGCTCTCCATCAGGAGTTTCACTTTGTTGAATGTCACTGCCTTTGTTAGCAAGCAGGCAGCAAAGTTAGCAACAGGCACAGGCAAAGCAGCCAGCTGCTTGAGGCAGCAGATTGCCAGAGGTGGCAAAAGAGCTGGCTGCACACCAGAGCCCTGCAGAACCAGTTGCTATGGCTGCACCCTCACCTACAGCCTGGGAACAGCACAATCCCTGCTGAATTAGACAGCACTGACCTTCCCTGCCTTTCACAGCACCAGGGAGATGATGGACATAACTTCGAGTAGGCAATCACTCCTGCTTACATCGGCACTGGAGGGGCTGCTGGCATAGACCCTAACCAGATCTGTCTGGAGATTCTATCATAAAGTACCACAGTGGGGAGCAGAACAGAGCCAGGGTTTCCCCGTGGCTCTGCTCCCCACCCCACCCTCATTCCTTTCCATCCATTTTGGAGGTTGAAGTGGTATATGACCTGATCCTCAGAGTTCTCGATTACCTGGTAGAAATAAGAGGCCAGTGCATCCCTGAGCTCCTCCTGGTCCTGCAGATGCCTCTATCTACATCCCCCAGCTGGTATTGAAGGAACATATTACACTGCCTCATAAACTGGTTCTTCTAGTAGCTTTCAGTCATGGAATCATAGAATCATTAGGGCTGGAAAAGGCCCCTGAGATCAGCCAGTCCAACCATCAACCCAGCACCACCATGCCCATTAAACCTCTGTGCCCATCTACACAGTTCTTGAAAACCTCCAGGGACAGTGACTCCACTACCTCCCTGAGCAGCCTGTGCCAATACCTCACCATTCTTTTTGAGGATAAATTTTTTCTAATATCCAACCTGAACCTTCCCTGGAACAACTTCGGGCCACTCGCTCTTGTCCCTTTGCTAGTTACCTGGGAAAAGAGGCCAACACCCACCTTGCCACAACCTCTTTTCAGGGTTCCAGCCCATCAATCCAGCCTGTCCAGACCCCTCTGAAGGGCCTTCCTACTCCCAGGCAGATCGACACTTCCCCCAAACTTGGTGTCATCTGCAAACTTACTGAGGATGCACTCAATACCCTCATCCAGGTCATCAATAAAGATATTGAAAAGGACAGGCCCCAGTACCGACCCCTGGGGAGCACCACTTGTGATCAGTCACTGGCTGGATTTAACTCCATTCACCACCACTCTCTGGGCCACAGAGCCAGTTCTTTACTGAGCAAAGAGTGTACTTGTCCAAGCCATCAGCTGACAGCTTCTCCAGGAGAATGCTGTGGGAGACAGTGTTGAAGGCTTTGCTGAAGTCTAGGTAGATCACATCCACAGCCCTTTCCTCATCCACCAGGCAGGTCACTCAATCATAGGAGATCAGGCTGATCAAGCAGGACCTGCCTTTAATGAACACATGTTGGTTGGGCCTGATCCCCTAGTTGTCCCGCACATGCTGCATGATCGCATTCAAGACAATCTGCTCCATGACCTTCCCTGATATCAAGGTCAGGCTGACAGGCTTGTAGTTCCCCTGACCCCCCCTTCTGACCCTTCTTGTAGGTGAAGTCTCGTTTTTGCTTCCTTTAAAAAAAGCAATGCCAGCACTGAGCTGTTGATGTTTAGCCAGCAGTGCATGGTTAACAGCTGGCTCTTACCAGCACCGGCTTGTGATCATACCTGAGCCAAGACAAAAAAAAAAAAAAAAAAAAAAAAAAAAAGCTGCTTTCCTGACTACTGGGACCAGGGTAGAAAGTGCAGCCTCTTCTCCAGCTCACAAGAGTATAGCTGGATCAGCTGAGGAAAAACCATAGCTTGGGAAGCTGCATGCCAGTTTTGGGTTTGGGACCCTGAAGCCAAAGGGATCTGTGACACTCTGACAGGCAAAAAGCTGGACTACTGTATGCGTGTTAGGAAATGAGTCTTGACAGAGATGATGGACAGTTTTGTACCAGCTTCTGCAGGATGCTGCACAAGATTGGCCCTCCAAAAATCAGATCAAACAGCCTTATAGAGCATCACAAGTTCTTCATAGTAAAATGACTGTGCTCAATGCTTCCTCAGTGACAGGCATCTCAGGAATTTCCAGCATCCTTGGGCCTCCCCTCTCCCACCTGGTCTGCCAAATTTAGAAAGCCAATCCCATGGCCTACCCTATCCCTGCAACTGCTTCACTATGTGACCTGCAGGTACTCAGGCAGAATTTTCTGCCCCCGTCACCTGCAGTGTTGTCAAGGCACTGCACTCACAGACAAATCACTCCTTTGCTCTCAGATGAGCCCCTCTCCAGCAAAGATGCCTGACTGAGGGGAAAGGCCATGCCAGTAGGTGTGTTTTAATATTCTCATCAAGCACACCTTGCTCCAGACACTTTGCAGCAAATTTTCCTTTATAAGGTTTATCAGTTTCGTAAATTATACAGCAAAAGGAAGAAACATTTCATGTCATGACACAGGTCAAATAATCTCTCCCTTAGGAAACAACAAATTCTACAAAAAAATAACCCAGCAGTTGCGTATTGATCTTTAAGCAGAAGATGAAGTGACATTAAAGGCATTTCTTAATCACCTTGGCATCATGTAGGTGCAACCATATTCAAGTCAGTCACCTGGAGGGGTTTTGCTCCACAAGCCTGCAGGCTTTTAGCCTGCATTTCTCATAGAAAAACACTTGGCAGGAGCCAGACTACAACACTTGCATGCCTTGAGCATGTTTGTCTCCTAACACAGCAAGTCAGTGGGATAGGGAAGGCGGTGCAGATAGCAAGGCTTAATGTGGACCTAATAAGCCCCCTTACAGTTTCTTCAAGGGAGAGGCACAAACAGCTGTGGAAGCACCCATGGTATTTTGACACCATATTGTAGTTCTCAGTACCAAGCCTTGGGAGAACAGACCAGCTCCATTGCAAGTGCAGCTGGACCTCTCCCAGATTCCTCCTCTCCATCACCCACACAGGATCTCAATCTGCTGCTGGGGACCATCTCAAGAACTGTTGTTACAGTACAGCCCCTGCTTCCCACAGCTTTCCAGCTGTGCCACCACTGCACAAGAGAGATAACCAGGGGGAAGAACATTTTTTAATCACAATGCTGACATTTTCATTCCAGATCTTTTCCTCACATCAACTTGGTATTAGAAAACATCACCCTAACTGGGGCTTAACCTATGGCCAATGTGAAAAGAAAAGAAAGAAACAGTAAGTGAAGGAGGAGTTTTGCCAAGTTTCTCCACGTTAAATGCTGTCTTTCCTAAGACCTCAAAAGTAGAAACCAAACACTCTCTTGGCCATGCTGCATTAACTTATTTGACAAGACATACTCTCATTTGATAGGAAAAAAAACCCTCTGTGAGGGCCCAAAGCCTCATTTTATTTAAAGCTGCTTTGGGGATAGGTTACTTAAACTCTGCCACCACCACAGGCAGATGCAGGACAGGATGCAATGTCACAGAACAGAAACTGATGTACAGCTGCACAACCAAAGCCTGCTCTCTCTTTCCCAGAATCTCCAAGGATTTGTGATTAAACCAGAAGAGACTTTCAACCACAGTAGGAGCCTGGAGACCCACAGGGTCTACAGGCTTCCCTCAGAGGAAACAGAACAGGCTGACATTGTTTCTCCTGCTGCATCAGGGCACGAGTCCTGGCTGGGGACTGCCACAGCTCCCCTCACATCATCCACACAGCTGCTGAGCTCGGGATGTTGCCCTTGGGCCACTGGTTCTCAGGTAGTAAGTGAGATGTCACACACTTCTACCCCAACTGTACTTATTATAGGAAAACCACACTCAAGAGCGTGTACCATGGCACAACTACTCCTACCTTGGTGGTCACAAGAGACCAGGGCAATGCTAGTTCCTTGTCTCTTGCAGAAAGCTCTTACCTGGTGAGTCCAACATGCAAAAAGAACATTCTTCAGCCATAGATATGCATCAGAAAACAGCAACAAAAAAAACATCTACTGCCCCAGAACAAAAGCAATAACGTCCTCTGAAGCAACCACATTCTTTCAGAGAAGACAGGCAGCTAGAAGGAAAAAAAAGGATATTCCAAGGCTTTCATAGGATAGAAACCATCTGAATGCTAACCCAGTTAGCACCAGGCAGCCTGCTGCACTGTACGGACCGAACATTTATGTATGCAGAGTAGATTCACAGAAGGGCAGAAGCAGGAACTCCCCAATTAGATTTTATCTTGTTATAAGGAACTTCTCCTCCAGAGATGACTTCACGGTGCTTAGCACCCTCAGAAGCTGTGAAGGCTGAGAAGGGAAGTTCAGAAGATCTGCTATATTTCAGGCACCAAAGCCTGGCTCTGGCTTTCAGATGGCTGTACAAATGTGACAATGGAAACTTTGCCCAAAACAGTGTATTTTTGTAGGTCCACATGAGGGGAAGTCTGGGTGGAACAGCTCCCAGACATCTGCTAAGAAATTACTGACAGAAGGGGTGGAGAAAGGGAAGTGAGATGGAAGGGAAGGGATGACAGGGAAGTGAGCTAGAGCTCCATCCAGGCAACAGCTCAGTTTAACCCTTCTGGTCATCAGCTGAAAGAGCAGCTGCCACCATCAGCAAACTGCACAGCTGTGAGCTCTCAGAGTAAGTGGGATCAGCCTTTGTAGTACCACTTGTTGGAACTTTGCTGAAAAACTATCTTCATGGTTGACTACAAGCTTTGCACCATGCAGAACATCACCATACCCTTAGCCTGATGAGTGTTCGGAGGGCAGCAGCAAGTCATTATTTGTGTGGAAGATGCCTTCAGGGATCAGAAACAGTGAAGGAGACAGGCTTTTGGTGCTGGGTCACTGTGCTGTTTTAGCCTGCTTGGTGACAACAGGGCAGTGGGTTTCCTGCTGTGTTGGGTTTATTGCTAAGAAAGAGCTGGAGTGAGGATAAAAATCTAAGGGTAGTCAGTGGGGAAAAACTTCCTTGCAGATGGCAAGTTCAGAGACTCAAAGCCACCCAGCTTGTCTCAGGTGCTGCTAAAGCAGGCAGTGAGGTACCATGTGCCAGAACATCCCCAGTTGTTCATGGCACTCACCCCCCCCACCAGACATCACCCCACAGCTCCCTCTTCTGACACGTTCTGACACATTTTTGCTCAGAAATGATCCCATTTAACTTCAAGGGGTTGTTTTGATTTTCTTCTCCAAGCCCAGGTCATTTTGATGGCTGTTGGTGTAGGATAAGCCCTTTGGCAGGAAAGTGGCCTGGGGAGCAGTACCTCACTCACCAAGCAGGGGTTTGCAGCCTCGCGCTGAAGCCCTAGGTGACAGCGTTGGGTGCAGTACATAACAGCAAGGCAGTCAGCACTCACCACCCCACAGAAACACTAGCTGCTGGGCTACAAGAAGAGAGAAGGTAAAGGATGAAAGAGACATGCTCTGGGAATGAGCTGACCTCTCTCTTCCCTGACACACTACAAACCAACATTCAATTAGCTCTTCATCCACAGAAACTGCATGTCGAAAGAGGAAGTAATTTATATTTATCTCCAGCAACAAAGAGAACAAGGGATTGAAGAGTGATGTTTGCCTGCGATGGCGGTTTCCCCACAGAGCTAGAAATAGATCCCAGCTTTCCTGGACACACACATAAGGCTTTCTAAAGCAGGCTAAATCCAGGTTAAATATACAGAAGAACATCAGTAAGAGAATATTCTTTTCCATTACATTTTGTTCCTAAAGCTACGGCTGACCGGTATGCGTGATTTGAGAAGCATTTGCACTGTATGAAGAGACAAATAATTTCTAAAAGCAAGGGGAGAAGTGTAGCACTGTAACATGAAGTTGTTAGTTGCTTTCATGTCACAAGCAACAAACCTTTGCAAACTGATTTGTTTCCCTCCCCTCCTACTCACTCATGTTTCAAAAAACCCTTTGCTTAAGAGCAGATCTTTAAAGACATTGTACAAAGTGGTAAGTACCAAGAGACTTAGATCATAGTTGGATTTTGTTTTCTAATTAGCTGACAAACACATGTAACCATTATGCAGGCAGAGGATTCCCCGGGCCATCTCACTTCCCAGCCAGAAGAGTCAATACTACAGTGCTCTCTTTTTGTCTTTTCAGTTATGAACTGAACTGCTGTATCTGCCCAATTCCACCTCTCCGAAAGGAAGGAAAGTGGGCAGTGCTTGAGGATTCTTACTTTTTCACCAATCGCAGTTATGTTTTACATGGTCCATGCTTATAGCAGCCAAAATCACAGATTCACAGAATTATTAAAAAGTCATTTGCAGCAGCCTCCAGGCACAACCTGCTTCCCCAAGGGACCAATCTCAGCACAAAGAACTATTGCTAAAACTTGAGTGAGGTCATACATCTGGCAAATATAATGGCAACAAATCAAACTACTTTTTTGAGAACTTGGCCTGGCTGCCCGTGTGCCTTGGAGATCCAAAACAAAATCTTTTAACTCTTTGTAGCCTCCTCCTGCACAGAGCTTATCACAAGCAGTTTTCATGGTAAGTCATACCCTCACACAGTGTAGATACATACATGCTCCTCGTTCACAGCTGATCCTTTGCTTCTTGAGCTAATGGCTTCACAAATCAGTTACTGGAGATGTTCCCAAGTAAAAAAATAAATCACAAATGTAAAAGCAGAAGTGGATTCAACTCACTCTGGAGGCTATTCTGTCCTCAGTGTGTGAGAAACATGGTGCTTCATGGATGGAGCTGAGCACAGAACCCAGGGAAAAGACGGGCAGTAGGATTTGGGCTCCGCAGATGTTTTTTGAGTTTATTGCTCAAGAACAATAAAGTGGTGTGCTTTCCTCTCAAGTAATACCCATGTATTAGAAGTGCCAGTCCATTTGAAGTCCTGATATTCAGCTCAAGGTAAGAGGCAGTAGGGTGGGGACACTGAAAAGAAAGCATGTTGCCGAGATATGGGACAAAGAAATGACTGAGATGGAGAGTATTGTCAGAAGAAATCCCCTTCTTACCACCTAAATCACATGGAACTTGTTAGATTCCCTCTTCCCTTAGCTCTCCACACTCACTCATGGTGCATTACGTTTACAAGAATAGATTGCATTGATCAAATGAGTACTTTTAAGAAGCTGAGTGAGGAAAAGCAACTTTCCCTGCATTTTGCTAGCTTGCCCTTCAACACCTGAGCATCTCATCTGTTTTATAGGCACAATTATCTTTCAAACAGATTCACCTAGAGTATCTGAAAGGAAAAAGCATATTTATCAAATTTTGCCCAAGTCATTTGTACTGTATACACTTTAGGGAGAGTGGCAAATCGCTTCTGTGGTGTCTAAGACATGAGAGATGTGGTCTCTAAGACAACAGAAATTACAAATTAAAAGAAGTTTAAAAATCAATGACTGCTGGAACAGCTTGTTTTCATCTCCCCTCCATACCCACACCTCAAAAGCCAGCTCACAGCACTGGGGATCAGGTTGACAAATGAAGGTTTTGCAGCTCATTTTTGTCACTGCTTCAGTGGCAGAACAGGCACACTCACCTCCGAATTCCCTCCTCCCCAGCCAGCCCATCACATAGGTTCATTTCAATTGAAATGGTAAGTCTCCCTCTCTCAGTAGAAGGCCACTGAAAGCTTATAGAAAGAGCATGAAAGAATTTCTCTGAAGTGATTCCATTAGTGTAATCTAACAGAAAATAACAATTTCTCAGACTGGGAGGTTAGAAACAGAAAACAACAGTCTGTGATGGAACAGATAGAAACTCAGATTTATAATCCACCCGAAAAGTGCGGAAATGAGATTCACAGAAATGAAAAAGAGTGAATTACAGTGACAGTGCCAACAGGGGTTTCTTAAAGATGTAGCAAATACCAGAATGGAAAGAGACCAAAAACCTCCTGGTGATGGCAGGGGATGCGAACAGCTTTGTCCGCATGGGAGGAGGATTAACATAGTCCAGACACAGTAGAAGCACAGACTACAACGGGAACAGGTGCAAAAAACTGGTGTAGCCATAAGGTCTGTTAAGACCCATGTGAAATAAGGGTCCCAGCCAAGTCTCAAGCATCTGCGATGCCACAGCACATCTAGAGATGAGGGTTTTGGAAGCTCTGGATTCTGCCAAACAAGTGTGACAGTCACGGGCAGGGACAGAAGCAAACTCCCTTATAACAGTTCAGAAAGACAGACGTGAGGAGGGGTTCGTTAACCCCGAGATACTCAAGTTCCTACAGCTCATTTCTTGAGGAATGTGCATAACAGTTTATTACAAGAAAGGAGATCTGCAGTATGTGTTAGCAAAAGAGGTGTTGGAGAGCAGTATCTGCTAGAAGACCGAATTCTTGTGCAGCTACACACTGAACATCTGCTAATGACCTGGAAGTCTTAGAAGTGTGATGCAGGGAACAGGGTGAGTGATGAGCTATTCAGCTGTAAAATCATCTGCAAAATGAAAATTAAATGCAGTCCAGTGTGAAAAAAGAAAAAGTTTCTGACTGCAGCCAGCCTGCTGCTACCTGGTTGCCTTTTCCCTCCCTCTATCCTGCCTTTAAATTGAAAAAATGGACGAATACAAAACAAAAACTGCCTGACAATCCACCCAGCATCTGACCTAGTAGAGCTAAGCCAGAGAGCTAGGCTCTCCTCTAGCCTCAGCACAGCAAATAGTTTTCCAAAAACTGCATGAGGGAGCAGGCTAAATACCACCACTGGTCCAGCCTCTACACAAATTCATGATTTAATAGACATTGTCAGATTTGCCAGGCATGATCTGGAACTTGTTGAGACAGACCCTTCAACAGGTGCCAGCTAGGACCTCCCATGCTTGCTGTGATATGAGAATGGAGGTGAGCTCCCATTGGCCAGGAAATCCTGGGCACTCTTTGCTTGTGCCATATAGCCAGCAACAAACCTAGCAGACATTTGGCAACTTTAGGATGTTTAAACATTTTAAATGACCAGCAGCTAAGGCAGGAGAGAAGAAACCTTTTCAGACCCCTCACTGGCTCCTACAGTATCTGGAAAACACAAGAAATCACAAAAATCATCCACTCTTAAACATAAAAATCTTTTATTTTAGCAAAGTAACAAAGCTTTGTATTTACAGATACAGTAACTGTACATATCAATTAAAAATTGATTACTCTCCAAATCATTAAAGTCACCCAGTCTGTTAGGAACACAAATCCTCGCAACCTCCAACTGCCTTCAGCGATGCTCCTCTTCCACAAAATCAGTTCTCTTTGTTCTGAATGATTTTCTGCTGGTTCTCCAGAAACTCCTTCAGCTTGTTCTCCGTGAGCGTCAGCCTCTGCTCCAGAATGGAAACTGTCTGCAAAACAAAAGGAAAGCTGTTGCCGAGTCACTCAGAGAGACAAGCTACAAGCTACACACTGTGTTTTCGGAGGGCAATGGAATGCTACGTTCAGCAAAGTACTTTGAGCTATTCCAGAGCTGTAACACCAGCGTCAAGCAAGAAACTCTCCCAGTGTAAGGCAGCACAATAGGGTGATGGAGGTGAATTAAAACTCAAACTGGCAACATCTACCTCAACATATGGCCTAAATATTTGTGTGCAATCCAGTTACCTCACAAAGGGATTGTTATATCCTCCTCCTAAAACTGAAGTCATCACGGACAGAGTACACAGGAAAAACATCTTAACCATGAAGCAATAAAAGCCTCTGCTGAAAACCCTTTAATGGACCACTATGAGGTAACCAAGAGACCTAACTGTGGAAAATCACTTTCAGATTCCAAAGACACTGGAATAACTGATAATAGGCAGTGATTACATTTAATGCTTTAATACCCATAAACTTCGCAGCAGCAGTCAATAGCTTTATATTCTGACCATTTTTACTGCATCAATAACATACTCTATCATAAACAAAGGATGTTTAGAACCTCAGACTTTAATAAAGTAATTCAAACATACTTGGGCTATTTTTATAGAAGTTATAAGTAGAAAATCTTTTAATAGAACATTTCATAAGCACATGACTAAGTGCAAAGAAAGCAGGTCTCGTTATCTCCATTTGACTTCTGGGGAAACTGAAATGCAAAGAAAGGAAATAGTTTGGCTAAGGTCACTTGATGGACCAGGAAAAGCCTCCTGCAGAACCATTTGGGAAATGAGAGGAACGGTTGGGAGAGATGAAAACACAGGCATGGTGAAAGCACAACATCAAACACTGCTATGAAACCATCTCCCTCAGCCACGTTGCACCACCACATGTTGACAAAGTCAGAAAAGGTTTTGCATCGTAAGATTCACCATAATTCACTTTTTTTCTCCGTCCAAACACAGCTCAAATCTTATCTGAGGCACCAGGTAGCATCCCAGAGCCAATAGGAGCCAACCACACTGTTACACACAGCTCAGTGAAACAAAGCACAAATAAAGTGGATTTCAGAACATGTTGAATTTGAGGAAGAGTTGCAAGGAAGAGCTTTTCTGCTTAATACTTTCACATAATTTTCATTCCAATAAACTTGTAGTGAGCATTGTTTTGCAAACCAGAAAAGGAAAACAAGAACGAAAGGAGATGCACCAAGTCCAAAGAACCATTTTGAATATACACGGCCTTAGGAAGGTATGGGAAAGTGCGAAAATGCCATTACTGATATATATACAGAGAGAGAGAGAAAGAGAGAGAGAGAGAGAGAGAGAAAGAGAGAGAGAGAGAGAGAGAGGAACTTCCCCACAAAGAAGGTTACTTCATTTCCAGTTGACAGTTTTACGCTGTTTCTATGGCCTATTCACAAACCAAACCCTTGATGGGAGGCAAATTAAACTGCATGCATTCAACTGGTGCTACTTTTCAGAAGGTAATGAACCAACAATTAACTCAAGGAGGCAAATGCCATCAGTCTTGAGGGTTGACTTGATGCAGATGTGCACTCAAACTGTTTCCCTATGGCTGGATATTAGCTTCTCATAGTGTCAGAAGCCTTATGCGTATTGCACACAGGGAAACTGTGAGGAGAAGCCACGTGAAAAGAAAGACACTGTTGCATCCTATTTACTTTTTACCCTCCAGAGAATATTCAGCTCCATCCTTCCCCAAGCTGAACAATGAAGGAGTCACATTTGCTTACATGATTATAAATTCCCCATCTCATTCTCCCCTATAAGTTTTATTTCCTCAACGCAAATAATACAAATGATTTGTGATAGTGGCCCAAGTACAATCCTGCAACAGTTTCAGCTTTTATCAAAACCTTTTCTTTAATTCAAATCAATACTTCTTTCAGTGGGGGCACCACCACATAGAGCTGAACACTCCTGTTAGCCTCAAGGCAGAGGCTTCTGCAGAGCCCCGTGGGGGCAATCTTTTGAGGACTATAGATAAGAAGAGCCCAGCAGTAACTGAATGCCAGCAGAAACCAGTTCGTCCACTGCCCAAGGAAACCTGAGCAGCAGAGTTCAGAGCAGAGGACATTTCCATTCCTCAGGTGACATACAGACTACTCAGCATATCCTGTAGCACATTTCAGAGAGCAATGAGAGAAAACCCCATGGTTAACCACAAGAGAGAGCAGTCCAGACAGAAGGGCAGTAATTAACTAAAACCAAGTATCAACACAGAACTGGGGGTGAAGCGGACAAGAGCATAAAAACAAAAAAATAATGCTATGCCCACCAGGCTATGGGATGCCTAACAAGTTGGGAATAAGACCAGGTTTGACTGAGTAAAGGACAGGAGACATAATGTTGCTCTGGTTGATCATTGCAGGATCCTGTAAAACATTTATCTGCACAATGTTACTCTGATCAGGTACTGACAGCCTTGTTGTCCCTACAAAGAATACAGTCAAACACCAACTGCAAAGTACAGGTGATCTTGCAGGCAAAATGTTACACATATGCTTCCTCTATTCCTGACATCATTAGCCACATCATACCATAAAATCCCTTTCTCCTCTGAAGGTAGAAGTAGTTTCCTAGCTTTACTTCTGTACAAAGATTCCTAAAATTCACTCCATCCCTAATGGTTGTCAGTTTTCTGAAGAGAGTTACAATGCACCAAATAGCCAAAGAAAAACCTTTTTTTTGGCTATTTGGTTTTTTCTTTTCTATCTGACATGTTAATTTATGAAGACAGCATTTTCTTTTCAGTGTATCAAAAAAAATTTGCCTGCAAAAGAACAGGCAGCAAATGCAAAAGTGTTACAATGGGAAAATCTATCAGACAATCTAATGACAATCGTAAAATAGGGATTTCTAATCATAAAGCATGAAGACACTGGAATGATTACATCTGTGCTATGAGTACATAATTCTGTAATTCTTTGTATCATCTTATAATGATGTTAGGAGGGTAATATCATGTTTTAAACTTCCAGGTGTATGGTAAGTAAGAATGAAAGTTGAAGAGGCTTTATGTTGCTTACCTGTAGCAGCACTCCGGGTGAGGATGCTGTAAACAGCTGTATTTATTCACTATGTTGGTGGGAAAAGCTAGTACATTCAACACTGTTGCTACTTAAAGCTTCTCCTTGCTCACAGTGAAGCTCAGAAGTTCCTTACAATCCTAAGTCACATGAGGACCAACTATCCACTTGATGGGGAAAAAAAACCAACAAGCATATCTTTCAGTATCTCTACAGATCCCATGCAACAGCCTCTCCTTCCTCTCACCTTACGGGGACCAGCAGAGAGGGAAGGCAATGCAGCAGCAGAAGAGCAGAGCACCAAGGGGATGGACGGCCTGCGGGATGGCAGAATGAGACAGGTAAGGTCTGACCTGGACTTGCAGGCTTAATTGCTCTGCCTCCTGCCATGCAGGTGGCATGCACACTGGTTTGTTTGAAGAGCTAACTGTCCAGCTCCGACTTCCTATGGGTTACCCAGCTTTCCATAAAAATGGTTTAGCCCCAAAGAGGCCCAAAAGTATAGAAAATCTCTGCATCCAAGGGGGCAGAAGGGCCCCTCCTTGACAAATGCTAATGAGTGGGTTCAGAGGTACCTATACTTTCTCTAAACAAATCCAGAGAGTAAAATAAACTAGCAAAGAAACAGTTCTCATCCATGTAGCCATACATCTCCATGTTTACAGGAAAAAAAAAAAACAACACCTCCTTCCACAAATGATAGTTTAAAATACCAGATTTAAACTGAAGAAATGAAGAGGCTCATGGGAGAACTTGAGCAGCAAGTCACATTAAAGTTCAAACATCAACCTGTCTGGTGAGAAGCACCCTTTCCACCTACCGTACAAAGCTTTGCCCTGACTTGCTGTCAGCCTCCCTTCCATTTCAGTAGCCACATCCAGAGGAACCCAAAGGATGCTACTGCTATTAGTAAGTACACTTAAAGAAAACTAGGCTGCCCTCTTCATGCACAAATTATACCCTAGCACTTTCTAGTTACGACTGGAACCTGCTACCAACACTCAGAATATGTGAAGCATTCTTAGCAAAAGCTGGTGCTTTAGACTAACCAATGGAAAAATAAATCTCATACCTGGTAGTAGAACAAGACATGAAGCCTTCACTGGTATTAACACATTAAGGAGCAAACAAATGCATGCGGCGCCCTTTGTATGTCAGGACTAGCCTTACTAGTCAAAGTCTTCAACTCAGAGATAAAATACACTAGTAACTTTTCTTTAGAAACTTCACATGAAAAAGATGATAGTGCCTCATCCTTTCAAATTAAAGCAAGATCTGCTAAGCCAGAAGTATTTTAAATAAGCTCCATAGTTCCTCATCATCCTACTTATTTTGAGCTCAAGCTCTTAAGTAAACTCACAAAGCCTATTTGGACCAAGTATCTCACAGCAGCCAGATTTAATGATAGCATATTATTTCAGAATGAAAATGTTTCATTTGGTCATTTCGTCTTCGCTCCCTCAGTATTTCTTCAATGCAACTTCATAAGTTTTCATACTTATTTTGAAACACTTTAATTCCACAAAATTCTCTCTGGTACTGCAAAACACTCAGCCCCAGTGTAGGCAGACAGGACTGTACAAGTCATATTTGCTGTACAGACAGGGTTAGGAGGGCCCACAAACACACTGGATAAGCGTTTCTAAGTATGTGTTTCTTCCACCTCCCAATATTCCACTTTCTGAGATGCCTGAATCAGTTAAATAGTCCTTTAATGAAAGACTACAGAAGCAGCTTTGGTGGTCTTGCAATGGGCTTGGTACAGTGACAACAACAGTGTTATCACTTAGAATACTCATTTCACCTTTTACATCAGAGAAAGCATACAAAGTACCTGAAAATTCTAGCACTGTCAACTTTGCCAGACCAAGTAGCATGGTCAATACCAATGTCACAGAGGCCAAATGGGCCCTGGAACTCAGCAAAGGCTCTCCTTTGTATTAAATCAGGCATGTCCAATCTGCAGCCCAAAATGCGGCATGCCCTCTGCCACTGTACCACTGTGGAAGTGGCTCTTCCCTGCCCAGCTCAGCTCCAGGCAAGCAAACAAAACATCGGCCCTTCACTCAGTGCAGCTCAGGCAAGCCACAAGTTTGGACAACCATGTATTAAATCAAACCTAGAGTACAAGAAGATGAGCTACAGGCTCTGCCAGTGAGCTCTGTGTAGTGCAGAGACTCAAGGCACATAAGCTATATCTCTAACTGTGCCTTTCAAAGTAGAGACCTCTTACTAAAATGTTTCATCATGCCTCTGTTGATTCAGTCTTGACAGTTGGTCAGACAAAGCTAAACTGATGATACTTGCATTGGGTGCTGCAAGTTTCTGGAGGAGAACAGCTGCTGCACTGTTAGAGCTCCTACATGTCAGAGAGTCCAGCAACAAGAGGAGGTAGGAGACCTCATGTTTCACCATGCACTACGAAAATACAGCATACTAAGATAAGCCACAATGAAATATCCAGGTATGCACCATGAAAATGACTGTACAGCATATTGTTTAGAAACTCCAGAACACCACTCACTCAGAAGTCTTCTCAACCACAAGGATGATGACATGCTTCAAAGACGTATTGCATCCTTTACACATCTGACTCTTGAAGGATGCTAATCACTCAGCTGAAGGCACCCAGCTCCTGATACTCAATGGCTGAATAACAATGTAAGTTAATCATGCATATCAACTGATCCTTCTTCAAGGTCTGCTCACAAAAAAAAAAAAACAAAAAAAAAAACTGTGGGAGGTGCTGAGCATTTCACTTCTCCCAGTCTTTTTTTATACTAGACACAACTCCAAGTGTCTGGAGTGAAGGCAAAAGTATACAAACTGTTTAATATAACTACTGCAAATGCAAATTTTCCACTGAAGTCGGGATGCTTACTCACAGACGATCCTCCTCCAGCTGAGTAGTTCAGCTGCAAGTGCAGAAAATGCATTTTAGATAAGGACACCAAGTAATATCTGTTCTTAATATATGCTCCATTTTGATTTCAGATGAAAACCACCTTTATGCTCCATGACTTGAAGGATAAGTTATCCAAGAAAAACAAAAACACAACACCTTTAATCTTCATTTCCACCTCTTTGGATACACGCTGAAATACTGAGATCCAGTCTTTAATTGTAAACAGACAAACAAAAATCATTTTCGTCCTTCTCACGTCTCTGAAATAACAGTAAAGAAGAGGATTTTTAAAAAACTGTTTAGACACTGGCAAAATACAAAGCTGCAGGAAAGGGAGGAGCAAAGCTTACATGATGCATGCTCATCACTCCCATCCTTCTCCTTCCTTTGTTGGATTTGAATTGCCCGATTTCCTACAGAAGGGCACCAGGGCAACTCTCAGTAAGCCAAGAGCTATTGCAAATGACTTCATGTCATATTTCAAGATAGCAAGACTATCGAGCACATGCTACTCTCCTGAAAAAGGCAGTCAGACTAAAATTTTTATTTTCACATGAAATATGATCTATAAATATGTTTAGAAAAATAAGGAGATACTGTCAGGTCACATTAGAGCACTATCTACTTAAAACAAAAACATGGCTTGCTGGAGTTCTGGTGAGGAGGAGAAGAGAAAGGTTTCATCAAACCAAAGACCTACTTAAAGGAAGCTGTCAAAACCCTCAAGAATAAAATCAAAGAATCATAGAATCCTTAGAGTTAGAAGGGACTTTTAATGGGAGAAATGAGAGAAATAATACAGATGTCTATTCAGAATTAAAAAAAAAAAAAAAGCAGCGCTTTGCTCAAAACAGAAAGAAGTTTTTTTGAAGTTGAATAGTGAAATTCAAGTCTTGCAGTAAGTTGCAGCAGCACTCTTCAAAAACAGCCTAACATAATGCATTTCACTTGAAAGAAATTAGGCTGCCATGAGTGGACAATTTATTATGAAGTTGGAATTATCGTGTTCAGGTTATACTTAAATTCCTTAAAATAATAAACCAAGCTATTTTCAGAGATACTAGCTTCTTTTTAATAGCTAAGAATATTTCATATCAATGTGAAATTTAAACTTAACCTATGGTATTCAAAACAAAGGCCCTCAGAGAACATTATATTTTTTTCTTATTATTTTAGCAACCGCAACTGTCTTAATATTCAGACATCGCATTCTTAAGGACCTTAAGTATGAGCATTTCAACACTAGTCACATTTTGCATTTCTATTCTCAGGAAACACAGTGATTAGCAGAGATCTGGTGTAGACTCTACTTCTGCTCTGACTGTTCTGCTAACAGGCAGCCACTATTCAGGTGATACTCACCAAAAACTTTACTACCTTGGCTTTGGTATCACAGATCACAATATGACATGAAACAAGAACAGGCACTTCCCTCCTCTATAGCAGGACAAAGATGCATCACACTTCCAAGGCAAACAGAACTCCTAACCATGCAGTGAATTTACTCAGTTCTTATTAGAGAAATCTGGATGAGAAGTGCCAAGGGAAGAAACAAGCCTGCTCCAGTGCATCCTGCTGTGCACTAACACCTTATTGCTTCAGCATTTCTACTTTCATTTGGCGGCCCACAGGAAGATACCTCTTAACAGAATAAAAACAATCCCGCTATCTTCAAGTGCATGACACTCCATCCAGAAATCTATCAGCAACAGAGTGAAGGTGTTGGTAATGGGTGAGCAGCAGACAATGCAGCTTCAAGTGTGTGGTGCAGAACAAAGCTGTATGCCGGCAAGAGATGACAGTTTTCAGATGATTTCTTGCTATTATCACTTTCAGCAGAAAATTTTGAAATAAAAAACACCAGTATTTTTTCTCCTTCCCTCTTTTACATTACGAAACGTTTACCACAATAAACCTTGAAATGATAGCTAAGGAAATGCTACAAAAATGACAGATTCAATAGATTAATTTTACATTCGCATAAGTTTGCAGAGTGGTTTATGACAATATCAAGTTTCCTCCACATTATATTGATACAGCATTGGAAACTATGATAAGCACAAGGAGAGCAGGAACTCAAGGTGTCACAGTAGAAATGTACCCAAGCTCCCACACTGCCAAAAAATTAGAAATTCTTGGTGAACTTCTGTGTTATAACTCATCCCCACGGTATGCCCATAAAGGGGAAGAAAAAAAAGTGTAGCTACACAACCAGGTGCCCTTCTGTTACCTTCCATTTCTTTGCCCTACTAACAGCACCTGTGTTCCTCCTCCTTCAGGAATCTCCTCTCCTACCCTAAAAATAAGGGTTCCATGTTCATTTGCATAAGCTTGACCGTTTTGTGTTGACTTGTTTCACTTCTAAACATTACAAAGTTAAAATTAAAATGAAGAATTATGAAACCATTTGAACAACATGTTGGGTACGTTTACTTGTGCATACGCATAGTGTTAAAACAAAATACAACAGACTAGAACCAAAGGAAAATAAAGTACTGTACAGACGGCAAAAAAAAAAGCTACAGCTGAAACGTTGCTGAATGCTCAGTTACTCAAAGCAGCTTTTACTTTTTTGTTTGTTTGCCTTGTTTTGTTTTACACTATAATTTCAGGGCTAGTTTCAATTTTATCCTAAATCCTACTAATTTATTCCTCCCCCAGTGATCTCTATTTCACTCTCTTTTTGCTAGGTTTAAAATAACATTTAGATTTTTTTTTCAGTTATGCAATGACTGGTAGAGATGTTTGCATTGCTTTTATCTAGTTTAAACCTCACACACGCTGTTTACTGCAAAATTTGCCTCTTCTGAGTACCAAGGAAGTTGAAAAGGAGACATTACACACACTTCATCAGAACTATGGATCTGATTTATGTAATAAAGATTAATAAATAAAAAAATAAAGATAAATTCCAAACTTACTAAGGACACATAAAAACAGTAAGATATTTTGTGTGTACGCTAGGTTGCATTTCCATTGTAAAAATGCAGAACCAATGTCATAGAAGAGTTTTTTTCCTGCAGTGTTCTAAAGATTCTAAAGACTACAGAAGTGCTTTCTTGCACTTCTGCCAAATGAATTTCAATATCTTTTGGTCTTCACTCTATTTTAGACTGTCTATAGTCCTAGAATGCTTTATATCCCTAAACCAGCACTTCTCCAATACCTGTTGGGTTCTCCAGTGCATCATCCTAGACTTTTTTTGGACAACATGTACTTCTCTGAAGAAAAGAGAGCCAACTCAAAACATTAACTAGTGTGTTCAATATTCAGTGTTAAACATCTGCTTGCTCTTCCCCAGAAACAACATTCAAACTTGCAGAAAAGAACTCCCACACAGATTTCTTCCTTCTTACCACAATGGTGTGCTCTGCAGATTGATGGTGTTTACCATCCCATGCCTTCTTCCCGGTTCTCATATCCCTCAAAAATATACAAAAAATTCAGCCCTAGGAAATGGTCAGAAACAAACATTTCCTAACAGAAATAATGAACAATGATTTGGTTAAACAGAAAAGACAGCTCTATCCCTAAATTCTTCTTATGCAAACACACACTGTGATAGATCATCATTAACAGTTGGTGCCATTCCAGCACTACTTTGGGTCTTTGGGGAAGAACAGCATGTGAATGCTTTGCACCGGATTAGTGAATTTGCTAGCTTTAGGTGAAAAGCACATTTGAGAGATGGGGCCCAGAAGGGCCCAGATGTGTAAGATGAGAAGAGAATACTGCAGAAATTGGACTGTAGAGGTGAATGTTGGGTGGAAAGAAAGAATCTGAGTTTGCCTACAGAATGCCTACAATATAACTGGGGAAGGAGGAGTAACCAGCCGGTTACTCATTGAGACAGAGTTCTACTACCTGCAATTTCAGCCACACCTTTAATTATTACCTTAGATAAACTTTGGCTAATAACATAAGGTACAAGAGCTTGCTTAATTAGCTCTCTGCTACACTACAGCATAAAAGAATTGGGGAAACAATGGAACCTGAATTAGATGTTCTAATGTGAGGGAACGGAGATACACTGATAAGCGGATCAAAAGAGATTCATCAATTAACCATGAAAAAGCCGAGATTTTGGACTAGCCACATTTATTCTATGAAGCTACTGCAAAATGTTCTCATTTTCATTATAAAATCAAATAGCAAACCATACCTGAGTCAGAACATCCAGTTGTCCTATAATGTGCTCCAAGGTATCTGCAAGATTGACGTCCTCCCCTTGCTGGTCATGGTTCCTACCAGTATCCTGAGTTTTTGTCTCCTTAAGATGAACACCACAATCCATTTCTGATGGCTAGAAAAATAAACAGATATAGTCTGCTATTGCAACGGAAACAAATGGAAAAGAATTTCTGTTTTATAGAAGGTAAACACTGAAGGACAATTTATGTTGGGAAACAGTCTAAAACAGCAAGAGAAATTTAAGTGTTTGTTCTTGCCATGGTTGGAAAAAGAAAAGCTGCTGCAAACTCATCTGTATACATAGTCTGGAGTGGCATGATTTTTGTTGGCAGTGTGTGTATGTATTTTCTTTTTAAAGTCTGCATCAGGAAAGGCAAAGCTTAGATAACAATACTGAAGCAATCCTGCAAGGCTTAAGTTTTGTATGATCAAAGAGCTTTGCATGTCCGTGTAAGAGCATAGACTGTGCAGGTAAATGGATACTAAATGGAGCCACACAAAGTGCTACCTCAAAATTATAGAATTGAATAAACTAATCTGATAGGAGTCAAATTATTTCATTCCAACAGTGTAAGGAGAAAAAGGTTTAGTGACTCGTGCAGCAAAAGGTTCCCTCCATGGCTGTTAGTGTTGTAAGAAAGCAGGGATGTAGAACTGAAGTTCAGCGAAAGCAAAATGATCCAACATGCATTACAGTACATGGCTTTGATTTAACCCTGATAATTTTTTTTTAATCTTGAACCAGTTTTCCCTCCCCAATGAGTTTAAGTGTACAAGATTACTTTGAAATTTCAATTTCAATTGTTTTAGTTATGCAAGTCTGAATATTTCATTCAGAATAAATTCAGTTTTTAAAATATACACAGATCTTTACTAAATAACTTTGTTCTTTCAAAATGCTATATTCCTTCTAGAACAAACACTATTTGCATTAATTATCTGCATCATCACCAGTAGAAGTTTAGAGTTTATCTAACCAAAGTTAGTCAACCAACATGTTATTAAGCAATTGCAGACTTAACTTCCTTACCTTACACTAACAGCCATTATTTGGATCTAAAGCCAAGATCTCAGAGCTTGAGATGTGGTTCTCCATGGCCTGATGCCTGGTGCAGTTCTATCCCATGTATGGGACTTACCGCTCATGTAAATGACAGAAGTTTGCAAAATTCGACAAAAAAGCAAGGGATCCTGACAGACTGAAAAACAGTCTCTATGAGTAGCTTCCATCTCCTCTCTCACACACGTTGCTGTGAAGGTATTTTTAGTGCTGTACTTAATCATTCATCTCTCTGCATTTGATGCAACAAGACCTTAGAACATCTCACATAATTTTAAAACCAAAACTGTTCAGTGTAGTAAGATTTCTTTTTAGATAAAAATGTAAAGAGAGTCTACAGGGACCCAGCTCACTGTCTTTTCCCTCAAGGCTGGTTGGGAAGGAAAGTCCAGGCAGAACATGTTCCCTTGGGCAGGACACACAAAGCCCAACCACCATCACCACATGCAGTGAAAGGCCACCAACACACTGCTCATATGCTGCTGAGTGGCACAGAAAGGCTCACTAGGCTGAGGTCCAGCACACCAGTTAAGCAAATAAGCAACAAGAAATGCAAAAAACAGAAACATGACTACAAGAAAAAAGAGGTAGCAGCAGTAGCAGGCTTTGGCAGAACTCCTGCTGCTGTTCACTACCTGTTGTTTAGAGCTGACCACTCTTCCAGTCCCTGTCAATCAAACCATCAGACAAAGACTATTCACAGTCCTCGGCCAACACAGGTCACATTGCACAGCCCAGTCACAGGAGCCACACTCGAACTGCTTTGAGCTGCAGGTAGCCCAAGAGTCATGTGTTGTTCACTGATGCACTAATTTAATCAACCAAAAATATGATCTTGTATTACTGAGATAAAGCCAGCCTTACAAAGTTGCTATTTGCTGTGTAAATTTTAGAGTAAAACACAATAAAACAAAAATTCTGTTGTTCAGAAGTTAATTAGTATTACAAAGTATGTTTTCTTGCTACTTTAAAATTGACCACCGTGTTTTGATGGTGGTAGCCAGCCAATCATGGCAGAGCAGAGATTTTATCAAGATAGCACTACATACAACTTGCACATAAAAAACCCAAATGATGTTGAAACCCATTAGAACAAGCTGACTCAAAGAAGAAGCAGCAAAATGACTGTACCAACACATTTCCTCCTCTAGCTTTAAAGCATATATCAGACA
Source organism: Numida meleagris (assembly GCF_002078875.1). Classification (NCBI taxonomy): domain Eukaryota; kingdom Metazoa; phylum Chordata; class Aves; order Galliformes; family Numididae; genus Numida; species Numida meleagris. The sequence continues at coordinate 73,681 of NC_034419.1, read as the reverse complement.
GCTTTTCATAATAAGCTGCTGGGTTGAACTCAGAGTTCATATCCTCTTTGCTACAGTCCAGAGACTTTCAGATCTTGGTGTATTTTTAAGGACAATACTGCATAGATGTTTCCACGTCTTATGCTGTAGGGGATGGGCAGTCCCTCACCACATCAAGTTGAAGCCACAAGGCAGCAGCTGTTCATCACATACGTGATGTTCTGTACATCAGCTCACAGGCTCCACGCCACCAATGTGAAAAGTCCAGCAAGCCATCTCCATGAAGCGTGCATGGGTTCCCGAAGGTTCTCAGTGGTGGCAGCATTCCCCCAAATTAGAAACACACCTCCATTTAAAAGTAGGACAATATGGCACACTGCCCCAGTGCAAATACATTAGCTGCATGAAACCTTACAGATTAGGTGCAAGAATCAAGTATCCAATAACCACACCTACAGGCACCGCTTGGAATCACTGCTCACAGAGTCAGGCAGAGAAACTGAAATCAGCTTGCTCTGACCTCTTACTCATCCCACTTGCCTGGATGGCATGAAGATACACTCTGAAAGCTGGGACCTGTCCAGGCAGTCTTCTCAAAGAGCGCTGTATACAGTCAGAACACGACAAAGGTTAAGAATTTGGCCAACAAAGGCACAAGATAATCTCACTGAAAATGCCTGCAAACCCTCAGCTAGCCACATGTGAAAACGCTCTGTGGGATTCTATGGAGCCCACAACATACATAGCAGAATTATAGAACAGAATCATAGAATCCTTAGAGTTAGAAGGGACTTTTAAAGGTCATCTAGTCTAACTCCCCTTCAAGGAACAGGGACACCACAGCTACATCAGGTTGCCCAGGACCTGATCCAGCCTTGCCTTGAAAGTCTCCAGGGATGGGGCATCGACCACATCACTGGGTAACCTGTTCCAATGCCTCACCACCCTCACTGTAAAACTTTTCCCTTATATCTAACCTCGATCTACCCTCTTTAAGCTTGAAACCATTTCCCCTTGTTCTATCACCACAGACCCTGCTGAAGAGTCCGTCCCCTTCTTTCCTGGAGCTCCCTTTTAGACACTGACAGGCCGCTATCAGGTCACCTCGCAGACTTCTCTTCTCCAGGCTGCACAGCCCCAGCTCCCTCAGCCTGTCCTCATAGGAGAGGTGTTCCATTCCATGGATCATTTTTGTGGCCCATCTCTGCACATGCTCCAACAGGTCTACGTCTCTCCTGTACTGAGGACTCCACACCTGGATGCAGTATGCAAGGTGAGGCCTCACCAGTGCAGAGAAGAGGGGCAGGATCGCCTCCCTGACCTGCTGGCCATGCTTCTTTTGATGCAGCCCAGGATACGGTTGGCTTTCTGGGCTGTGAGGGCACACTGCTGGCTCATGTCCAGCTTCCCATCCACCGGTACCCCCAGGTCTTTCTCAGCAGGGCTGCACTCAATCCTTTCATCCCCCAGCTTGTAATAAGGGTTGCCTTGACCCAGGTGCAAGATCTTGCATTTTGATTTGTTGAACCTCATGAGGTTCACCTGGCCCACTGCTCAAGCCAGTCCAGGTCCCTCTGGATGGCATCCCATCCCTCTGGCGTGTCGACTGCATCCCACTGCTTGGTGTCATCAGCAAACTTGCTGAGGGTGCACTCGACCCCCCTGTCAATGTCATCAGTGAAGATATTAAAGGAGTATCGGCCCAGCACCGACCCCTGGAGGACACCACTGATCTCCATCCAGCCACTGATCACCACTCTCTGGACTCAATCTTGCAGCCAGTTCTTCGTCCATTGAACAGTCCACCCATCAAATCCATATCTTTCCAATTTGGAGAGAAGGATGTTGTGGGGTACCGTGTACTGAAGTCAAGATGGATGACATCAGTGGCTCTTCCCTTGTCTGTTGATGCAGTGACATCACAGCATGAATTTCACAACATAAAAAAGATGCACATCTATTACTTGTAACAGTTACTGCTCAATATTGTTTGCAATAGACACTGGTTTACTCAGTTCTTATTAGAGAAATCTGGATGAGAAGTGCCAAGGGAAGAAACAACCCTGCTCCAGTGCATCATGCTGTGCACTAACACCTTATTCTTATTATCGTGTCAAAGGCCTTACTGAAGTCCAGACAGATGACGTCAGTGGCTCTTTCCTTGTCCATTGATGCAGTGACACCATCATTAAAGGCCACAAGGTTGGTCAAGCAGGATTTGCCCTTTGTGAAGCCACGCTCATTGTCCCATGTCACCTCCCTATCTTCCATGTGCCTTAGCATAGCTTCCAGGAGGATCTGCTCCATGATTGTTCCTGGCACAGAGGTGAGACTGACAGGTCAGTAGTTCCCTGAGTCATCCTTTTTACCCTTCTTAAAAATGGGTGTGATGGTGCCTTTTTTCCACTCACCAGGGACTTCACCTGATTGCCTCAGCATTTCCAGTATTACTGAGAGTGGCTTGGGGACAACTACATATACTTATCATGTATAAAATAATAATAATAACAATCAAAACTAATTATAATTGCCATTATTTCTGTTTTCCTTTTCTGTCTTAATAAATAGTTTTTATCTCAGTCTGTAAGATCTACTTCATTTTTTCCCTCCCCCTTGCCTCGATTCTCTGCCCCATCCCACTGGGAGTGGGGAGTGACCACCTAACAGTGTGATGCTTAGCTATCTGTTGGCTTACATCACAACAGCAATACATGCATCAAATCTGTTATTCACTAAGTACAATTAAATTCAGTTTCTAAGCTGAAATAAATTCTCTGTGTTTGTTCAAGATATTTGTTCATGATAAGAAGCTGGGAGGAGTGGCTGACACACCAGAAGGCTGTGCTGCTGTTCAGCAAGACCTGAACAGACTGGAGAGTTGAGCAGAGAGCAACCAGGTGAGCATCAACGAGAGAAAGTGTAGAGTCTTGTACCTGGGGAGGAATAACCGCATGCATCAGTACAGGTTACGGGACGATCTACTAGAGAGGAGTTCTGCAGAGAAGGACTTGTGGTGTCCTGGTGGACAACAGGTTCACCGTGAGCCAGTAGTGTGCCCCTGTGGCCAAGAAGGCCAATGGCACCCTGGGGTGCATTAAAAAGAGCGTGGCCAGCAGGTCAATGGAGGTGATCCTTCCCCTTTACTCTGCCCTGGTCAGGCCTCACCTGGAGTACTGTGTCCAGTTCCGGGCTCCTCGGTAGAAAAAAGACAGGGATCTCCTGGAGCGAGTCCAGCAGAAAGCCACGAAGATGATAAAAGGCCTGGAGCACCTCTCTTATGAGGAAAGGCTGAGCGACATGGGGCTGTTCAGCCTTGAGAAAAGAAGACTGAGAGGGGATCTGATCAATGTCTATAAGCATAGTCTATAATATAAGACAAATAAGCATGCCTATAGGCAAGGTGCTGGAGGCAAAGGGACAAGGCCAGACTCTTCTCAGTGGTGTGTGGCGACAGGACAGAGGAAATGGCCACAAACTGAAGCATAGGAAGTTCCGTACAAATGAGCATAAGAACTGCCTCACAGTGAGGGTGGCGAAGCACTGAAACAAGCTGCCCAGAGAGGCTGTGGAGTCTTCTTCCCTGGAGACGTTCAAAACCCGCTTGGACACCTACCTGTGCAGCTTGGTCTAGGGAGCCTGCGTTGGCAGGGGGGTTGGACTCGATGATCTCTAGAGGTCCCTTCCAGCCCCTAAAATTATGTGATTCTGGTAACACGTATCTGTGCAGTCTGCCAAAAGCATCTAAGCTGTGTGTGGTCCACACATACCAGGAGGTCTGTGCTAAGCATCACTGTGTGATGACACATCATGTCATCAGCTGATTCAGTGTGTCATCTGAGATCAGGCTCCTCTTTTCCGCACATGCCACTATAGGAACAGAAATATAGACAGGAGAATCGTAGGGAATAATTTTCAACAAAAAATTGAGCTACTGCTCTCTGACTCCATTTAAGATTGCTCTTGGGAAAAGTTCCCAATAAAAACTGCTAAACACTGAAGCAAAATGTCTATCCTTCAACTTAGGTTCTCCTGCTACAGATTCTTTCACACCAAAAGCAACAGATTCCAAGGCAAAACGCAAACCACACAGAGTGTTCAGAGTGTTGTTGTGTCAACAACAGCTTCTAGCTCGTGCTCTTCTTCTGCATCATTTATCTCCTTCTAATGAAGTACATATGTGTATGTTGCACACATATTGCCATGCCTATATATGTTACATAACTATGACTGTCATGCATATATATACATACATTAGTGTAAACATACACTCCCCCTACTAGATAGATAGAAAGGATATAAAACACAACATGCCTATTTGCTATTTCACTCAGTGGAAGTTTGGATTTTAGCAGAAGAGTTTGAAGTCTTATGAAAAAATCTTTTAAAGTTTGAGGCATCTTCATCCATCTCCCTATGCTGACACAGAATAGCAGATTGGAAAAATATGTAAATCATGACTCCATCTCTTCACTTTGAATTATGATCCAAGCATCAAAACAAGCGACATACAGTAGCAACTTAAGTGGGTGAATTTACCTTAATTAGCCTGAGATGGTGCTGAACTAAAAAGGCAATTTTTATTCTGACCCCTAATGATTTGTCAAGGCTTGTCTTATTGTTCAAAAGTCTTAAAGAACAAATCTGTTTGCTGTAAGAGAACAAAAATTAAAATCTGATCTTAATTCTATGAAAAATCTTGCCAAACTAGAACACTAGGAAAACAGCTGGAGCAGCACAGCTGCTCCCAGCCACCATTAGAAAAACTGCTGCAGGTTATTGCAGTCATTCAGATCCTCTTGGAAAGCCAAATTGGTAGAATACAGGGAACCGGTATTCTGCCTTTTCTTCTCACTCAAGTCCTTCTTCAAGACAAGATGGAAAAAGTCTGATAAACTGTCTAAAGTAACATGTAAAAAATGTTAAAACACAGAAATGGAGAAGATTGTGGGCTTTTATTTGTTTGTCCCGCACGCTCTTTCCTATTTTCACAGGCCAGATCAATGGAAAAGTAAACTCAAAGAGTTCCAGGGGAAAGAGCAACATAGAGGCAAAACCTGCTAGCCTGAGGAAAATATAGTTTCAAATGGCAGCAACAACAAAAAGCCAAAACAGAACATTACAGGGCTAACAATGAACAGAGGCTTCCTGGAACAACTTCTGGGAAGAAGCGCTGCCATTATCTGCTCATGAAGTGGACAATGATGGAGAAGAGTGAAAGAACACTTGTTTTGCTCTGCTGCAGCTTCACAGTCAAATTAAGAAAATGAGAGATGGGCAGTGAGGTTCCACAAAGAGCACAGGAAACCAATGCAGTTCTGCTTGGGTAAATTCAGGCCTCCTGTCATTAATAAACCCGGAACTGCTACTAAACGTTACTCTCTGATTAGTTAAGAGTTGAACTTTAGAGCTCATTTGGATTCAAATGAAATGGAGGGGTTATGTGGTGAATGTTCCTCCCAATAGTTCTCCTTTATATATTTCTGTTCCTATAGCAGCTCATTTCCACACATAACCATTACTTTGGTTACTGAGACTTCTGGTGACATTATTCTCCAAGAGTGTTAAAAAAGCCTGCTGAACACCTTCCATACTTAATTATTCCATCCTAAATTCTGGAAAGACCCTTCGTACCTCCCAGAAGAACTAGGGCAAATACAGCCTCTTCAGGCACAGTCCACAGCAGAGACTCCTTTTGTTCACATCGGAAAGAATGGTGTGAAAAAATAAGAAGCCTTTTCCTCTGTTCCTGTTGAACCTCTGTCTCCCTGCAAAAATGCGAGGTCACAGGTTACAACAGCCTTACATGAGTGGAATCCCTTCAACTGAAAATCAGTCAGCTATGAGTAATCATCTGCAACTGTACCACTTGCAAATGATGTAGGGAAGACCTCTTTAACATCCCGCAATCAGCTGTAGTAAGACTCTTGTCCTTTCTTATCAGTTTCTGCTTGGACAGTACAGCAGCACAGAAAGCAATAGAAGCTTATCTTGAGCACTCATGATTGTTGCCCATCTAAGCAAATAATCCACCTACCTATTCCAAGAGGAAGATAACCATATGCCAGGCTGAACCTTCCCAGAGTGGGAAAACATCCTCAGAGAAACAAGGTGACAAGCAAATTGGAAAACAAAACAAAAAAAAAAAACCACAACAATTTGCAGGCCACATTTAACCTGAAGGATAACCCTGTTGAAGATAGGATACCTCTCACAATTCCTAATAATAAGGCAATTAATAGACCGAGGTGGAGAAGATGCAAACAGAAATACACATTTACATTCAGTTGAACAGAGCTCCAGCTGTGCCTTCCTAGGAAGGAATTTCACAGCAACTTGAAAAATGTACATACGTACTTGTAAGTATTAATGGATGCCAAAATTAGAGATAGTTACCAGTTTGGAATCCACAAGGTTAAAAAAAGAAAAAGCAGAACTGGCCTCTGAGTTATTCAGGAGGAATTTATTTACACAAAGACAGAAGTGCTGCAGTCAGCACGGAGACCAAAGGCGCCCAAGGTCAATACTGCAGAAGGAAGGTGGAGCTGGGTTTGGAAGTTTGGCTACAGGCTTCAGAGAGGTCTCAGCACTGACCAGTCCATATCACTGCTCACACCCATTTTTTCTTCAAAACCATTTATGACTTATCACCACTGTCAGAACTTCAGCTTTTGTACTAATTTCTTTGAAAAAAAATGAACTGCAGCTGATAATTATTCAGGCTCTAGTTTGTTCAGGAAGGACTTTCTAGTCAAAGTGCAGGAGAAGCACACTGAAATAACAGTCTGTACAAAGTCTCACGGATTACACAAGGAATTAAGCTGCCAGTCTGTTTTGGAAAAATAGATACTGAAGAAATAAGCACAAACCAACACCTTCTGGAGAAAACTTATACTTAGCAGTGTAAAAAGAGGCCTAAATGTCTATCATCTTAACCAAAAGGCCCATTAGAGGAGCTGAGAGCTAATTATTTTTTGTTCAGAAGTCCTTTCCACAGAAGCATGGCTCTTCCTGATCTTCACCAAATATGCTATGTCATTAGCTTTCAACTGGGTAGCTCTGAAATTGAGTACCATTTATCTTCAGCAGAGCTAATTACATTTAAAATATGTGTGTACTTAAACTTTAAAAACAAATAAACAACACAAAGATGAAGATTTCCTGGCAGAAGAGTGACAGAGGACCATTTTACATCTCTACCCACGAGAGCTCAGTCTCCCAAAAAACTACTCAAATGGGCAGTTCTCAGCACCGTATCAGGAGCTAAAAAACTCCCAGAAGCTGCGTCTTCTGAGAGATGGTAGCTAAACACTTGCTGCCTTTATCGTTTGAACTTATCCTAGAGCTTACCTCCAAATCAAGATACTTGCATGTGTGCAACTTTTCTCAGGAAAACTAACATTGCAACCACGTGAAACATTCATTTAAGTTATATGGCTGCAGGATTCACAGCTGAGGTGGCAAGAAAAACACCTCCCGATCATCACCTTACAGTTTCTGCTCTGCTGTACCAGTTACCTCTCCCACCAGGACACCCTGAGATGAACAAGGAAAGCACTCACAAAACTCACGGGCCTTTCACTACCTTTTGAACACGAGAAGCCACCTTTCCCTCTGTTAACAATTTGAGTAATCTTCCTTAGAAAGTTTGATGCAACAGCAAAAAGAATCAGAGGGTTAGATGGAAAGGGTCCTCCTCATCATTCCTTCTTTGCCTAGTGGAGTACTTGGCACAACGAGTTTTAATGTGCCAAAAGAATTACATTTGAGTAAAGAATCCCTCCATCAATGACTATTTTCTATTTTCCATAACATTACATTAAAAATAATGTTTACCAACTTAGCTCATTCAATATTTTTCTTATCATTCATCATTTTCAATAAGTACAAATTTAGAGAAATACGCAAGCACTTTCCAGCTGTCCACGTGACATGAACTGTTTAGCATTTGTTCATTACACTTTACCATACAACGCCTTCTTGGAATTTGCGAGGCAATAGCAGCAAATCTGTCCCACAAAGAAACAAGTGTTACTGTACGTGTAATACAATAGCAATAGCTGCACGTACAAAGCTTTCCTCATATCTGAAAAAAAAACAAACATAACAAAAAACACCCACAATCAAACCCCCAAAGTAAAACAATTATTATCTACCCTCTCTGAAAAATAACCAATTGTAGAATTAAGTAAATATTTTCAATAACATACCAGCTCTGAGAACGTGTCCTTTGATCCTATCCAACGCAGCTTTTCATACAGACAGACCCTTGTGCTCGGATACTGACCCCAGGACAACTGTAGGAGCCCATATATATATGAAACAACAAGCAAAAATCTATGACTATTATGACCTTCCCATAGGTTCTCACTGCGCAGTACTTCAGCTTAGGACATCATTTTACTTGTACCCGTTAGATTCTAGATCAAAGGCAAAATCTAAATCAAGATACAAGATTGTAATACATTTCTTTCCCTGAGCTTCACACAGCGCTCATCGTGAATGTTTGCCCTTAAGTGACGTTTTCACAGCAATAAAGCAACGCTTTGTAGCAGCTGTTATTATTTATAAATGATAAGTAAGCATTTCAGTTTCTGTAACTCTGATCTAGCACTTAGAATCTCTCACGTCTACAATAACATATTTATATCGGACAGTTTTAGCGTTCCTTCTTATCACATTTTTGTGTTTTATGCTTTTACACCACAGTTGTGACTGTAATTCCTTCTCATCACAGCCTTCTTTCAATTGCAATAGTTCTTGCCTGGAGAATTTTTCCTTTCAAAGCAAACTGCACCTCCCAAGACTCATGTATTTACAGAAAACACCAGCAGGTGGGCAGAGCAACTTTGAAGTTCACACCTATCGCTGCAAACAAGCTCAGTGCCTTGATTCACAATGATGAACTTTAACCAACTGCCTTAGAAATTACCATCTTCTAAAAGCTTCAGTCTCCATCTACCTACTGAAATGAAAATTGTTTCAGAGCACGTTTGTTTTCAAGCTCACCACCCCAGCAGGATTTTTCATGCCTCTTTTATGCCACAGGTTATTTAAGATTGTTTTTTTCTTCCTACTCATCCCAATGATGGACTAGTTTTGAGATCTGCATTCAGTTATTCTTTCCTAGCGCTTGTATGTTAGTCTGACCCTTCCATGAGAAACTGGATACAAACATCCACTGTTTTGATTAGTAGCCATGCTTTCACAGTACTTAAAAAAAAAGTTACAGAAGTATACAATACAGCACAAGCTGCTCTTCGAAAAATATTCTCTTTGCCTTAAGTAAAAGGTGAACAGATTTAAATGTGTCAAGGATAACGCTCATTTATTTTAGGGCTATGGAAAATGAATAACAATCAACATGACCCTGGCACATAACTATATTTAAAAGAACACCTCCACAATTTGTCTTATTCCAGAAGAAGAATCTTGGTACTACACAGCAGTAGAGAAGAATGAAACAGTTTCTATTTCCATTGAAGGATGTCAATAGGAGATGAAAAGGTACATGCTGCTGCTTTAAGTCATTTTGTTGGGAGAGAAATGGGAGAAATAATACAGATGTCTATTCAGAATTAAAAAAAAAAAAAAAAGCAGCGCTTTGCTCAAAACAGAAAGAAGTTTTTTTGAAGTTGAATAGTGAAATTCAAGTCTTGCAGTAAGTTGCAGCAGCACTCTTCAAAAACAGCCTAACATAACGCATTTCACTTGAAAGAAATTAGGCTGCCATGAGTGGACAATTTATTATGAAGTTGGAATTATCATGTTCAGGTTATACTTAAATTCCTTAAAATAATAAACCAAGCTATTTTCAGAGATACTAGCTTCTTTTTAATAGCTAAGAATATTTCATATCAATGTGAAATTTAAACTTAACCTATGGTATTCAAAACAAAGGCCCTCAGAGAACATTATATTTTTTTCTTATTATTTTAGCAACCGCAACTGTCTTAATATTCAGACATCGCATTCTTAAGGACCTTAAGTATGAGCATTTCAACACTAGTCACATTTTGCATTTCTATTCTCAGGAAACACAGTGATTAGCAGAGATCTGGTGTAGACTCTACTTCTGCTCTGACTGTTCTGCTAACAGGCAGCCACTATTCAGGTGATACTCACCAAAAACTTTACTACCTTGGCTTTGGTATCACAGATCACAATATGACATGAAACAAGAACAGGCACTTCCCTCCTCTATAGCAGGACAAAGATGCATCACACTTCCAAGGCAAACAGAACTCCTAACCATGCAGTGAGAGGCAGTAACAACTGCACAGAGGAGATCACACTTGCATTGACAGACAACTGGTTACAGCCACGTCAGCTATCACCAAAGCTGTCCACTGCTACCACCTCCATCCTGCTTCTTAGCCAAGGACAGTTTTACCGTTGGAGGCAGTCAAAAGTTTAATTTACAAGTCTCTCTTGATGCTCATAGCTAATCTGGCAGATCTACTGGAAGTATCCTTTGTGCTATTCACACCAAAAGGTAACATCATGTTTGGCCAAGAAATAAATAGGAGAGAAGAATACCATTGACTATTACTCTCAGTTTGATCTCACAGAAATTACCCATAACACAATCACTTTCCCTCACTTTTTATATTCCAGGACTAGCACTGTGGAAACAGCTGCTCCCACACTCTACATCCAAGCCACAGGGCAGCAGTTTGAATACTCACTCTTCTGAAGTAATTTAAATCCCCAGATCAAAGTGCATCTCTCCTCAGCACTGATTCACTTTGCCCTCTGTAAAAACACAGCACGTGGCTCAAACCAAAAAACTACATCTCAAAGAACTTACGGAGTCCTGTTTCCCATGAGCACAAAGCACAAGGAGAGAAAAACTGCTGTCAAACACTACCACATGACATGGACTGCCTGTCAGTAGTATGCAAACCATCCCATCAGCATCCATCAGAGGCTTTGGCAGGTAAACACTTCCCACAGGGGAACAGTTTTGTTGGAGGAATCAGTGTTCAAAGTGGTGAGTCACTGTTCAAGGGTTTTGTTCAACAGTTACCTTCAATACACATCATATCATCTGCTGACAAACGTTCTATAACCATGACTAAGTTTTAGAAGAGATCAGGCATTTCTTCTACCCCCTCCCTTAAATTACTACTGGATAATGTGGTCTGGTATTAACAGTGGTACAAATGAGGGTAAAGTTATCATCTCACAGTAGAGGACTCCTTGTCTACACAGTTTACACCATTGTTTGCAATATTACAAGCTGAATAGAGTATTTCTTTCATAAAGGCTTTCTCTGTCTCTGCTATACTTCAGCTCAGAATTATATGACACAGAGTATCTTAAATAGAGTTCAAAGTTAGTCCAGTTCAATAAACAAAGAGGCTGTTGGATTGTTAGTTTCATAGCCTGCATAACTTTAGAGTTAGAACCCAACAGAAGAGGAAAAGGAAGATGTCAGTTTTACCAAATCTTGCCAGGAGTAATACAGACTTTCACCTCCTTCCTTTTCGTCCTTCCCTCCCAGCATCAGCATCCTCTGTTTTTCATTGCTTCTCTTCACAAAGCACTCAACATCAGGCATCAGGGTTAGAGTTACACACAGGCCTTGTCTGTCACAAAATACTATGGCTATTCCAATACCTTCAGCAATGGACTGAGGTTCTATTAAGTAAAAACACTATTATATTTAAGAGAGAGCATAGTTTAGTAGCTTAGTGAAAAAACCTGAATTGGTAAGATTACAGATACTGCCACAGAGTAAAAGGTATCAGTTAGAAGTTTACCTTTCAATCAAGACATGTCATACATGCATAAACCATTCACAATCCACTTTTTATCTTACAGCACATGTTGAACCATACATAACAAAATAGTCATGGTAATAACGCATTTTGAAATACTGCAGTTATACTTGAACAGATTGAGAAAACATCCAAAGATTTGTACGAGAATACAAAAATTCAAGTGAAGCATCACTCATGCTGGCAATATCTCTAAAGGGTTACTCCTGTAATATCCAAGACATCTAGCATCAACACTACACTTAGATCAGTGCATCACACTGAGTTATTCAGCTAACGGATTCACCCATTAGATATAGTCAGAACTCAGATGTCTCCAAATATTTAGAAACAAAGCTCCAGTACAATGTCACCAATTCCTCACCTTCATCAAATCTCTCCACAGAGATTTTTTCTGACTTTGATAGTTGTCAATGAGAAGATTTAATGAACATCTATTTTCAGAACTAACGGCACCCTCAAGGATTTCTACCAGCTAGTAAAACTGCTTTCAGCTGTTACTCACATCTGTGCATTTTATTTCTGGGAGGTGAGGAGAGGTTGGAGTATCGAATACTGTCCAAGCCTCTCACATATTCTTAAACATAGGCTGCTAATAAAAATGCACATATATGAACTACATTTATTTCTCTTTTTTTTTATCGTTTTATCATTTTCCTAAAAAGTACGTATGTCTAAATAAACCAGAAACAATACCAAACTAGTAAATAACAGACATCCTACAACTTTAATACCAAAGAAAAAGATGGCTCTGTAGTTCAATCACCTGAAACTGAGTCACATGTTTTTCAGGTTGTAGACACTGCTCCCAAAAGGAACTTTGTGTAATTTCTGCATGTTTACCTACCAGACTATGATGGGTCCCATCCACACTAGCACCAGACTTGTGTGTTTTCAGAACTTCATCGTAATCTGCTGCATTGAAATTAGTCTTCCATACCATCACCTGCAGAAGAAAGTCACGTGGCTAAGATATCTTTATGAAAACTTTTTACTACATCTGCTTAGAGGTCAATTTCGCCTCCACATCAGAGAAAACTATTGTTACTGAATACAAATGTAGTTCTCAACCTGAAAGTGTCTTCTTTCAACATTTCCTGGGTTAGGAACATCATGAAACTAGACATACCTAAAGAACTTTGAAGCAACACACCAATTATACCATTAAAACCACAAATACATTAAAATACCACATGTAGTATTACAGCACTTAGCTACACACCAAACTAGCTGCTGGTTTATCAATACATAAATTTACAGGAAAAGGAGAGATTAGTACTTTGAGACTAACACTAAGACTTTTTGAGCTAGTTTGTCAGCTGGTAAGTCCCACTTAAAGGCATGGTCTCTCCATAATGCAGCATTTATTTCAAAAGAGATGAGTTGTAACTGAATCTCTAACACAAAAACCACTTCAACACATAAAGAGCAAGTCTACTGGGCCAAATCCTTAGTGATGACACTCTAAAGAGTCAAAAAAGTTTAAGAGCATCAGTCAACTATTTCAGAAGTCTGAAAGACATTATGAATCCCAGCAGTTCATTTTAGTTATCAGAAACATCATATTGTACACAGCTTCTTTCCTGCCTTCTGTGAAATGCAGAAGGGCTTTTTTTTTGTACTTACATAGATAACCAATATGGCCATTCCAGCGAGTAATAGGAAAACACAACGCTCTTTATTGTACAGAACGGTTTCTTCACAGCTTCATAGTTCAGTGAACTGAAGTGGCCAGCCAGATGGCCTAAATGATCTTTGAAGGTCCCTTCCAACTAACTATTCTATTCAGTAATTGAACACATCTTTTTGAATGAGCTACATGTCTAAATTTCCTCATACACGACGTTTCCTCTCTGACCTCTAGAGATGTTCTGGACTATTTTCATCAGCTGTCATGTTTCTCCTGGATCAAGAAAGCTAGTGTTCAGCAAGATCTGTTCCATAGAAAAAATCTTGTAAATATACAAAGACCAATGTTGTTTTTAATACATACACATATTGTATGTGAAAGTTCTTCCTCATGGAACACAAAAGAAAGAAGCATTGCTGGCATTTTCAGAAACAAACCTAACAAGAGGCAACTCTTTCACAAAAGCTAACGGCTGACGTTCCCAATACACGTGCTCAGAAACATACACAACCTTGAGCTGCAATGGCACTGATTGCCAAAAAATGTCAGTATGTGATCAAATGGCAAAAACATACCTTTACAAAACACCTTTCTGGGGAAGCACTGCCATACAGTGTCTCAGTTAACAGTACCCAGAGGGAGATATTTCAAAGAAAAAGAGTGAACTTTATCTGCAATGAATATTACTTTATTTAAAAAGATCCCAACAATAAGGAAAGACAGAGGACCTGATAAAATAAGAGCTTTTCACAGGAATCTGCACAGTGGAAAAGTGCAGGCTAACAAATCCTCTCAAAATAAAAATAAAAATAAATCATAAAAAAGAAAATCAACTTCTTAGGTATGCCTAAAAATCAAAGACAAAAACAGGATTGGTGAAAATTTTTGAAAATAAGTAAAAAACAATTGCTATGCAACTCCAACTTCCAGCAACACCAGGTGTTCTTATAGGAGAAAGAAACAACAGCAAACATGGTTATTTGTTTCCTGTGTTAGATAAGCATTTCAAGAGCAAACCTTAATAAAGTGATGCTGGTATAATTCTACAGGACAGAAAAAACCTAGATGTGTCTCTCTTCTTTGAAATAGTGTCTTTAAAATCTTAAAGGAAAAAAAAAAGTAGTACTAAAGAGACAGCATGGTAAATTACGCTACCTACCTTAGCATAAACTGGCATTAAAATGCAGCTGATCACAAAACTGACATGAACTACAAGCAGGACTGATTTCCTTCTCAATAGTATGCTGAAAACATACATTATGTAAAGAACCTAACAAGGCATTTCAGCACGGTTTAGACATGTCTGCTATGTTTTTACTTTCTCACGCTGACAACAGAAAAGTAAACCCAGCAAGTTTTAAACAAATGTGAATTTGGATTATAATTCAAGAACAGAAGCAAAAGGAATAGAGAAGCGCTTCATCCACAAAAACCCTTCACTAGCATTACGATATGCTCAGGCTCTCAATCCCAGAGTACGCATCAAGCTCAGAGAAAAGCCCAGCTCTAGCTCAAACAGCCATGTAATTGCAGCATTTGCAAAGCTTTGTACCAGGCTCCTACTAACAGAATGATCTTGTGTCTGATCAGACTCAAATCCACCTAAGGAGACAGCTTCTTCTCAAAAAGAACTGGAGGGACAGATTTATAGGAGGACACGAATGCTGCAGAACGAAAAATACAAGCCCTCAGGCAGTGGATCAGTGGACTCTGGAAGAGCACTGAGGGAAGTATCACCACCTGCTTGCCTCATCTTTTTGCCCATCTCTCAAAACTAGGCAGAGGCAGATCAGGAGACAGTCTCAAGCCATGATAACAGATCTTCAGGCTGTTTCAAAGCAGGCAGTTGCACACCCTCCCAGCCTATTCTCCATCAGCAGCCAGAAGCCTCAAAAATGCATATAAAAAGGCCTGTATGCAGGGTAATATTTCCTCTGTTGTCCATATTCCACTCCCAACTAACCCAACTTAAGCGCTTCCTCAGTTAGAAAATACTTCTTATTACTTTTTAATGTTGGTTCTCTCTGTGAAAGCAGTAAGATGCTTAAAACAAACAAACAAACAAACAAACAGTAACAGGACACATAACCATAACATAAAACCGTTCACCTACCTGCTCATCAGATCCTCCAGAGGCAAAGAAGTCTCCTGTTCTGGAAAATGCTACACAGGTGGCTGGACCCTGCGAATAAATTTAAAAGACAGATTTAAAACAGATATAGGAAAAAAAAATAGTAACAAGCTCCACTGACTACAAGCTATTTCTCTTTTGACATAAGCAGTCTAAAGACAAGATTACAAAAACCCTTCTCTGTCAGGTAGGCAGCCCACAGTTACTGCACTAGGTTCACTGGCACTTGGTTATCCTTTCCCCCACTTTTGCTTGCAATTTAAGATACTCACTCTTCACTATCCATAGCACTAAGAGAGAGGAACAAGCCAAGTTTTACAACTTCAGGCTTTGCCTTGTTCAATCTCAGACATCTTCTTCCCTTTAGAATTAGCATTTCCTAAAGTTCCTGTTCATTTTTTAAAAAGTGGTGAAAATGCCAAGTTTTTGTTACATGCAGCCTTCAGAGAGCCCCTGAAGGGATGGCTCGAAGGGGAAAAGGGAGTTTCAAAACATATCGATACATGTAATGCTGCATCAAATGGTGTGCTGACAGCTAGAAAAAAAAAAATACTCCCACTACTGACAGTTCTGAGCATTCAGAAATCATTCACCATGCCCCATAAAAATACAGGGCTTTTTTTTTTTTAAAAAAAAAGTTTTAAAAGGATGATCATTCCACACAATCTCTGAAGACGTGGCAATTAGAGTCTATGTTTTCCAAGCTCTTCTTCACACCATCAATACTAGAAATATGAAAGAAAAACCCACTAAACCAAGATTTTCCACATAATAATGTACAGCTCCAGAGTCCAGAACTTCAAGAGTTATCCCAAATCTTCATGAGACCGACAGCAAGAGATAACACATTTCATGGACCACTGTGCACAACAGAATCACCACGGAAAATAGCACCTTCCCTCCATGCACTACCTCAACAGCCTGTCTTTGAAAAACATATAGCTGCCATTAAGGGACAGCATAAAACACATGGCTGATGATGATAAAAACATTAACAGGTAGTGCTAGATTCAAGAGGTGGAAGACAATCAGTTCTATTACGATGCAAAAGGTTTTGTTTTCACAGCATGCAGACTGCTCACTACAGAAGATCTTACCAGTCCACCATGAAATAATTTCACAACATGCCTGAGCAGTTATCAACCAATGCAATCAATTTGCATCAATCAATATGGCCAAGGTCAGAAGAATTTCAAATCTAGGAATCTCTACAATTGGGATAACTGAATGCAGAGGATTCAGGGCAGAACACAAATATTCATTTTCTTGGAGACTTGGTCACCAAGGTCCACAATGAACAAGCCCATGGTTCTCAGCACAGGAGGAAGAAAAAGGCAATGCTGTCTCAACAGCACTGCAAAGAAGAAGAGTGGCAGATGGAGCAGCATCAGCAGAGCATATCTGTCTTTGCACATTGGCTTCAATTTAAGGAGTTAAAGGATGTTGTCCGCATGTGTTGAGATAAGATCAGGAAAGCCAGGGCACAGATGGAGCTGAACTTGGCAGCTTGAACTTGAAAGATAACAAGAAGGGTTTCTGCAGGTACGTAGGCAGGAGGAGACAGGCCAAGGAGAGTGTTCTCCCTCTCATAAAAGGTAATGGAGAGCTCGCTTCCTCAGACACGGAAAAAGCTGAGGTGCTCAGTAAGTGCTTTGCCTCAGTCTTCACTGTAGGTCAGGCTCCCCATGCCTGCCATGACCCCAAACCTTGAATGTATATATGTCCATGAGGCCGGATGATATCCACCCCAGGGTTCTAAGAGAGATGGCTGATGTGGTTGCCGAGCCGCTCTCCATCATATTTGAAAATTCATGGCTGTCGAGTGAAATCCCCGGTGACTGGAAAAAGGGAAACATTACTCCCATTTTTAAGAAAGGGAGAAAGGAAGACCCGGGGAATTACAGGCCGGTGAGCCTCAACTCTGTGCCTAGAAAGAACATGGAGCAGATCCTCCTAAAAGCTATGTTAAGGCACAAATGAGACAAGGAGGTGATCTGAGACAGCCAACATGGCTTCACCAAAGGCAGATCTTGCCTGACCAACCTGGTGGCCTTCTATGATGGAGTGACGGCATTGTTGGGAAGGGGAAGGGTGATGGATGTCATCTACCTGGACTTCTCCAAAGCCTTTGTCATGGTCCCTCACCACATCCTTCTCTTTAAATTGGAGAGGTATGGATTGGAAGGATGGACTGTTCAATGGATTAAGAACTGGTTGGCTGGTTGCAGCCAAAGGGTTGTGATCAATGGTTCCATGTCCGGGAGGAGGCCGGTCACGAGTGGTGTCCCCCAAAGGTCGGTCTTGGGACCAGCGCTCTTCAACATCTTTATCAATGACATAGACAGTGGAATAGAGTGCACCCTCAGCAAGTTTGCAGATGACACCAAGATGAGTGGTGCAGTTGATACACTGGAGGGAAGGGAAGCCATCCAGAGGGACCTGGACAGGCTGGAGAAGCGGGCCCATGTGAACCTAATGAGGTTCAACAAGGCCAAATGCAAGGTACTGCACTTGGGCTGAGGCAATCCCAGGTATTTATACAAACTGGGGGAAGAACTCCTTGAGAGCAGCCCTGCGGAGAAGGACTTGGGGGTCCTGGTGGACGAGAAGCTGGACATGAGCCAGCAGTGTGCGCTGGAACCTGGAAGGCCAACTATGTTCTGGGCTGCATTAAAAGAGGAGTGGCCAGCAGGGAGAGGGAGGTGGTGGTCCCCCTCTGCTCGGCTCTTGTGAGGCCCCATCTGGAGTACTGTGTCTAGGCCTGGAGGCCCCAGCACCAGAAAGATACAGAGCTCTTGGAATGGGTCCAGGGGAGGGCCACTAAGATGATCAGAGGGTTGGAGCACCTCTCCTATGAGGAAAGGTTGAGGGAACTGGGCTTGTTTAGCTTGGAGAAGAGAAGGGAGACCTCGTTGTGGCCTTCCAAGATTTGAAGGGAGCGCATAAACAGGAGGGGGAACAACTGTTTACATGAGTTGATAGTGATAGGACAAGGGGGAATGGTTTTAAACTACGATGGGAGATTTAGGCTGGATATTAGGAGGAAGTTTTTCACTCAGAGGGTGGTGACGCACTGGAACAGGTTCCCAAGGAGGTTGTGGATGCCCCATCCCTGGAGGCATTCAAGGCAATGCTGGATGTGTCTCTGGGCAGCCTGGTCCAGTGGCTGGCGACCCTGCCCACAGCAGGGGGGTTGAGACTCGATGATCTTTGAGGTCCTTTTCAACCCAGGCCATTCTATGGTTCTGTGATTCTATGAGTACTACAGTACAGTTTTGGAGGAGGCAGCAACGCTTTATATCCCCCCACATGTGGGCTATGCAGCCAAGCAACAAATGGGCACCTGCAGCAGCACTGGAGAGTGCAAGAAGCAGGCAGGCACTCCCTACAGCACTATAGTTTGCCATTGTTAAGCTATAAGCCATGCTCTATGCAGACTTAACAGTAGTTGTCACATTAAGTGAAGAACAGAAGACTAGCTTAAAACAGACTCTCTCTTAATAGTTTTATGGAAGAGATGCAAAAATTAATGTCTCCAGGATCACCAGCACAGGCACCTGTATTTTGAAGAAGTCTTTCATTTTGGAAAGTCATTTCTGAGAGTCTTTAAATGATACTGACTGCTGAAAGTACTACTTGAGCAAAACCATGAATTTCACACCACAGATTTATTTTAATACATTTCCAATCTTTAAGCAATCCTACAGGATGAAATACATGGGAAGGATGAGCCAGGCAGCTAAACAAAGCTGGGAAATCATTAAGTGTGTTTAAGTACAGGCACAAGGGACAAACTGTTCTAGTCAGAATAAACAGGCAAGTATCCAGACAATTTTTATTTTTTTTCTAAATGTCAACTGCTAAACCCACTACGTTTCACCGTTTGAAGCCTGAGCTTTTGCCAAAGCTGGAACGAGCAGAGGATGAAACAAGCATTTCCAGAGGATGCCTATGGCCAAGGTGGCTGAAAAAGAAAGCTGAATTTGTGGCAGACTGAAAAATGATCAGAAAAATCACCACCACTACAAGAAGAAAACTCCACCACACTTTGAGTTACCTTTTTTCAAGTAGCAGTATGCATCTAAGAAGACAGGTAATAAGCTCCTCATTACTTTACTCCAAGTTACAAGAACGGACTGTCCTAACAGGAGCTTTCTAATAGGAGCTCATGTCTTCCCAAAGGTCTCTGGATGTGAATTTCAGATCCACCTTATTTCTGTTTTTCTTTTTTTCTTCCTCTCTGTATTTAAAAAAGGTGAACTCTTCATTATAAATCTCAAAGTCTGACAAATACACAGTGATTACATTCAAGAGCAAGAGATGGACAAAAGATCAGGACTACCAGGAAAACACCAAAAGCAGGTGAGAAACTAGAAAAATGCACTTGAGCACCAAAGAATATAAAGAACCTGAGATGTGATGTCGACCATCCTATCTCTTGGCTTCATCAGCCGAGAGATAAGTGAAAAATAAGTGAAGACTGATTCAAATTACAAGCCTTTTGTTCAGAAGGCAGTGCTAAGCTAAAACACCTCAGGTTCATTACTGAACTTCCTTGTAGAAAGGAAATGCCTAGCTATGAATCACAGAATCACTACCTTTGGAAAAGACTTCTAACATCATTTAGTCCAACCATCCACCTATCACCAATATCGCCCACTAAACATTGTCCCATGTCCCCTTCCATCTTCCCTTTCCTTAAACGCCTTCAGGGACGGTGACTCCACCACCTCCCTGGGCAGCCTGCTCCAATGCCTAACCACTCATTCTGAGAAGAAATTCCTCCTTATATCCAACCACAATCTTCCCTGGCACAAGCTGAGGCCATTCCCTCTGGTTCTATCACTGTTATCTGGGAGAAGAAGTTGACCCCCTTCTTGCTACAACCTCCTTTCAGGTATTTGTAGAGAGGCAGAGAGGAACAGAAATGATCCGTGGCTTAAATACTGGAGAAACAGCTTGATTTGAAACAACTATTCAGTCTCCCCAGAAAAGGTGAAAGATGGACCTAGAGAAAAAAGTTGAATTCTGATAGAAAGACTGACAGCCAGGAAGAACCATGAGGGGCAATAAAGGTGATAACGCATATGTTTCACAATCTGGTACATATCCTGCAGAAGAAACATCAGACAGGAAAATCCAAATCTGAAAGAGGTAAGCTAGGAAAAATATATATTTTTTTATAAAAGCCAGGAAAACTACGGATACAGTGAGGAGAGGGGAGATGGTATTATATATAGTCATTATACACTGACAAACCAAAAGGTGCAGGACAGACCTGAGTACCTGAGCACAGGTGGGAGCAGTTCACCTGTGCTCCCTAACCTCACATAAGGGCTGGCAGCTACAAGGGAAGCATCTCTTCTTGGAGACTGCCTCCTTTGGAATGTTTGGCAAGCCCTGATCCTCAGAAAGGGGTAAACGATTCCTTCCTTATTACCGGATTGTGACCACTACCTTTCGTGGGTGATCTGAAACTGGTTTAAAGCAGCTATATCTGCTATGTCCTATCCTTACAATTTGTGAGCCAGGCAGGAGAATCTACCAAAGGCAATATAAATTCTGAGAAGGCTTTGTTAAAGGGTGTAGCAAGTTGGTTTGGACGGGGGAAATCTGCTCCCCTGTAAAAAGAATTACCCAGGCACATCCCAGGATTCCTAGGCTCTCCAATGGCATGGGCTGACTTCTAGAGTAAAAGGTGGGGCCCACTGAGGGATGGGGGGAACATCACCAGCTCCCCAACCCAAGTGATAGCATATTTTGAGGGCCTAGGAAAGGATATTTTGATAAACCAAGAAAGAAAACCTGTGGCATCCACCACAGCCTGGCCTCCGTTAATGGCCTTAAATCATTTAAATAGCTCAGAAAAACATCTCGAGGATGAAAATCAACTGCTACATGGTCAAATTAAACAGCTAGAACACAAGATTGCTGTATTAAAGGATAAATCTACCCAAACTAATGCAATACAACAAGTCAGGACCTTGTCTGTCATGAACAAAGGGGACCCCAAGAAATCTGAACCCTATGGCCTGACAGTATTGGAGAAAAGAATTCTAAAAAACCTGAACTGGAGGCTCTGGTGGAACCAAACTCTCTAGAATTCTGGCCAATAATCATTTGAAAAAAAAAACCAAGAAAATCCAGGAAAGACATATGGGGGTACCATTTGAAGAGTGGCTTCCCCCACAAACTATGATACATGTTACTGCATGACTCTATACAGCCACTGAATTGATGGATTTAGTCCAACGATTCCACCAAAGGCTGAGGGGAAGTGTCCTGGTCTGGTTGTTGAGACTATGGGATATGGGAGCCAAAAGTGTTGTGATAAAAGGCCCAGAAATTTCCAAACTGGCCTTTTTCACGACACAGCCAGCACTGAGGCAAAGGTTATATGCCACCCTCATATACAATGGGAAAATTATTCCTTAATTCAATTGATTATGGCCTAATAAACCAGATATACTCACCCACAAGCGGTTCATGGAATTTTATGGAAGAGCTCCAGAATTACATCTAGGAGGTAGGTATGAGGGAAGCCACCAGTGAGCTCCTGGGAGGCTCCTGGGAGTCCCAACTTGGTCAAATTCACTGTGGTCAAATTCACTCCTGGGAGCTCACTGGGAGTCCCAACTTGGTCAAATTCACTGTGGAGATGAGAGACTTAATTCTACAGCAAGCTCCCATCCATCACTATGGGACATTTGCGACGATCTTAAATCCTATGGCTTCCAAGGCCATAATTCAACAGGCCTCTCAATTACTGGCTGACCTCAGGGAAACTGAGTGCCTAAGATCAAATTGCAATATTCAGGCAATACGTAAAAAAGGAATACCTCAGGAAGCCCAAGCCCAAAGACCCCCTACCACTCCATCCCCCACAAGGATTCCACAGTCAGGGCCTGTGGGAGTTTCTCACAGGCAAATGTGGAATAACCTCATACAGGCTGGGGTACAATTTAATAAGATTGATAAACAACCCAACCATGTCCTCCTAAACCTTTGGAGGCAATTAAGTGAGAAACAACACTTTACACCTTCCCCCACTAGATGGGAAGGTATCAGGACTATAGATAGGATTCCTCCACAAGCATGGAGGCTAGAAGATGTCCTGATACCATCTAAGAAACACCAGCCACCTCAGGGGCCCGGGCAACAACAGCTGGCTTCCAGAAGAACAAGACCTAGGGATTTCTCAACTCATGGCAGGAAGGGAGGACCAAGGTCCCCCAAGGATTAGGGCCTCCAAAAGAGACCAGAGGCCCTATTTTGAGTTGACAATATACTGGTCCTGAAAAATATGTACAAAGAGTAATGGCATTAGTGGACACAGTAGCTGAGATGTTTCAGGTCCTACCACAAGGGTACGAACATTCAGCAACTTACTGCCATGATTTGGTAGCCCGTGCCTTTGCAGGGTGGGATAAACCAGATAATGTCAAATTATATCATTGTATTTATTACTTAATGCTGACTTCTGACCCTTTGGAAACGCTTGAAAAAGTAGTAGGTTCACTACTGAAATACCTACAAGAGAAAGGGTGGGCTACCAACCCACAAAAGGTTAAAGGACCCGGATTGTCTGAGAAATTTTTGTGAGTCATCTGGTCAGGGATGACAAAAGTCTTACCCAATGCCATTATTGTTAAAATTCAGGTGTTTCCCACACCAACTACAGCAAAACAGCAACAAGAATTTTTGGGCATCCTGGGCTATTGGAGGACCTTTATACCCCACCTTGGACAGATCCTGAGGCCTCTGTATTGACTAACAAAAAAAGGCCAATTGTGGGATTGGGGATGGATGGAACAAGACACTTTCCAAACAAGCACAGGTACTTAGCATATTCGATCCTACCCTACTCATTGACTTAGATGTACATGTAACCCAGGAAGGGTTTGGGCAGGGTTCGTGGCAGCATCAGGGTTCCATCTGAACCCCAAGGGGTTTCAGGTCTCAGGTTTGGCATGGCGCAGAAGAGAGGTATGGCTTGACTGAAACACAGTTATTGGCCGTATACTATGCCTTTCACGCAGTAGGGTCAATAACACAAACAGCAGAGTACAATCAGCACTACCTATTCAAGGGTGGGTAAAAGATCTATCACGTATTCCTAAGACAGGGGTGGCCCAAGCCCTAACAGTGGCCTGCTGGGTCACCTGTCTGGGACAGCTAAGTCACTTGTCCTCCTTGCCGTTATAAGAAGAGCTACAAAAGATACTAGGCTCAGTGATGTACCATAGTACCACTATTGCTCCACCAGAGAGGAGTCTCATACAAGAAGGAAAATACCCTGTCCCAGAAGATGCCTGGTACATGGACAGATCCAGCCAAGGAAATCCTACTAAATTGTGAGCAATTGCATACTATCCCTCAACGGAGACCATCTGACTCAAAGAACGGAATGGACAGAGTCGCTAGTGGGCTGAGCCAAGAATAGTGTGGATGGTTATAACACTTTGGATTGCACAGTGGGCCGCTCAGGACTGGAATATCCATGCCTGACCAATCTGGGGCAGAGACAGGTGGTTGGATATCCAGAATGTGGTTAGGCATAGAACAGTACATTCCTACCATGTATCCAGACACCAGCTCATGCAGTCACCAAGGAATGATGAAGCCAACACACTAGCTCAGATAAGATGGCTAGAAGATTTGCCAGCAGACAACACTGCCCAATGGCTACATAAGAAGTTGCAACACGCTAGCCAGAAGACAATTTGGATGGCAGTAAAAGCATGGGGGCTGCCCGTTTGAATGTCAGATATTGCCCAGGCATGTCAAGAAGCATGCTCCAGGATGCAACTGAGACCTCTGTCAGAAACAAAAGCACGTCTCCCCAGAGGACACCATCCCTTGCAGACATGCCAGGTCAACTACACAGGCCCCTTCCCTCAATCTGAAGGGACCGTGTACGCCTTGACCTGCGTCAACACAGCATGTGGATTAATGCAGGCCCATCTGGTGCCAAAAGCAAATCAAGCCTATACCATCAAGGCATTAACTAAACTGATGGCAGCATATGGGACTCCCCAGGTCACTGAAAGTGACCAGGGAACGCACTTTACAGGAACAGTGGTACAAAAGTGGGCTGAGGAAAATAATATTGAATGTCAGTTCCATCTGCCTTATAATCTGACCAGAGCGGGCCTGATAGAGTGGTATCATGGCATTCCAAAGGCCGCTTTGAAGACCGACCCCCAGACCCTGCAGGAGTGGACTAAAAGACTACATGAAACGCTGAGAGACCTGAAAGAAAGACCTGAAGATGACAGACCCAGCACCCCACATATGTTACAAACAACTTGGGCCTCCCCACTTAGGATCCAAACTAAGGGCAGTGATATATGACTCAAACCCCAAGTTGGAATGATAAATAATCTTCTGGTCCCTGCCCCTGAAAATGTAGAACACGGAACCCACAAGGTAAGCTGGCCTTGGGAAGTGCAAGTGGGGCAAAAGTGGTGTGGACTACACGTACCACAGGGGAGAATATTAGAAGGAGGAGGAATGGTAACACCACCAGTAATTGGCACATGGCCACCAGAATTATAATACAAACCCCAATTTTCATCACAAAAGGGACCCTAATTATATCTGTCTGGCAGATCAGACCACCCCTTCGGTACCTGATGTAATTATCCAACCATCAACCAAAGGATGTGGTATAAAAGGCCTGGACATGCCCCTGTCCAAGCGAAGACTGATGCAGGACAGGAACACGGCATGTAGTCTTCCATGGAGGGCAGGTCTGCCTCTCTTAGTACCCATTAAACACCTCTTCCACTCCTCTGAGATCCCCAGCCCGTCAGGATGACTGACAGAGGCAGAACCAGCAGGGGGTCGGGTGTCACTGAAGAATTACATGACACCATCTTCTTCAGTGACATTTAATGATGGACTTTTTGAACATCTTTTGTAAAACAAGCAGGAAGGGCAGAGAACTGAAAACTGCAGTCTCTTTATATCCTGGCAGGAAAAACTGTATCCGTGTTGCAACATGAAATAATAACAGTGTCGCAGAAAATTCTGTCTCTGTTGGGACTGCAATGATGTACTACACTGTAAAGGACAGCTTGACCCTGATACGCTCAGTCATTGGTTCATGCCTTTAAGGGTAGGGTGTATGGG
This sequence comes from Numida meleagris, assembly GCF_002078875.1. Taxonomy (NCBI): domain Eukaryota; kingdom Metazoa; phylum Chordata; class Aves; order Galliformes; family Numididae; genus Numida; species Numida meleagris. Next base: position 48,027 of record NC_034419.1, on the reverse strand, counting down.
AACTGTTGGGTCACAGCCTGAACCAGGGATGGAGCACCTGTTGATGGGGCATAGCTAGTTCTGGGAGCAGTTCACCTGTGCTCCCTAACCTCATGTAAGGGCTGGCAGCTGCAAGAGAAGCATCCCTACTCAGAAATCACCTCCTTTGGTGTGTTTGGCAAGCCCTGAAAGGGTAAGTGATTCCTTCTTTATTACTGGATTGTGACTGCTACCTTTCTTGGGTGATCCAAAACTGGTTTAAAGCAGCAGCTGTATTGCCTATCCTTACAATACAAAACATTAGATTCCTACAAACTGAACAGTGATGGTGAAAGCACAAAGAAGAGAATGGGAAAGGGAAAGAGAACTTAGAAAAAGCACATAGGATTGAGGTGCTAATGGTAAATGGCATGTTTTCATGCCAAATGTCCCCAGTCATAATAATTTTCAGTGGACTGAATTTTGAAGAGTCTTTCCCAACTACACTGAGTAAGACAACCAAGCCTGCACCCTCCCAGCACAGAGTAAGGTGTGCTACAGCTTAGCACAGGGGAAATCTGCTCTGCTTCCTTAACATACTGGTTGTAATTAATCTCTAATATCTTTTGGATTCCTGAAAGCTGCAGTTTAAAAAAACAACAACAAAACAAAAACAAAAAATCACCAGCAGAAAGCACATGCAAGGGAAGAACAGAGCGCTCACTTCCTTTCAATATTCAGAAATACTAATCAAAAGCCAAATGCTTATCATAACACACCCTTCTCTCCCTGGGCTGATCCACTTCTGGGCAACCCTGAAGGTCTTTGCACACTCCAGAGATGGTGAGGCCTGCGTGGATGCTTAATGCCACCTATGAAGAGCTGGAAGCAGATAGTTGAGAAGCATGTTCATTTCCTGAGCACCTGCTCAGAAGGCCTTGCTCTTGAGTCAACCAGCAAAGCAGAGAGCACTCATGCCACCCAGGCAGGTGGAATGCAGCTATTCGATTGCTCAAGTTCAGGTTGCTTGGAGAATTCTAACTTCACATTTTCTGGCTCCCTATTTATACATATAACCAAGCAGTTTCCTAAATATTCACAAGGAACCTCTACGCCACTACAGAAGTTGTCTGGAAATGCTCTACAACCTGCTACTCTCTAGCAACTACCTAGATGCTCCAAAACGTTGTGTTCCTCCATTAAGATTCAGTGCCAGAGATAGACTTACATACCAACCCAATGTTTCATCTGTATGGGCTTACGCAATAGTACTTTGCAGCTTGAAGCACCCTAGAATGAAAATATGCAGAACAGTACAGGATGCAAGATGTCACAGCTGCAAGATGTCAGCTCCAAGCTGCAAACTCCTGTCTCTAATGATCCTTCTGTTACAAGGTCAGCTCCATCACAACTTTAAAAGACAGCAATGTAAATTTGGCAGTCCTCCCTACGAAAAATACAGCTAATCAGCTGGTAACAAATTCCCAGCACTCCAACAGTTGTGTCAAAGTACATCTATAGGACATCAAGGCATTTTCCTTCAAGTGTCCACTTACACACAGTCTTCCAGAACAACACAGCAATCAGCTGCCAGAATAAGAATGGAGGACCAACACAGTCACCCACACAAAGTCACAACTCAAGAATGTCTTCAGGACAGGCTGTTAAGTTTGGTTACTAACCTACAGCCCTTCCTTGAAAAGGCAAATCTACTTAATGAACAGCAACAACAAAAATCCACACCCTCTTCATTTTTAGCCACTTAGAGATGCTGGCAGAAATCACAGTGAGACTGGAGGAAAAAAGCCCCAAGGATTGAAAAATGCACATTTATATACCAACACTGTGAACAAAGCACAGGTTATCATACATTTTAAGTGAAAAAGTAAGATACATTTGCCAAATCAGAAATTAGAAACCTCACAATACAGTAATCGGCAGAGTGAAAGCCAACTCGAGATTATGCCAGGACTGGTTCTATTGCCATTTCAGCTTAATGTAATGCCCTTAAAAGAAGATCAGAAAGCACTATCTGCCCCTTTTATACTTCTACTTGATTCCAAAATGGAAGAGGTACAACTCTACAACAGCAGCTAGCTGTGATGCTGCCAAAGCCTTTCCAATGCCAGTTAGATGACTAGGAGAGAGTGATAGCTGTTATCTCAGTGATCTGAAACAACAGGGAAAAAAAAAACAAACAAGGGGCTTTAACCCCACATCTGAGTAGACGACTTAAGAAACAATAGTATTGTAGAAACCCTGAGTTCCGTACAGCATCAGTCTAAAGGGTCTTTCTATTATCTAATTCTGAAGACCTTTGCAATAATCCTTGTTGGATTCTCATTCAACTGTCTACATTTCAGAAAGGAGGAAGGAATGTAAAGCACGTTCAGCCTCCAAACAAACAATAACTGTCTACATCGCTTCCTAGGAGAAGTATAAAAGGCATAAAGATCCACTCTCCCTCCACACTGACCCTTTTCCAGAAAGCTACTTCCTAAGTATTTGCTTGGCCAATTAACAAAAGAGACAAATACAAAAATAAGATTAGAACAATAGGTAAAAGCTTTGAAGTCCTATCCGATATTAGCACCCACTCGGTCCTACTTTCCAAATAAGAAAGTTTTATGCAGTTCAAGTTTAAGTCTTGAGATACCCGGCATTTATTATGTTCTCTTCAAATCTTTGTTCCATTCCTTTCAGCATAAAAACCGACCAAAGGAGTTTAAATCAGATCTTCTCATGAGACAGAACTTCAAGTATGAAGTTGTCGTATTTACCCACTAGTACCACAAAAAGGAGAAAAGTTTACTAATACACAGTTAAGGAGAAGTTGCAAAATGAATTCAAGCTTTTTTAGATATCAGACAAAGAAATCACTAAACATAAAACCACAAGAAGCCAGAATTATCAGTTCTGCAGTTCACACAGATGCTGCTGCTGCCCAGAAATCAACCCTCCAACAGCTTTAGGGTGTGATTTTCCCCAGCTAGTTTTGATGATTCAAAACTCAGCCTCAGCATAACAAAGAGAGAAATGGATTAGGAATTTGTTTTGTCCCTTAGGAAAATAAATCTTTAAAATACATTTGCTTTTTTGTGCCTTTGAGCTTCACTCAGAATGGACAATGAAATTAATTTATTTAAAACGAGAGCTCCAAGCATTCATATAATAATTAACTTTACGAGTAACACTTCCAGCAGCATAATACTAATAGTTCAATCAGTTAATCAGCAGAATTTATCACCTTCAAGTATTTAATTCAGGCAGTTAACAACATGGAAACATGCCCAAATGACACCTCAAAATATAATTTCCTCCACTTTACACTTACTGTCAGACAAACAGCATGTATCTTCAATCATGTCAGAAGGCCAAGTGCTGTTTGCACCGGAGATGGTCTGACCTGTGGAACAGAGACTGCACGGCAGTGTCAGAGCCTGAAGCACAGCACTGGCGGTGCTCCCTTGGGCCTCAGGCTTCACCCTCAGTATTTGAGCATTCATACTGTCTTGCTTTGTCATCATCTATTCTCTCTGCTCCTGTCTCACCTCCTTTTCTTCCCTTACGCCCTCCCTCCAAAACAGTGATGATCTCAAAGGTTTTCATTATTATCACCATTATTATTTTAATAAGCAAGGAAGTTTTCAGAAGACGTTTGGCCACAAAGAGTGACATGTAAGGCTTGAGCACAGATGTGCCCAGTATGTTTCTGGGTACTCACAGAAAAGGCTTTTCCTCACCTGGTGACCATGAAGAGTATACAGAAGTCTTCCTTCAAGCAAGTCCAGAATTTTAAGAGTTGAATCATTGGAAGAAGTAATCAGGTAATTTCCAGAGGGGTGAAAGGAAAGACTGTTTACTGCAGCACTGTGCACTAAGGATGGAAAAAATGTACACAATAGTCACCGAGCCCAGTTCACATAAGCTCAAAGCGAAAGAATAAAATAAAGTACATGCACATTCCAATATCTGCTACGAAGTTTAATAGGAAAACTGTAATGGGGGAAGCATTCCACCAAACTCTTCAAAGCATTGGAGAACAAGGGCAGCATTCAATTCTTGTAAAAACAGGCACTACTTCACTGAAACAAAAAAGGAAGCTTTGCCAATTATTCCAAGATTTAAGACTACAAAAGCTTCCAGTGTAGCCCTATAATGTAACCATATTCACAAGTGAGTTACACAGCTCTGTGACAGAGAGGGACATTGACATATTTGACCACAGGGGAGCTGCTCTTCTTGTTCCCAAGTAATTCTAGAATAGAATCTATCAGCTTATGTACTAATGAAAAGACTGAAATTACTACAAAAAACAAACTTAACATTAACGCACAGGGGCGTTTGTTTGGCTGCTTTTTTTTTAATTATCATTTTTTATTTATTCCCTTACACTAATCAATGCTAGGTTTAGCAAGAACTAGGAAAAAAAGAACCAGCAAAACTGAAAATGGTCCAATATAAACATTATTTCTTCAGCCATCCAGTTCCTTACCACAAAAAAAAATTTAAAATAACAAGGAGACAAACTATTAGGAATATGATCTTGTAGGTCTTTTCCAACCTTGGTGATTCTGCTGCTACAAGCCGACCCTTTCACTGTCAAAGCCCAAGAAAAGTAACATCCAGTTCAGCAATGGACATAGTGCTCAATCATTACATTTACAAGTTAGCTACTGAACAGTGAGTCACTCCAGCCTATCACTGAATATAACTGTTTTGAGCCTAGCCATGCGGGCACTGACTACATAGAAGCAGTAACAAGCAGGCAAAAAATCCCAGTATGCACTTACCACAGCCACAACCACAGAAGCTGTTGTCTGATTTGTCTTTAGTGCAGACAGGTACCAAGCGCTTTTTTGAAATAGCAATGAAAAACTAGGTTAAGGCTGTTTCCATAGACATGCAAGTGGGATGCCCTACACACAACTTTGTACAGGAAAAAAAGTCTTCAGGTAATAAATACTGGTCATTTTAATTAGGGGTTGATTTGCTGTACAAAAAGAGTTAGCACTAACTAGGCAAGTGAATAAAGCTTCTGTTTACTTTTCTGTACAACAAATGGGACCAGTGTATTTTTACTTTTCTAAATACACCCCATACAGGAAGTTTTGCAGTTTGCACTCCACATCCAATTTTCCTTCACAAATGTTATAGTTGGAACAAGCCCTGGCCACGGGAGCAGCGCAGCTGAATGACTTATCCCTTCTGGAAAACAATCAGACTTCAACACGTAAGAGTCTGTGGAAGGGCTACTTAGCTATTAACTCCTCAGCGCGACTGCGTATTTAAAATGGATTCCCTTGAAATAAGGCAGCATAAGCACATACAAAGGAAAGAGATGCCCCCTAGTGCGACTGAGCAGGCAGCTCCACCCGGGAAAGCCACAGAACTAAATCAGGTTTAGCCAGAAGGCCTACGTGTAACCTCTCATAGAGCAGGATTTACAAACTCAACTTGAAAATATGTTATAAATGCATTGGTTTGAAGTGCAGATTCATGAAGTGACTGAAAACAACTGTCACTGCAGTTGTACATTTCTTTGGCTTTCACGACAACTTTAAGCTCAAAATTTAATAAATTAGGAGGACTTGCACAGTAGCTGCTAAAAGTAATATTCATAACAGGAAAAGATCACTTCAATAGAAAGAGTGTCAGGCAAAAATATTATTTAGTAAGGGTGGGAAACGGGCAAAATATACTACTCCAAGACAAATGTAAACCTGGCAGTTGAACCTAAACCACATTACACTTGGACAATCTAATAGCAGTAAGGGGAAAGCGGGAAGAGATCATTTTTGAGTCAAATGATACGGTGGCTGGAAATACGCACTGCAAATCTTGTCACTGTTGAAAAGCTGATAAAGTAGGTTACAGGACAATCCAATGCTATTCAAGTATTTAAGCATGTTGCCTATGTTAGCAACAAGACTTCAGAAAGGCACTGCCAATTTATGGTAAGGGTCACAACAATACTTATTACACAGAGTCACGCTTTGGCATTCACTGCTGATGACTTAGGTGATACGATTACAATAATTTGGAACAACAATCTTCAAAAGACTCTATTCCATTAGTTTGTTAACTATCAGAACCAGAAGTGATTGTGAATCAATAGTAATTGTAGAAATAAGTAAAATAAAAATAAACTTATACAAAAGTTTGAGATGCTCAGGCAGGTTTAAAATTTAAACAGTTCAAACCCTGTTTGACCTGGCTGCCAAAAGACAATACACTTGAAAAAGTGAGCTTGAACTTAGAAGCCAAGAACAAAACATAATCCAGGCAGAGGAATACTGAATATATACTTTTTTTTTTAACCCAATAAGAAAACTATCAGTGATGATGATGTCATATTCAGTGTATAACAGATTAGGTGATCATAATGCTGTTCCTACCTTACATGCAAAGAGCAGAACAGCCCACTATACACAGAGAATTACTAAAGGCTTCCAAAATTCCACATCTTTTTTACTGCACATCATTTACTGAAGTAAATAGAAGCCAAGTGGCACTGCAAGTATCACCAAAGCACACCTGCAACATGGGACAGTTCCAGTGTTGTGGCTTTTTCCCCGCCCCCCCTATGGTGAGCAAAGAGAAACCAGAACAAAAGCATTTCTTATCAATAGGCAAGAATTAATCTCTGAGCTAGAACAAAGCAAAGCAGGAGGCTGTTGAGGAAAGGCTTCCCCTCGTAGGCCTAAGCCAGGGCCCTCCTGCAAAAACAGCACATAACAGACATTTCTGGAACATCAGAGCAACCCATACCAAAACATCAGGTTTTTCAAAGACCTTAACTTGCCTTGATAATGTTGGACGAGTCTATTCATCCTAACATCCCACACCTTCACAGCATTATCTGTGCCAGCTGCAGCAATGCACGTACCATTGGGATGAAACTCCACGTGATTTGCAAACCTATAAATTACAGTTAAATTCAACTGTATATTCAGCTCTTGCTTGAGATCAAAAACGTCTTTTCAGGAAGGGAAACTTGATACAGTGAACATTACGGAAAGGAGGAAATAAATTGAAAATTCACACTGGCAAATTTCTCTTAAGACCAAGCTCATAAACACAAGCATACTACAGGATCATATCGCAAAATAACTGTCTTCAAAGCTCTTCATTAATACTGTGTGTTAGGAGCTGTAGGTGTTAGGAGTCCCCTGAAATTTGATGGATCTGACCATAGAACATTTTCAACTGTAAACATGTGCATAATATGTGTCCTTTACTAATGTAGTAGTATTTCTAGATCACTGTATACAAGAATGGAACACAAACAAAACAAAACAAAAACAAACCTTGACATATCTGGAATAAATCAATTACTTCAGTATTTTTAAAAATAATAATAAGAACACAGTAATTTAAGGCTTGAGGTTCCAATCTGGACAAGTCATAACACGATCAGATCAATTCTGAATGTTCTTTTTGCATTTCATTCTCTGATGGCTGCTTTTGTAATAGGTGCTAATGTTTTCCTAAGAGGTGGAAATTATTTCCAGGGCAGGAATCTCTGGCTGCAGAAACAAAACAGGTGAACATCCATCACACATCCCCACTTCAACAATCACAAGGCTGGTCCTTATGCCCTGGCAGGTACTTACCCCCCATGCTCACAGAAGGAATGTATACATTCTCTGCTAGTTTTATCCCACAGTTTGATAGTTTTATCATCACTGGCTGATGCTATTAATCGTCCATCAGGAGAGAATCTAGGAGAAGAGTTACAGCAATTAAGAAACGTACCCAAATAAAAGGTGTCCAGGGTCAAATGGATTTGGCCAGCTGTCAAAGAAAGTATGTAAACACACTTCATTCTTCAGGAAGCCACGTTAACATTAGTTAAACTGAAAATCCAATTGTCAGAGGTTGAGGAAAAAAAGCAACCTGTAAGTCCTCAAACTATCCCTAATGCCATAAGTGCATTAAATCACCTCCAGGCAAGTCTTCAGCCTGACTTAAGGTCTCCTATCCTACTTGTTTCAAATGTATCTTACATTGCTTCTCTGTCCTGATTCAAAACGATTCCTATATTTGCCACAAGTACTCACAGCAATGTAATTACTTCCAAGATAACGACTCTTAGAGGAGAAGCCTCATCATTCCAGCACCTCAGATGAATGTATGTAAAATTTTTAGATGGGAGCTTAATGTAAGAGAAGAGAGATCAATATACACCTTCAGAGGCAAAAAAAACATAGGATCAGGACTCAAGTCTAACTGAAGAACATCATACATGGTGGAAAACACATCCCTCCTACTCTACTGTGGGCATCTATAGTACTGCAAGTCACTGCCACCATGAAAGTATCTAATGAAATTATAACTTTTAGATAAACTGCAGCTTTATCCTAAATACATATACACATAAAAATTCCTCAGAACTATGATGGATCACTGGAAACTGACTTTTTGAGCAATAATAAGGAAATAATGATTTTGTAACAGCAGCCTTTTCAGCATTCTGTGTACATGCTTGTTATTCACAGAAAAAGCCAAGATCATTAGCTGAACTTTCTGAATGTCTAAAATGAATAACATGACATACCAAAACACCTGTAGGTTATTATTATGTACTTGTAAGTACTCTCCTTAACAAAATGTTTGATGAGGCAATAATGACCCTTTTAGAATAGACGTATGACAAGACTGTACGTAACTAAGATGCAAAAACAATTACAATATAATCCTTCATTTACCTCTGTTGGTAAATTCAAGATGCAAAACTCACAACAGACAAAAAGTGAAAGACAGAACTAAGCAGAAAAGATTACTAAAGAAATATAAAATGAGTACACAACTGCTATCTGAGGCCTCTCTCTGCAGGTTAACAATACATTTTGGTTACTAGGCACATTTGAATCACAAGACCACAATGCTCAGTCTCTACTTTGAAGGATAAATCATGAACAGAGTGCTGTACTTACCTGGCACAGCGAACCCAATTTATGTGTTGACTGAGTGAGAACAAAAACTTCTGCCTGTGAACTGTCCACACTTTGATTGTTTTGTCATCAGAAGCTGTAACTAAGGACTGGCCATCATCCGAGAAATGAACACTTCTTACAGTTGCTGTATGAGCCTTGAACACAGTAGATTCTCCTTTGCTATATACAAGGAAAGAACACTTCAGAACTGCACAGCAGAACAGCAAAGACATTGCAATATCTGAACATATGAAGCTTCTGTATGTCCACAAGGTGCTATTAACCATTATTTCTATGGAAATTTACGTTTGACACTAGGGAAAAAACTCTGACCAAACCCAAACAAGTTCATGCTTCACAAATTTTACAGAACACAGAGCTAAATCCCGCTGTTCTACTACAATACTGGAGCCCAATCCAACCTGAAACGCATGGCCCAGAAAGGGGCAAAAACACTGTTGTTAATTTGTGCAACTATTTAAAACATCTACAGAACCATCAATATAAGAGGAGTGGCTGGGATTCTACACTGCTAACCAGCTCCTTCACTGCAATGCAGATGAAAAGAGAGGTAAGTGTTTTTACAGCTCATCCAGGTAAAGCCAAGAAGGGAACTACCCGACATTCATTACTGCAGTGGCCAAAACTCCAGCTGACAGCTTCAGACGTAGCATCGTAGGACAAACATCACAACTGAATCCAGAATGCCTGCTGTTGTACAGCACTGAGTAATAGTAATATTAATGCAGTCAGGCTAGGCAAAAGGCAAGGCACAGCTAATTCTTTCTCCAACATTTCCAAATCAATGCAGGAGGCATTTTTTTCTGGCAAATAAGCGCTAGATGGAGCTCAACATATTTAGAGATTCAACAAGTATTTTGGACCAAGAGTCTTATGTATGCACAAGATATTCTGTACAATCACGAATGCAACATTCACAGACAGAAAAGGACAACAGAGACACGTTTTACTCCCATTTTCTTTAGCAGCCTAGAGTTCTACTCTTCTAGAGTCTTGTGGAAAACCGGATTCTGTTGCCATATGCTGAGCTCCACGGCACTACTGAAACTAAAAAGCAGAAAATCACACTATATGCTTTCCAACAATACCTCCACCCTCTTCAGAAAGGTCAAAGCTTCCAAGTTTTATTTAATCCTTAATTGTCAGAAGGCAAAGGACAGTAAAGGTTTCTTCTTAGTGAAGTTTTCTTTTTGTACAAAAACACAGAACATTCCCAGATCTGATTAAATTTCATAGCAGAGACACGCAATTGTAAAATTCATCAACACAGCTTCCCCCCAAAAAAATCCCAAAGAGAAATCCACACAGCATTAACTTAGTAATATATCCTCCTCAAAAGCGACTACAAGGCTTCAGATTCTTCAGAAACAAAGTCCTGACCTGCAAACAGACTAAGGCATGGCTTCTCTCTCCCCTTTAACAACTCTACAAAACTGGCAAGCAAACAAATCACAAACCTGACTCGACCTCAACACCTCTTGTTTCAGTTGTGTCTAAAGAAAGCAAGCTGACAAAGAACCCTAAATAAACAGATATTAAAGCTGCCACACACCAAGATACTTCACAACTGATATACCAATAACTTGCCTTCCACACTAGCCCTTTTCTGACATGACAACCATAGATACAGCTTACACCACAGAAAGAGTAAATTACTAAGACAGCATCACTGAAGTTCAGTTTTCCCATTACACCCTCCCTCTTTTTATTTATGCTAGCTTCCTAGAAATCTAACAAGTTTGTGCTAATCGTCCTTCTGTCTGGGAAGCTGAAATCTCCCATCAGGTTGGACCATTGTACTGCCACAACAAACACATCTACGAAATTCCTGAAGCATAATGAAGATAATGTCCTCTGACAAGTACTGAGAGACAACTAGGAAAGGTGCCCTTCTAGGTGTGTTGTTTCAGAACACACGGAGACATGATAGCAGGTAGCTGTCTCAGCCACTGTGATCATGAAATGAAATCAAGTTCAAAACTTTTGGTGTAATGAGAAAATAGTCAGGAGACTTGTCACCCTGGATTTTAAGGAAATAAACTTGAAGCTACGAAGGGAGATAACAAGCAGGGTTCCTTGGAAACTGGCTCTCCAGAAAGCTGAGGCGTGCCTAAGATCTGGCCACTTTTTAAGTACCACTTTCTAGAAGCCCAGGAGCAGACAATCCCACTGTGTCACGAGTCAAGCAAGCAGGGCAGAAGGCTGGCATAGTTGCACAGGGAATTCCTCCCAGAACTTAGGCAGAAGAAGAAAATACATCAACTCTGGAAGCACAGTCAGGCTTCACAGGGAGCTAATAAAGCAGCAGTTCACATTTGTGGGGAGAAAACAAGAAAAGCCAAAGCTCACCTTGGCCAGGATATGTTAGAAAACAAAATAAAACAAAAAAAACCTCTTTAATGTATGTTAACAGCAAGAGGAAGAGGAAAACACGGGATTGAAACTTGATGATGGTCACCTAACAAGTAAGGACACGGAAAAGGCAGAGGCATTTAATGTGTTTTTTCTTGCCTCCATTTTTAATACTAATGATAGAGTGTGGGCTGCCTAATCGTCTCAGCTGGAGGACCATGGCTGGCAGCGCAATGACAATCCATCTATGGTCATCAAAACTGTATGGGACCAGTGGTACTAGCTGAATGTAAGCCCATCAGCTCTGATGGAATTCACTCAATCGGCTGAAGCAGTTAGTGGATGCTGTAAGCTAGAACACTTTCAACAATTTACCAAACATCTTGAAAGCATAGGGAAGACTGCTGACTGGAAACAGCCAACGTTATGCATGTCTAAAAAAGCTACAGATAGCCTGAAGGGGTCAGGCAGTAGACTCAATTACCTTTGTAGGTCCTTTCTAACTGAACTACTCTACGCTATTACTCCTCTCCAGTATTATACACAAGCAAGCAGCACAGCTCTGGAGGCAGCAGAATGACACCGTCAATCTCTTCTATTACTCCAGACTGAAGAGTTGCAAGGTTTAAAATTTTATCAAACATAATTAACCTTGTGTCTTTTAATAACATACAGGCAATGACATACATGTCATTGCGATCATTTATTCCAGGAATGTTTAACTAAGCTGAAGTTAACTATGATTTCAATTATAATGTGCACATTTTAGTTCTTTCTTACTATGAATTAAGTTTTAACTGCATGAAAGTTCTACTGTATTCATTGTATAATCACTCCATCATTATGAATTGACTGTGATAATTCTGTAGTTAAAAAATACACTGAGATTTACGCAAAAGAAGGGATTATACTTTTGTCAACTGCAAATGACACATCTGCCTCAGATGTGTAACTCATTCAGAATACAAAGTGAGTGCTAAGAATTTTTACAAGAGTTCAGGCATCAGTTTCAGGTGAGTGTCATGATCACTTCTTGGCCTTTTGGCTAAGATCAAGTGTAGCATCTGTTCTTACCAATTTAATATCCGATACCTTCTCTATGACAGGAATTTATATTAAATGGATTTTTGGCATGGGATTTGGATTCAGCACTTGCTCCCTCCACTCCATGCATCATCCTGGTATGGTAGTACCTTGATTTTTATTCTCCCAGGTCAACATCACAGGCAACCCTCACCCCAATCTACCTTGGTTCCCCAGGTGCCCCTACGTAACAGGTTTGAGGCTCTGGAACTTGAGGGAGAGGTGAGTGAGAATGCAGTGGAAGGTCCACCCACAAGGTTGTCTAGAGTGAGACAGTCAACTCCACACCTCAAGACTGCCTCTGCCAAAAAGGACAGAAGGGTGATTGTTGTAGGTGATTCCTTTCTTAGAGGATGGGAGGGCTCTATATGTTGGCCCTACCCTACCTGCAGTGAAGTGCGTTGCCTCCCTGGGGCCCAGATCAGGGTTATTTCTAGGAAACTTTCAAGTCTGGTTCACCCCTCTGATTATTATCCCTTATTGATAGTTCAGGCCAGCAGCGATGACGTTGCTGAGAAAACCCTGAGGACTATCAAAAAGGACCTCAGGGGACTGGGGCAGTTAGAGGATGGAGCGGGCGTACAGCTTGTATTTTCCTCTATCCCTTCAGTGGCAGGGAGGGATACTGAGAGGACCAGGAAAATCCATCTCATAAATACATGCCTCAGAGGCTGGTGAAATTGCAGGAATTTGGGGTTTTTTTGACCATGAGATGGTTTACTTGGCACGTGGCCTGATGGCTGCAGTTGAGTCCCATCTGTCTCAAAGAGGGGAAATGGATCCTAGCCCAGGAGCTGGCAGGGCTCACTGAGAGGGCTTTAAACTAGGTATGAAGGGGGAAGGAGTTAAAAGGAGGCTCACAGGGAGACCTTATCATTCTCTACAAGTCCCTGAATGGAGGCTGAGGTGAGGTGGGGGGTCAGCCTCTTCTCCCATGTAACTAGTGATAGGACAAGAGGGACTGGCCTCAAGTTGTGCCAGGGGAGATTCAGGTGGGACGTTAGGAAACACTTCTCTGAAAGAGTGGTCAGGTGCTGAAACGGGCTGCTCAGGGAGTGGGTGGAGTCACCAAACCTGGAGGTGCTCAAGAAACCTTTAGTTGTTGTACTGAGGGACATGATTTAGTGGGAAATATTGGTAACAAGTGGACAGTTGGACTGGATGATCTTAGAGGTCTTTTCCAACCTTGGCAATTCTATGATGACTGGTAAGTGGCTGGAAATGAGGACATAAATTTAAGTTAGCTTAGGGGACGGAGAGAATATTATTCTAGCAAACAATATTATAGATTTTAAAAAAGACACCTTCAAAACCTAACAGCTCCATGGCATAGGCTGCTTATGGTTTAATATATCATCAAATAAAGCTTTCAGTAGGTATTTTGTAACCAGCAGAGCTCAACAAACCGTAAATAACTAAAAATGCTTTTGCAGGTTCAGGGGACATTTGTTTTGTTTGTATTTTAAACCTCTTTTATTTTACCACCACAGACTTTAGGTCTCCTCCTCTCGTTCGTTCTCGAAACAATCCTTTAGTCTTTAATAACATCAGTCAATAAGCTCAGAAGCAAAGGGACCTCAAACACCTCTTTATATGTCTGTACATTCCGGAAAAAAAAAAAAGGAAAAAAAACAATTTCACAAGAAGCAAGAGGAAAAACTGGAGCTCCTTTTCTGCGTCTTAGCCACAAAAAGCTTCTCATTACTTGCAGGAAAATTAAGTTCTGAAGCAGAAGCTTTGCTCTTTCCTGTTTGTGTTCTTGTATATCACATAAAACAATGCGTAACAGTAAAACATAAGAAGTTATGAAGACTCTCAACCAATGACTGCTAAGGACTTGACAAGTGTCAATGAATTAAAGTGTGCTATTAACGCTGTTTGGGCTGAAACCAGGGCACAGGGCAGGCACAGTGCAGAGCTGACTCCAGTTAATAATTCTATGCATTTTGATACATTGGCTAAACACAGTCCTATGAACAACAAAAAACATGCAGCCTTACTTTTTATTTTGATAAAGGAATTTGAGAACAGGTTTCAAGACTGCTGAAAGAATCATCAATTTTTTTTTGTGTCTCTGTGACCCCATTTTCAGTTTACATTACCTGCAAATTTCAAATTGAATGTATAGGGTTGCCATCAGATATTCAACTCAAAAAGAAATCTGATCATGTCTCTTTACCAGACGTTTGTAAGCTCCATCTTTCCAGAGGAAGATGTCCCTGGCTTCACAATCTGCCTTACTCATGTCATGGCTTTTTGGCAGTACATACAGTTGTGAACAACTGTTTTCAAGGATGAAACACAGGAAGAGTAAAATCTCATCAAAAATCTCCGCTGAACACCTTAGGAACTCACTAAGAACTGCAACCACTTCCATCAAACCAGACTGATGCGTTAGTTCCACTAAAACAAGGTCAAGTATCTAGTGTTATGTTTTTGTTGCTCTTTTTTGTTAAAATGTTTTAATAAAAAAGAATTTAAAAATAAGTTTTTCTGCTTATAGACATTAACTATATTATATATTTTATATGCAGCTCAAGACAATTCCTCCTCACTCAATGCAGCCCAGGCAAGCCAACAGGTGGGACAGCCATGAATTAAGGAAACTAAGCCCTCTATTCAAAAATTTAAGTCTTTATGGGAAGAGGCAAGTAAGGTACTGAACGGGTAAGTGAATTCTAGTTAATCACAGGAAAGCTCACAAAAAACAGTCAATACACAATCCAAAAATCATCTTTTAGTACTATGCCATCATTTACAACCAGTGGAGGAAAGTTACTAGTTTTAGATCAAGAAATAAAGATTAGAAACCATCTAACACTGAATGGACTACAGCAGGTGTGAAAGCTAGTAACCTTCACCCTGCTCACAGAACAGTTATCTTCATCACTATACACCAGCTTGAGTTTAAGCATTTTGCTTTAGATCGGCAGAAAAGCAAAGGATCGGTTTACTACAAGAGACTGACGAGGGTGGGGGAAAAAGGGTTACATTAGTGACTTGATATATTAGCATATATTAGAAGTTAATACTGACTTTAAGCTTCGTAAGGGCTTCAATTTCATTTCCAGCTGCATTTCAAGACTGAATTAACTCTTCACTGTCTGAGCTTCTGCATAAAACTGTTCTTTCCTCAGTCGCAGACGCAGAGAACTGCTCTCAAGAAGGAGGTAAGAATCCCAAGCCAGAGTTAAACACAAAAAAAGAAACAGAGGGAATAGATACTTACACACTCGGAACCCATAAGCAGACTGTTTTGTCTCTGGAGCCTGAAGCTACAAGGTGGCCAGATGGGGAAAACTGAACACACATCACTGCATCTTTGTGGCCCACAAGGCGATAGGCTCTCATCTGAGGTCTCATACTCCAGATCATCAGGCATGAATCCATTGAGCCACTCGCTGCGTTGAAAAGAAAAAAGGCAACTTGCATTAATTCTCCAATGAAAATGGAGCTACTTTTCACTCTCCATTTGCCAGCACAGCTTCCAACAGCTTCACACATACTTTTACATGTCACTGATGTGTTGCATGCTCCGTATTTAATTGGCAATTCATACTCATGCATTAGCTTGAACTGACATTTCAACTCCCAAGATAATGCAACAGCTGCAGAGGTAAGGGCCACACAATCTGCAAAGCCTCTGCCAAATAAACACACACTAAGGAAATGCATAGAAGTTCTATGGAGGAAGCTTATCTCATTGCTTTTTTGTTGGAAAACAGAGACAGTCTGAATATCAAGTAGCACCCTACCGATGAGGCAGAAAAGCCCTGTGAGCTAGTGACGTTAAGGCAACCCATACACATTTCATCCCCTTGACACCTAGCTCTTTTTTCTTGCAGCTAAATGTTGATCAAACGCAGCTATGCACTTACGAAAAATCCAAGCTTGCAACAGAATTAGAGCAGTGCTCATTTTGCAGCAGGAGGGCTCAGTGGGACTTCATGGCAGTCATGACAAGCATGACTCCACCTACCTATACCCGCTCAGCCCACTTTCGCGTTTGCATGTCTACTTCTATACTCACCTGTTAAAAGAAACAGGGGTAAAAAAAAGCAACCACCACAAATTCCAACTTGTCTTTACTCCTGGGTTTCTGAAAAAGGGGTGAAATGCATGCTCCAAAGACAAGAAGAGGTGGTAGGGACACTGAAGGGGACAAACTCTTTACTTATACTACAAAGAATGTTCACGCCCTCTACCCATCCTCCCCAGGCCAGATGCTGCTTTTCTAAGACCTCCCTCATCAGCAAGAGCAAAAGATCACATATGTTGGAGGCAGAATTCAGATGCGTGCATACTGCACCCACAGCAAGTAAAACAGACCTCATCTTCAAGAAACGCTCCCTTCTTTGCCTTGCTTCCCTTCCATGGCACACTGCTTGCTCTAAGGAGTGCACAGCTCCAACCTGACGATAGCAAATCTCAAATGAAAACTCCCAGACATCTCCATACTGCTGAAATTTATACAAGCCATTGCCCCTCCCCATATGTAGGAAGGGAAATCTGTCCCTGACAAGAACATCAGATAACCAGTTTACAAGGATAAATTCCATTTCAGCCTTGAATAGCCCTCCTCAGGTCTCACTGCCAACTCGGCAAACTGAAAACTGAAAATCTGTTCATCCCTCCTGAAGCCCACTGTGCTGCATGAAGTCTGCAGCACAGGGCCCCTGGTTATTGGTAAAGAGCAAATATAGTAGCATCAACTTAGCAAAGATAAAAAAAACTGGACGACAAGTCTCAGAAACCATGCCAATAAAGATAGCCTCCTAAAGCACCTTAACACCTAAATAATGGAAAACTTTGTAGATTTTTCACAGGCAAGTACAGAGCGTGCAGGTCTTTGCCTGCCAAGAAACCCTAGGTGTCTCTCTCTCTCTCTTCCCAAATGCTAAGTGGGAAAAACCTACACCAAGTTCTTAAGATTCTTCTAGGAATAAGATCAGTTCGACAGTAGGTTGATGGCAGTATCATAATTACAAGAATATTTCAGTTCATTAGCATTATGGCAAGCCGACAAATAGCTTCTGATAGAAATGTCATTTCACAGTCACTTAAACAGAAAAATAACAATCTTTTTCTGCTATTGGTTCAGGATATGCTCATTTCATACAGGGTCACTTGCAAAGCAGGTGCTGGTGCAGAAGCAATGGGGCAGAAGAGTGCTGAGCTGAGTCTGGCAGGCTTCCAGGCCTTCTGCAGGGGAGGTTCAGGTTGGATATTAAGAATTTCTTCCAAAAAAGATCAGTAATGCATTGGCATAGGCTGCCCAGGAAGGTGGTGTGGTCACCGTCCCTGGAGGTGCTGCAGAACTGTGGAGATGTGGCACTAACAGACATGGTCAGTGGGCAGGTGGGGATGGGCTGATGGCTGGACTTTACGATCGTAGCGGTCTTTTCCAGCCTTAATGATTCTACGATTACACGTCCTTGATGGAGAAACAAAACAAACAAACAAACACCACAACTTTACATATTTGTCTGTTGTTTTTTTTTTTTTTTTAAATCTCATTCAGGCAATTCCTTAGGGATTTAAAGGGAGACCACTCTATAAAAGCAGACTGAGTACATGGCCAGGGGGAAAGACAGTAAAACTTTAATCATAGTTTTACTAAGACATTGTCTGGCAAAAATACTAATGTAAATACCATAGTTTTTACAGGACTGATATAAAAAAATAAAGGAAAATAATGCTCTGACATGTCATTAAGGAGTTTTAGTAGGATGCTATTTGGGACTTGTTAGCAATAACTACCATCCCTATTGGATTACGTAATCAATCTAAAAGAAAAAAAGATCTAGTCCTTTAGGTTTGGTTGGCTGATTTGGGAGTGGAAAAATGAAGGATGTGGGAAAAAAAGAACTCTGGGATCTCATAAAAGTAAAGTACATGTGATTGACCCAACGATGCCTGAAAAGGAAACAGGATTCTTAGAACTCGTTCCCTTTCTTACATGACCACGTTTATTAAAAATATCAAGAGTACTTCTTTCAAGGGCCGGTTGGAGGAGGTAAAGGCTCACATGCTTCTTCTGAAAGGCCAGTCAAAAGCAATGCTAAGTTACATTCAGAGCATCCTTGCTGAGCAGAGATTTGCACTGACTAGATACATTTTTAGAGATAGGTAAACAATCATGGCAGAGCACAATGAAATATCACTCTACAATCAAAGACACAAGGAGCAAGATGAAAAAGACAACAAAAAACAATACAAACAACATCATCAAGAAGGGTGGTCCAAGACAGGTTTGATTTTCATTTCCTTGCATCTTCCAGAGCTACAGTGCCACAGGTTGTAAGATCCAGAACAGGACTGTTACAACTTACAACACCTGCTAGACCACTGTATTTCTGTTTAGTCATGTCTGTGTCCACAGCCCATCAGACACCTTGCCTCAAAGTACCGTTTCTGCCTGATCTTCACTGTGAGCCAAAGCAACGTTCTCAGAGACTGAACAACAGCTTCATCAAGAGCCAAAACTCCTGCTGGTTCCTACTCCAAGTATACACAACGGGTCAACTAACACCAGCTGTGACACAAGCCTTGGTGTAACCACAGGAAAATGCCAAAACAGGAGAAATGGCAGATGGAAGAAGAAAAATATTTATGCAGGGCAGAAAAAAAAAAAGTATCGTTTTACTTTGTTTACTGCACTGTAAAGCAAGGTAGCTTTAGGCAACAGCAGACGTTCCTAATGCTCTAGCAGGATGCACAACCTATCACCCTGATTCAAAAACAGAACGAGCACCACTGGGCACAGTCTGTGGGTAAGAAGTTGCAAATGAACATGAGGAAGAACTTCCCTGAGAGGGTGACTCAGCGCTGGAACAGGTTGCCTAAAAAAGCTGTGGACTCTTTCCCTGGAGATGTTTAAAACCCATATGTACACAATCCTGGGTAACGTGCTCTCAGGAACGCTCCAACAGCAAGGAGATTGGACCAGACGAACTCCACAGGTCCCTTCCAACCTCAGCCACTCTGTGGTTCTGTGATTCTTCCAGTCACACATAAAACATACATCCCAAAACTCACCAATCTTTTCATCGCAAAAATAAGTTTTTAATTCTTTTAGAGTTCAGGACCTCCATAGCTCCCCTCATATAAGTTAAGAACAGAAATCATTTTTTTATCAGTAGGTCATCAAAATACAGAGAGATGACGATTTACCCAATTGTTTCTTATTGAGACTGAAGTCCACACTAGTGATGGCATCTCTGTGGCCTTTGAAATGTCTCTCTAGTGACGGATCTTCCTGGAAAACAATAATGTTCAGACAGGATAGATTAAGAATCATCTTCACGCAATAAAACCATTTTATTTCCACAGCAAGCTAACAAAACCACATATTCACTTCATGAAAGTTAGCTAGTGGTATGAACATTACTCAGTGCAAAATGTGTATTTCCCCATATATCATTAAGTTCTTGAAAGGGCAGGTTATCCACACTGATAACCTCTCCTGGTCTTATCCAACTTTGTGCAAACTACCTGTGCATTTTTGAAACATACTTCCCACCGCTATTAGTGTGGAGAACCCACAGCTGACCTTGGAACATCAGACACCTGAGCAAACCATTAGGTACAGCTTTGCTCTAACAGCTGCTCATCTCACACTAGGTGCAGACAAGAGCTCACTCTTTTCACAGAAGGGACAAATTTGCATGCAAGTCAGCACACCTGCCAGAATGGTCAGATATAAACAAAACTGCAGCAAAAAGGACTGACCACTACCATTCCCCTACAAATGGCAAACACAGCACACCCCTACACCACACTGTGCTGCAAAGGCCAAGAAACAGCATGGAATTAGGGGAAAATAAAAAATAATCAAAAAATCGCTTAAAAAAAACATCACAAAAGGGAAGTCGTTCAGACTTCAAAAGAAGTTCATCAGCCTTCAATCCCTGCTCCTACACGCACAGCTCCTGCTTCCCTAACCACGCTCATGCACAAACATCAGCCTGTTTCCCTGCCCCTCAGGTTATCACAGGTTTCTCCTACGCTGTAGCCCGCCCCTCCCAGTGCAAGGCCGCAGCCCCACAGGTTCATACCGCGAGCACCCCAGCACCACCTGTACCAGACCCCCAGGTGCCCCTACACACCGAAACCAGCCATAGGTACAATAGGATTCTAAGCCCAAGAGCAGCTCCCCTCATCCAGAGCACTAAACCCCACACAAGCTCAACTCTCTCCGTAATCCCCCAAGTCCTGTCCAATCGCGTCTGCCTGCCCCCCGCCCCTACCCAAGCGCAGACCTACCCGCGCTGTGCAGCCCGGCCTCAGCAGCACTAAGCCCCCACAGAACTAGAGCTACTCCCCGCCCACTACCACGGCGCCTCCGGCCCGGCCTCAGCGGCTCTGGGGGCCCCGAACACCCTGCCCCAGCAGCGCGAAGGCCCAAGCACTCACCACGCCGCCAGCAGCCATGCCGCCCCCCCGCAACCTGCCGATCGTTTTCGGCTCCTCCGTCGCCCCGGAACAACGGCGCTGCAAGCGGAGACTGGCGCGCAGTCGAGCGCCCCCCGGCGGCAGGGAGGCCCCACCCCGCCTCCCCTCGGTAGGGGCGGCGCTGTGCTCGCTGCTGCTCCGGGGCTGAGCTGGTCAGCGGGATAGGGGTTAGGGCTGTCCAGTGTAGTGTAAAGCGTCTGTGGGCCTCGGGTTAGTCTGGGGCCTCTTTCAAGCCCCACAGGCTTTAAACGAAGTTTTCCAACCGAAACGATTCTATGGTTCATAGTTCGCAGAGCCTCCTCTTCGGGACTCGGTTTCAGCTTCAAATAATCCTTTTCAGTGTCATAAGGCCTAATTTAGGGTCCAGGTACCCCATTTCTGGGCTCCCAAAGCTCTTTTTTTTTTTTTCCCCCATGGCCAGCATCTCCTTTTCAGATTCCAAACCGTGTTTTCAGGGTCCCAAGCCTCTATCTGAGATACCAAGTCTTCTTTTGATTACCTGAACCCTCAGGTCTTAGAGACAAAACCCTTGCTGTCAGGGCCCTGAGACTCCATTTTGGACCATAAGCTGTCATTACTTTGCTTATACTCTCAGCTCTACAGCCCAGGCTGTCATTTTCAGAGTGCAATGTCTAATTTTTAGGCCCCACAATTTCATTTTAAGCTGCAAAGCCACGTTTTTAGGGTCCAAAGCCTCACTTGAGAGAAAAGACACATCTTTTTAAGATCCGTAATCCTCAGTCTATCAGACAAGGCCTGAAAATTAGGGCCCAGAGCCTCCTTTTATGGTCCATTTTGAGTGATCAAAGCATCACTTTGGGATCCAGCAGCCCCTGAATTGGAGAGTCCAAAGCCCCAGCTTCAAAATCAAAAGCCCCATGCTGAGGTGCAAACCATCATTTCTGGAACAAAAACTCCCTTTCAGAATTCAGACTTTTTTTATTTTTTTTCCTCAGGTCCACTGAGGAAACTGTTACTCTGACTAATGCTTCCCCTTTAGGACTCAAAACAGCTGTTCTAGGAACATTTCTTAGGGTCCAAAGTCCCAATTTTGAGATCCCTTACCCAGGCTCAACAATGTTAATTTTTGTGGCCACTCTCAATTCGAGGATCCAGAGCCTCAGTTTTGGGTTCAAAGAATCCATCTCAGGGTCCAAAGCCTCATTTTGGGATCCAGAGCCTCATTTTACAGTTTCCATTTTAGGCTCCAAACCATCTCCTCCAGGATAGGCTGATTCCAGCTACCAAAGAACCACCCAGAGCTATGCAGGTTTAGTGGGACACCAACACCATATGGGCCATGTAGACCTCCCTGCTTTGTCTCATAGTACTGGCTAGGAGCTGCCAAGCATGGCCCAATAATTCTCCACTGTTACTTTCACAATCCCAAAGCGCAAACAGAACTACTGCTACATTACATGCGCAAAGGCAAGGAGCAGGTTGGAAATCATCTCTTGGCCATACTGGTTTGTGACTTTTTGGTGCCCTCCTCCCTCCATGCAGGAGTGCACTCCCACCTCATGGCAGCATGGACCAGCTCTCCAAGCAGTGTCCATCTCCTCACCCCTCCAGCTCTGTTCAGGCCAGCAGACACCAAGAGTGTTGTTTGATTTGACTACTATGGCAAGGAGATCAGGCAGCACAGTAAGTGCTGTAGGGGTGCTGCAGTGCCTGAGGGATCGGCTGCCCTGTCCCAAGCCTTCCTCTGCCCCACCACGCATAGCTGCCCCCGAGCTGCTGCTGGGGACCTATCACTGCCCTGTGGGGGCACAGCAATGCCACAGGTGCAGCTCTTAGGCACCCACTGTCACCTCCCTGGGACTGCCCAGGATGCTGCTGCCATTTGAACCTGCACACTTAACATCTGCCTTCCCCAGCAGGCTTGGCCTTGCAGTGCAGGGCCACGGTGTGCAACAGCTACAAATCAGCAGACTCCACAACATCATCCTTGTGATGGATGGGGGAGGCTGCGCTCTAGCCTGCCTGCACCTCCTCCCAGGAAGCAGCAGCTCAAGCCTGGGGACTGCACAAACCAGGTCAGCCCTCAGCTCAGCACAAGCCAGTTGTGCCGTTACTCAGCCCTTCAGCCCATCAGTGATGCACATTGCCAGCCTCGGCTCCCTTGCCCTAAGCCATACTTATCAGTTGTGCATCTCTTGCTCTGAGTTGTGCCCCACCATATGCCTCCTCCACGCAGAGATAATTTGGGAGCACACTGCCCTTGCTCACACAGCTTTCTTCTTCACGTTCTCTAATTTCACATTTCCCTTATGCTGATCCATGCCACAAATCAGCTTTCCCAAGACACCTTGGGGTGTCTTGTAGCCAACCCTGATCAGAGGGGCTGCACCTTTGGCAGTTCTATCTTCCTCCTCACTTTTCCTCCTGGGTTTTGCAGAGATCCCAGGCACTGCCCTGGCCCTGGGGAACCAGGGGCCAGAGGCCCCTCTATGCCCCATATGTCACATGGCAGCAGGACAAGAGCCCCACTGCAAACACCCGCTCCATGCCTCAGGGCATTGCAGGTCCCAGTAGTTCCTGTACAGAGGCTCAGACCACAGCTGAGTAACAGGACCACAGCAGACGAGCCCTACCCCTTTTTAAAAGCAATCTCTTTCTGTGCTCAAAATCATGTTATTGTTTTTTGGGTTTTTTTTGGTAATGTATGTAAGTGGTTTTTGTTTGTTGTTTTTCTAACGCACTCTGCCTAACCTCAGGTCTCGTTGAACCTCAAGAAGGGCACAGTGTGCGTGCAGGAAGAGCCCGCAGGCAGGGGTAGGTGCACCACCGCAGCCCCAGCCAGCACTGACAACACGGGAGCTGTTGTACTCTGTATTACACAGGCTTTAATGATCCAGCTCCTGCAGCTTTCGGGGCAGTACTTGAAGGCTATGCGCTGTCAGCTGCCATGGGACCAGCGGCTCCAGCTCTACGCTTAAGGGGGATGATGCAGATGCAGTTCTTGGCTTCTTTTACTCTCCACCATCGGCCTAACCTGCAGGTGAAAAGAGTGTCTCCCTGCACCTCTCCTGGTCCAGCCAGGTACAAGGAGGGAGGTCTAAGCCCTGGAAAATGGGCGACAAGGATGGTACCGGTGCTCCTGCCCAATGCCAGCCACCAGGAAGTCTCCCGCTGATGAGAACTTCAGACTGTTGACAAAGCCAATCTGGAGAAAATAGCAGAGGCGTCAGCACCAGTGCACTGCAACTGCCCCAGGCCTCCTCCCATCCTGTGGAGCTTGTCAAGGCCTCCTCCCCAGCTCCAGCCTCCCCCATCTGTACCAATGGGATATCACAGAGGGGTTCCAGCTTCTGAAATCCCTCACCGCACTTCCACAACTTCACACAGCCACTGTGGGAACCTGGAGCAGAGAGGACACACACCCTAGCACCAGCAAGAGCACAGGACCCCCATCCTGTACTGCCCAAAGAGAACACAGCTCTCCCAGCACCAGGCACCTGTAGCCACAAGGTCGCTGTTGAGCAAGGCGGCTACTGCAGATACCCAGTACGGCTGCTGCAGCTCCTGGGCAGAACCCTGCCTCCCATGCGACTGCCTCACCAGTGCCAGTGGCTTCTTCTTCGCCAGCCCCCACAGGGCCACAGACCTGCACGGAAGGGGCTGAAGGTGCTGGGGGCACAAAGGTTGGCAAGGCTGTGCACACTCCCATCCCTGCACTCACCCATCATCAGCACCTGATACCATGTGCTCCTCATTGATGAGCTGGATGCAGTCAATGGAGCCCCTGCAAGAGCAATTAAAAGTAATCATGAGCACACTGTGGGATCCTGTGAGGCGCAGAGCTCCAGGCACAAAGGGCTCAACAGAGACCCTAGAGTACTGACAGGCTCCTGGTGATGCTGAGCATAGAGAGGCTTTGTTGGAGCCGCCAGTGGAAGCACACCCTCCTCCTGCCCCAGACCTACTGATGCCCATAGAAAATGAGCTGTGACTCCTCGGGGATCTTCCAGAAACGCACAGTGCCATCCCGTCCCCCTGAGGTCACGCAGCACTCCCAACTCAGGCTGTCCATCCCCGTGATGACATCCTGGTGCCCAAAGCTGGTGGGAGAGATGAGGAAGAGCTGCAAGGGGCCATGACCCTCACTCTTCCTCCCTTTGTTTGGGGACATGCTGACAAATCCTTGCTCCACCAGGACCTTACAGGGTCTCCACGTAAGCATTCTCCTCCACATTCCAGACCTTGACGGAGCGGTCATGGGATGCACTGTACAGCTGGTACGTGCCCTTCTGGAAGGACAAGCCCTGTAGAGAGTTAGACCAACAGATATAACAGTGCCCTGCCCAAGTGTCCCCAGAGGCAGTCTCAGAGCTGGGCCTCCACTGCAGGGAGGCCCCACTGATCCCAGGTCACTAAGTTCACAGGCTCAGCGGGAGGAAGCAGCATGCACTCCCCACCAGTGGCGGAAGCCTTCCTCCCCATTCCAGCCAACGTCCTTACTCACCGACACAGCATCGCGATGACCAGTGAATGTATAAAGGCGCTTGCAGGTGGCTGCCTCCCAGATCAGAATCAGCTTGTTCCTGTCTCCTGTAGCCTGGCAGAAAGGAAGGGATGCCCAACATATGCCCCAGCAGACCCACAACTCCCACTCCATGTGCATTGGTGGGGGGGAAGGTGTCCAGGAACACTCCTGATGATGGCCAGAGCAGAGGCTGTTTCAACCCAGCTTCACCAGCAAGATGAAGCTGGGCATGAGAAGCTGTTCTCCAGGATCCTGGGAAAGGATGCACCTCCCCACCTGGCCTCCTCCTTCACAGGTTCATGACAACATGGGAACAGGGCCAAGTGCTACTGGTGACAGCATGTGGCACCGCAAGGCAGCACCAGCATCCAATCACCGTACCAGGTACTTGCCGTCCGACGAGATGGCAATGCAGAGAACATGGGCTGTGTGCCCCATGGGCTGCCCCTCCATGCTCTTCTTGCCCCCGGGCACCACGCAGAGTCTCTTCCCGCTCTCCACCTCCCCTACAGGACAGGCAGCACCATCACCCACAGGAGCCTCCCTTGCCCCAGGAAGCGTGAATAAGCTGCGCACAAAGCCCAGAGTGATGCAACCCACCCTGCCCAGTAGCCAATCATAGAATAGCTTGGGTTGGAAAGAGTCTTAAAGACCGTCTAGTTCCTACTCCCCTGCTGTGGGCTGAGATCAGGCTGCCCAGGGCCCCATTCAGCCTGGCCATGGGCACCTCCAAGAGAGGGGCGCCCTGTGCCAGGGCCTCACTGCCCTCTGAGAAAAGAATTTCCTCCTCACATGTAATCTATATTTCTTCTCTTTTAGTGCAAAACTACCTCCATGCCCAATCACTATCCGCCCATGTAAAAAGTTGTTCTCCCTGTTTATAGACTCCCTTTAAGCAGTGGGGGGCCACAACAGGCTCTCCCTGAAGCCTTCTCCTGGCTGAATAAGCCCAGCTCTTATGCTCTGCAGCTACTTCCGTCCTCGAGGGATGGGCAGAGCCAGCCACCTCCACCTACAGCCCTGCTCCTGCCAGGTCCCTGCCACAGCAACAGCCAACTCCTGCAGCACGCAGGAGAAGCAGAAGCACTTGCATTTGATGATGGAGCCGTCCTTAGCAGCTGAAAAAATGAACTTGTCATCTGGAGAGATAACGAGGCAGGTGACAGGCTGCTGGTGCCCCCGCAGAACTCGGATGGCAGCCGGGGCCGGAGGGCACACCTAGTGGGAGCAGGGCCGTGAGCGGGGCAGCGCTGGCTCAGCCCGGTCACGAGTGAGGAGCGGGGCCCGCGGGCCACATACTCACGTCCTGGGCCGCGGGGCGTCGCAGTCGTCCCTGCTGCTCGAGCTGGTGGAGCACAGCGGGTTAAGGGAGGGCCCCGAGGCCGCCCCGCCACCGCGCCACCGCCTCCTCACTTACCACGGCCTCCTTCAGGCGCTCGCCGACGAGGTCCCCGGGGAAGGCCGCGGCCTCTTCCTCCGCCCGCTCTTCCTCTGCGATAGGTACGGGAGTGAGGGCCGCCCCGCGCGCCTGCCCCGCCGTCGCCCGGCCCCGCCGCCGCCCTGCGCTCACCGTGCCGCCGCAGCTCCTCTAGGTAGAGCTTGGCCAGGCGCAGCTTCTTCTCCTGCGGCGTCTCCGCCACCTCCTCCTCGGCGGCTGCCTCCTCCCGCCGCCGCACCGCCGCCGCGCTGCCGGAGTCGCGTCAGCTCTGCGCCGAGCCCCGGTAGACCCGGGAAGCCCGGGAGCAGCGCTCACCTCTCTGTCTCCTCTTCACTGGACACCTCCTCGTCGCGGCTCCGGGGCGGCGCCGGCCGGGGCTTCCCGTCGGCGCCTGGGCCCTGGGGGATGCGCCGGCACCGTCAGCACCGGACTACGCTTAGAACCTGCCCCTCCGCCCCGGCCCCACGCTCACCGCCACCCGCGGCCGCCGGCGCCGCCCCGCCGCGACCCCACGCGCCGCTCTCGCCCGCCGCCCCGCCGCCGCCATGTTGCCGCCGCACGTGGCACCGGCTCCGCCCAGACTCGCCTCCGGGGCACCGCCTCCTCCGGGCGCGGGACGTCTGTGCCGCTAGCTCAGCGCCCTCTGGTGTCCGCTGGTGTCAGCCTGGCTGCTGGTCTGCTCGTTTCCTCGGCCTGCTGCAGAGCAAGGGCGCTGGGTTGGCACGGGGAGGTGCTGTCCCTGACACTGTTTTAGTGCCCCATGTCTCTTCCTTACGATTTGAAGAAGTAAATACACAATATATTTTAGTATTTTTAGAAGTATAGCTGTTGAATTGTTGTATTACATGATTAGTTCTTGCTTGCAAAACTGCAATAGCTTTTAGATATTGCGAGTAGTTACGGATGTAGCATAATAGACTAGAAAGCAGGTTGTAAGGCTATTCTGTTTTAACAAGGGACCTTCAGCAAAAGAAACAATGAAGAAATAATGTGAGTAAGCTTATCAAACATCAGAAGAAGCCAGGGCCTCCACACAAGGCCAAATTGTCTCACTCCGGGAGAAGGTTGGGACGCAACAGGCAGACATCAAGGTATTTGCCTCTGTCCTCCTCATCTTCCAACACCGCAGTATATATCATGATAAGACAGGTTGCCAAACTTATCTCTATCCAAGGATGAGCAGATGTTCAGAAATAATGGCCAAGCGCTGAGTGAGCAAATGTTACGATTTTGGTACCTATAAATAACTTCTAGTAGGCATTCTCCTACTTGAGCATGCATGAATGAAGAAAGTTCAACTAGAGGGTGAGCAAGGACGACCCCTGGATGAAGGAAAAAGCTGTTGTGATTCTAAAACGACACTAGATGGTTGAAGAGGCTATGGAATAGAAGACTGGAAACCTCGTAAATCACTACCTGAGATAGGCGTTAATAACCTTGCAGGTAATTTATGAATATGTACTATCTGTGGAAGTATAATGGACTCTGAATCATGTCATCTTTGAAGTGCGTGGAAATATCCCCAGTGCTTCCTGGCACCACTAATAAAGAGTACCTGACTGAACGGTAAAAAAAATAAACAACTTGGCTGTGAAGTTTCTCAGCTTCATTTCTTCTCTTCACTTAGGATGCACAGCAGCTGTTTATGGCATAAAGAATCAGCCTCAGGGCCCAGAGTCCAAGGTTTGAGCCCATGGACCTCGTTTTCAGGCTGTAAAAACTCTCACAATTTCAGGCTCCTAACTCAGTTTTTTATTCAGGGTCAGAGCCTCAGTTTTAGACTGAAAAAAAAATCAAACAACCATTCTTGGGGCCCAAAGCCTCATTTCAGGCTCCATGTCCTCATTTGGAGGTACCAATCTACATTTTTAGGGCACAAACTCTCTCAAAGCTCTGAATTCTTTTTGTAGCTAGAAAACATAGTAACAGTGTCGAAAGGATCTTTTTAGTAGACCAGAGCCTCATAGTTAGTCTCCAAGTCCTTGTTTTCAGGACCCAGAGCCTTCAGTGAGGATACAAGGCCACTTTTTATCACCCTCGCTTTTCAGTCTCAGTGTCACATTCTCAGGGTCCAAAGCCTGGCTCCCATACCACAAAGCTTCCTCTTGAGGGGTCCAAAAACTGATTGGCAAGACATACCCATCTTTGTGGTACTCAAAGCCTCATTTAGGGGCTAAGGCCTGAATTTTAGGGTCCAAAGCCTTGGTTTTGGGTAAAAACATCCATTTTGAGGGATCACAGAATCCTTTCGTGTTCCAGCCATCAAGCTGGAGAGTCCAAAGCCACAGATTTAAGGCCCAAAGCCTGATTTGGAGGACTGACTTGCCCTTGCTGAGGGCTCAAAGCCTCATTATTAGGGCCCAATGTTACCTTTACAGGTTACAAAGCCTTCTTTTCAGGTTCCAGAGCCTACATTTGCAATAAAGTCTTCTTTTGACTGCTTAAACCCCCAAGTTTTGGGCCGAGGTCTCCTTTTTCTGTGACCAAATCCTTATTGTCAGGGCTCTGAAACTCCATTTGGGATCCAAAGCCATCATTTTATGGCTGACACCCTCAGTTTTATGGTCCAGGCTGTCAGTTCCAAGGTGTATTGTTTTATTTTTAGGATGTCACACTGAAAATATAGTTCTGATTTTGCCACCAAAGACCACCACACTTGGACTGGAACTATTCAAAAACATTTAAATACATTGTTTATTGAACTCGCAGACATAACATGCACTGATATGTGTTGACACGGATACAATTTTTCCCATCATGACGTAAGGAGTCTGTAGTTTTCAGTTCTCTGTCCTTCCAGCTTCTTTCATGAAAGATGTTCAAAAAGTCCACTGTTAAATGCCACTGAAGAAGACGTGGCACCAGACCTGCTGTTTCTGCCTTTGTCGGTCGTCTTGGAGGGCCATGGATCTCAGGAGAGCAGAATAGGTGTTTAATCATAGAATCATAGAATCATAGAATCATAGAATAAGTTATGTTGGAAAAGAACTACAAGATCATCCAGTCCAACCATCCACCTACCACCAATAACCCCACTAAACCATGTCTCTCAACGCTATATCTAAATGTTTCTTGAACACCTCCAGGGACGGTGACTCAACCACCTCCCTGGGCAGCCCATTCCAGCGCCTGACCACTCGTTCAGAAAAGCAGTATTTCCTAATGTCCAGCCTAAATCTCCCCTGGCGCAACTTGAGGCCATTCCCCCTCGTCCTGTCACTAGTTACAAGAGAGAAGAGGCCGACCCCCAGCTCACTACAACCTCCCTTCAGGTAGTTAGAGAGAGCGATAAGGTCACCTCTGAGCCTTCTCTTCTCCACAATGAACAATCCCAGCTCCCTCAGCCGCTCCTCACAAGGCCTGTGCTCCAGACCCCTCACCAGCTTCGTCACCCTCCTCTGAACACGCTCCAGGGCCTCAATGGCTTTCTTGCAGTGAGGGGCCCAAAACTGGACACAGTACTCGAGGTGCGGCCTCACCAAGGCTGAGTACAGAGGGACAATGACTTCCCTACTCCTACTGACAACACTATTTCTGATTCAAGCCAGGATGCCATTGGCCTTCTTGGCCAGCTGGGCACACTGCTGGCTCATGCTCAGCCGAGCATCAACCAATACCCCCAGGTCCGTTTCCTCCACACAACCTTCCAGCCACTCTGCCCCAAGCCTGTAGCGCTGCCTGGGGTTGTTGTGGACAAAGTGCAGGACCCGGCACTTGGTCTCGTTGAACCTCATCCCATTGGGTTCAGCCCAGAGATCCAGCCTGTCCAGATCTCTGTGTAGGGCCTCTCTACCTCCAGGCAGATCGACACTTCCTGCCAGCTTGGTGTCGCCTGCAAGCTTACTGAGGGTGCTCTCAATGCCCTCATCCAGGTCATCAATAAAGATATTGAAGAGGACAGGCCCCAGCACCGACCCCTGGGGAACACAACTTGTGACCGATCACCAGCTGGATTTAACTCCATTCACCACCACTCTCTGGGCCCGGCCCTCCAGCCAGCTCCTTACCCAGCAGAGTGTACCTGTCCAAGCCATGGGCTGCCAGTTTCTCCAGGAGAATACTGTGGGAGACAGTGTCAAAGCCTTTTCTGAAGTCTAGGTAGACCACATCAACAGCCTTTCCCTCATCCACCAGGCGGGTCACTCGATCATAGAAGGAGATGAGGTTGGTCAGGCAGGACCTGCCTTTCACAGACCCATGCTGGCTGGGCCTGATCCCCCAGTTGTCCTGCAAACGCCGCATGATCTCCCTGAGGACAATCTGCTCCATCACCTTCCCTGGCACCAAGGTCAGGCTGACAGGCCTGTAGTTCCCTGGATCCTCCTTACGACCCTTCTTGTAGATGGGAGTCACATTGGCAAGTCTCCAGTCTTCTGGGACCTCTCCAGTTGACCAGGAACGCTGACAGATGATGGAAAGCAGCTTGGCTATGTCCTCTGCCAGCTCCCTCAGTACTCTCGGGTGGATCTTGTCCGGCCCCATGGACTTGTGGCAGTCCAGGTGGAGTAGTAGCTCTCTGACCATTTCCTCCTGAATCCTGGGGGGTTTATTTCACTCCCCATCCGAGACTTCCAAGTCAGAGAGTAGAGTGCTCTGAGGACAACCGGTTTGGCTTTTAAAGACAGACATAAAAAAGGCATTGAGAACCTCAGCTTTTTCATTGTCCTCAGTGGCCACATTCCCAGCCACGTCCAGTAAAGAATGGAGATTCTACTTCCTCCTCTTCTTGCTGTTAATATATTTGAGGTAGAGTTTCTTGTTTCCTTTAATTCCAGCAGCCAAGCTGAGTTCGAGCTGGGCCTTTGCCTTTCTAATTTTCTCCCTGCACATCCTAACAACCTCTTTGTACTCTTCCCGAGTTGCCTGTCCCTTCTTCCACAGGAGGTAGATTCTCTTTTTCTCCTGGAGCCTCAGGAAGAGCTACTTGTTCATCCATGCCGATCTCCTTCCCCGCTGGCTCATCTTGCAGCTCAGGGGGACAGCCTGTTCCTGCAGCTTCAGGACTTCCTTCTTGAGGAGCAACCAGCCTTCCTGGACGCCTTTACTCTCCAGGGCCGAATCCCAAGGGACTCTCCCTACCAGTCTCCCGAACAATTCAAAGTCTGCCCTCTGAAAGTCCAAGGTAGCAGTTTTGCTGTCCCCTCTCTTGGTTCCACCAAGAATTGTACTCAGCCCTAGTGAGGCCCCACCTCGAGTACTGTGTCCAGTTTTGGGCCCCTCACTGCAAGAAAGCCATTGAGGCCCTGGAGCGTGTTCAGAGGAGGGCGATGAAACTGGTGAGGGGTCTGGAGCACAGGCCTTATGAGGAGCGGCTGAGGGAGCTGGGATTGTTCATTCTGGAGAAGAGGAGGCTCAGGGGAGACCTCATCGCCCTCTCTAACTACCTGAAGGGAGGTTGTAGTGAGCTGGGGGTCAGCCTCTTCTCTGTTGTAACTAGTGACAGGATGAGGGGGAATGGCCTCAAGTTGCGCCAGGGGAGATTTAGGCTGGACATTAGGAAACACTACTTTTCTGAAAGAGTGGTCAGGCGCTGAAATGGGCTGCCCAGGGAGGTGGTTGAGTCACCGTCCCTGGAGGTGTTCAAGAAACGTTTAGATATAGTGTTGGGAGACATGGTTTAGTGGGGTTATTGGTGGTAGGTGGATGGTTGGACTAGGTGATCTTGTAGGTCTTTTCCAACCTAGCTAATTCTATGATTCTATGATTCTATGAATTGAGAACTCTACCATTTCATCGTCTCTCTGTCCAAGGCAGCCTCCAACTTCCACATCTCCCACGAGACCCTGCCTGTTTATAAACAGCAAGTCTAGCAGGGGAATTCCTCTGGTAGGTTCCCTCACCAGCTGCAGAAAGAAGTTATCTTCCATACACTCTAGAAACCTCCTAGATTGCTTCTTCTGCGCCGAGTTGTATTCCCAGCATATATCAAGGAAGTTGAAGTCCCCCATGAGGACAAGGGCTGGCAATCGTGCAACTTCAGCCAGCTGTTCATAGAACGCTTCATCTGTCTCTTCATCCTGGTTAGGCGGTCTATAACAGACCCCCACCAGGATGTCTGCCTTGTCAGCCTTTCCCTTGATTCTAACCCACAGAGCTTCAACGTTCTCTTCCCCAGTTGCAAGCTCAATAACATCATAACAGTCTCTAACATAGAGAGCCACGCCACCACCCCTCCTTCCTTGCCTATCCTTTCTGAAGAGCTTGTAGCTATCCATCGCAGCACTCCAGTCATGGGAGCGATCCCACCATGTTTCCATAATGGCAACTAAGTCATAGTTTGCCTGCTGCACAAAGGCTTCCAGCTCCTCCTGTTTGTTGATCATGCTGTGGGCATTGGCATAGACGCACTTCAGCTGAGCCT
The DNA here is from genome assembly GCF_002078875.1 of Numida meleagris. Taxonomy (NCBI): domain Eukaryota; kingdom Metazoa; phylum Chordata; class Aves; order Galliformes; family Numididae; genus Numida; species Numida meleagris. The sequence continues at coordinate 14,935 of NC_034419.1, read as the reverse complement.
GTTGCCTCACCCCTAATCCCGATGCCCGCCTAGGCTCACCTCCTGCAGGGCTGGTTTTATCCCCTTCCCCCTTCCTCTCTAGTTTAAAGCCCTCTCTTGGCACTCGAATTAGTGCCCTCTAATTGGCACTAACAGAGGCAGACCTGCCCTCCATGGCAGACTACACGCAGTATTCCTGTCCTGCATCAAAGTTTCCTCTTGGACAAGGACATGCCTGGGCTTTTTACACCACACTCTTTGGCTGATATTGACGATTGGATGATTACATCAGGTACCAAAGGGGGGTCAGAGAGATATAATTAGGGTCCCCTTTGTGATGAAAATTGGGGTGTGTATTATAATTTCTGGTGGCTATGTGCCAATTACTTGTGGTGTTACTATTCCTCCCCCTTCTAATAGTCTCCCCCATGGTGCGAGTAGTCCGCACCTCTTTGGCCCCACTTGCACTTTCCAAGGCCAGCTTAACTTGAAAAGGGGAAACATAACTCCCATTTGCAAGAGGGGGAAAAAGAAGATCCAGGGTACTACAGGACAGTCAGTCTCGCTTATGTGGTTGGAAAGACCACGGAGCAGATCCTCCCAAAGGCCCTTCTGAGGCACAACGAAAATGAAGATGAGTTGATTGGTGGTAACCAACATGGCTTCACCAAGGGCAAGTCATGCCTGACAGACATGATGGCCTTTTGTGATGGAGTTACAGCATCAGTGGATAAAGGAAGAGCAACTGACGTCATCTGCCTGGACTTGTGCAAAGCGTTTGACACTATCCTGCATGACATCCTGGTCACCAAACTGGAGAAAAATTGATTTGATGGATGGACCACTTGCTGGATATAGCATTGGCTGGATGGTCGCACTCCTAGAGTTGTGGTCAAAGGCTTGATGTCCAAGTGGAGACTGGTGATGAGTGGCATTCCTCAGGGATTGGTGTGTGGACTGATGCAATTTAACGTCTTTGTAGGTGACATGGAGAATGGGATCAAGTGCACCCTCAGCAGTTTGCAGACCACACCAAGCTGAGTAGTGCAGTTGACACTCTAGAGGGAAGGGATACCTTCCAGAGGGAGATGGACAGGCTTGAGAGGTGAGCCCACGCCAACCTTATGAAGTTCAACAAGGCCAAGCGCAAGGTACTGCATCTGGATCTGGGCAATCTCAAGCACAGATACAGGTTTGAGCAAAAATGGCTTGAGAGCAGCCCTGAGTAGAAGGATTTGGGAGAGTAGGTTGATGAAAGACAGCATGAGCCGGCAATGTGCGCTTGCAGCCCAGAAGTCCAACTGTATCCTGGGTTGCATCAAGAGAAATGTGACCCTCCAAAGCAACCGCATTCTTCTCAAGCCAGAGGAAGTCATCTGAGCTCCCCTAGGCAGCTCTCACTGACAGCATGATTTCCTCAAACACGCAGCTGTATGTTTTTCTACTACATCACTTCCCTTGGGATTTTATCTTTTATGCCTGACAGACTAAGGCATTGAGGACCACAAGAGAGAGGATATCTGTTTTCACCAAGGACTCGCCTCTGCACGTGCAGAGACAGCTCTGAGAGAAGACTTGATTGTTTCCACTCTTCTCTCTTTTTGTCTTCTTGTAAAGAAAGAAAAGAAATAAATTCTTTTTGTCAACAGCAAAACTGCAGAAACATAGGTACCATAAAAACAGAGAGCAGGAAAAAGACAAAGGAAATTGGACTAGGAAGCCTCTCAGTGAATGACATTTCCAGTGGAACATACAGAAAACCATCATGTGGTTAATGGAAAGAGATGAGGTTACATATTCTGGCAAATCCCTGCCTTTGGACTCTGTACCCCTCAACTCTTTTACCCTCTACAGAGAAGGAAAAAGAAAAGCAAACACTAAGCAATCTCAAGCAAACCCTAAGCAATCTCAGTCTGGGGGGACTCGATTAAGGGAAGTACCTCACCAGGGCAGGTACCACAGCAACTTCTTACCACTTAGCTTTAAGATCTGTAACCACTTCCTTCACACTAGGTTAGGCCCAGGGTGTGCTGGTGGAGCTGGTGGCATGAAGTCCGCTGTCTCCCCTCTGATGCATCCTCTGAGCCTTCTTCCCCTTGCACTCACCACTCACACTTTTATCGGCAGGCAACTGCTCTGCTGTTCGTTTCTCTTCTTCCAAGCCCTTGCGTTTTCTTTCAGCCAGGGTCTTGGAGACAGAGTGGTTGTCAACTGCAGGGGAAGGTTTTCCCCTTAAGCTGGGACCTGATGTTGTTGGAAGCCCACCAGCCTGGAGATGAGCTTGAGCTTCTGCTCATTGACAAGCTCTCTCAGAATTGATGTCCTGCACTGCTTTCATGAAGATCTTTCCATTTGGCTCAGCACCTCTCTTTGTTACAATCAAGAAAGGAGAAGCAACAAGATTTAAAGAGAGTCCAACACTATTTCCAGTCTACAAAATGTGCCACAACACTAGGAAATCTGATCTTGAGTGTTCACAATAATGGATCTTAGGATCTTGGGTGAACTTTGGGTTCGCATTTCAAATCAGGACAGGAAAGGTAACTTTAAATCCCAGGCATTAAGACCTCAAACAGCACGCAACGAGAACAGTCCCAGGAAAGAACAGACAGAAAGCCTAACTAGAAAGACAGTGCATCAAACTCGTATGTCTGCTGTGTATCTGTACCTCTCTTTGGTGCCATGTCACACTCTGTGCTCGTCCCCTGCCTTTCCCCAAGGCTGCGCTTCAGTGGAAGGCCGCTTGCATCAGCTTCAGACAGAAAGGAAAAAAGAAATACTTGAAGAGCATCTCTTTGGAGGAAGATTTTAGCACAGCCAACCACAAACTGCTTGTCTTCAAGAGTAGTTTCTTAAATTTGCCTTTCTGCTGTTAAAATGCTGTGCTATTTCTGCAGTCAGCACAGATCTGCAATGTACTTTCCTCTCTCCTCCATCACACACACCCCTTCATACAGCCCTATTTAGAGGCTGGTATCCACACCACAGCTCACAAGAGGTTACTACCTGCGAAGGTTTTCCGTTTCCCCCCTTGCCCAGCACAACCCCATGGACACACAGGCTCCATCCCTAAAACAACAGATCATGTGTTGATTTCAGAGACACCAGTAGCAATATCGTCCAGTTAGCCCATGTCCCCTCAAAAAACAAAAAGACACTGCTTTTACAACCAAAACGGGAACTGATGTTTAAACTGCAATAATGTGCTAACAAAAAGCATTAATAGTCTCATTCCTGCTCAGATGGCAGCAAATGAACCCCAATCTGCCTGACAGCTCTACATTCTGCAGAGCAAAGGTGCAGCAGCAAACAAAACGCTATCAGCTGCAAAACTTGAGAAATGTATTTTTTGGCTCTCCAACGAATTCACTCAGCTCTAAGTGCTACTATTTATACACATATATCACACTGCTGCCATCAGCTGTCCCTGCCAGCCTCTCTAATTCTTCCATAATAGCTTCTGGTACAGCACCGCCATCGGTAGCTCTTTCCTCTCATTCCCTCATGTTTGCTCAGTTATTTCTCTAGTTGCATAGTGACCTTCGTTTTGCCATTAGCCACCACAACCACCACCAACCAAAACAAAACCAAAACCAACAGAACTATCACAGAAAACAAAAAACCTTTGTTCATCATTACTGTAAAACATACAGTGGCCACTGCATAGAATAGAGATGACTGATAGGCCTCTGACATGTTCTTGGAATTCCCATCAAGAATATCTGATGGCTGAGTTTAAGAGAAGAGGTTGCATCAATATATTCATAGAATCATAGAATCATAGAATGGCCTGGGTTGAAAAGGACCTCAAAGATCATCGAGTCTCAACCCCCCTGCTGTGGGCAGGGTTGCCAAACACTAGACCAGGTTGGCCAGAGCCACGTCCAGTCTGGCCTTGAACGCCTCCAGGGATGGGGCATCCACAACCTCCTTGGGCAACCTGTTCCAGTGCGTCACCACCCCCTGTGTGAAAAACTTCCTCCTAATATCTAACCTAAATCTCCCCTGTCTCATCTTAAAACCATTCCCCCTTGTTCTATCACTATCCACCCTCATAAACAATCATTCCCCCTCCTGTTTATACGCTCCCTTCAGGTCTTGGAAGGCCACAATCCCCAGAGCCTTCTCTTCTCCAAACTAAACAAGCCCAGTTCCCTCAACCTTTCCTCATAGGAGAGGTGCTCCAGCCCTCTGATCATCTTGGTCGCCCTCCTCTGAACTCTTTCCAAGAACTACACGTCCTTCTTGTGCTGGGGGCCCCAGGCCTGGACACAGTACTGCAGATGGGGCCTCACAAGAGCCGAGCAGAGGGGGACAACCACCTCCCTCTCCCTGCTGACCACTCCTCTTTTAATGCAGCCCAGAACACAGTTGGCCTTCCGGGCTGCCAGCGCACACTGCTGGTTCACGTCCATCTTCTCGTCCACCAGGACCCCCAAGTCCTTCTTCGCAGGGCTGCTCTCAAGTACTTGTTCCCCGAGGTTGTATAAATACCTGGGATTGCCCTGGCCCAAGTGCAGCACCCTGCATTTGGCCTTGTTGAACCTCATTAGGTTCACATGGGCCCACTTTTCCAGCCTGTCCAGGTCCCTCTGGATGGCTTCCCTTCCTTCCAGTGTATCGACTGCACCGCTCAGCTTGGTGTCATCTGCAAACTTGCTGAGTGTGCACTCGATTCCATCGTCTATGTCATTGATAAAGACATTGAAGAGCGCTGGTCCCAGTACTGAGCCTTGGGGGACACCACTCGTGACCGGCCTCCACCCTGACATAGAACCATTGATCACAACCCTTTGGCTGCGAACCGCCAACCAGTTCTTAATCCACCGAACAGTCCATCCTTCAAATCCATACCTCTCCAATTTAGAGAGAAGGATGTGATGAAGGACCATGACAAAGGCTTTAGAGAAGTCCAGGTAGATGAAATCCATCGCCCTCCTCCCATCCACTGATGCCGTCACTTCATCGTAGAAGGCCACCAGATTGGTCCGGCAAGATCTACCCTTGGTGAAGCCATGCTGGCTGTCTCAGATCACCTCCTTGTCACGTATGCGCCTTAACATGTCTTCTAGGAGGATCTGCTCCATGATCTTCCCAGGCACAGAGGTGAGGCTCACCGGCCTGTAGTTCTCCGGGTCATGTTATTCTAATAGAGTGAGGCAAGCTTTTTTTAATATTATTTTTTATCATTTAAAATAGGCAGCTGGGACCCTTAAAGGAAAATCTTAGGCCTCAAGTTCTGACGGGTATAAAATAAAGCCACAGCCCCTGCCACAAAGGTCAGCTTTTCAGCATGCATTACCTGAAGAGCACTTGGCATCTCATACAAACTGAGCAGAGCAGGGAAGACTGTTGCATTTTTTCTTCTCCTGAACCAGAAATTAATTTCCCTACCTTAAAAAGAAAAGGGAAAAAAACCTGACATAAAGTGGACACAATTGTTACTATGTCAACAAAATAACAAAGGTCTGAAGGTGTCAAAAAAAAGACTAGGAAGTGACAGACCTTCAACTCCAATTTCTCTACATGAGTACCATGCCCTAAAATGACAGTTTACTTGTCACAAGAGACATGTTCCTCCACGTGGCCAGAAGAACAAGGTCTTCAGCCAATTCCTTACCCCTTCAAAACAGTGATGAGCAACCACAACCCAGCTGCAGACCATCAGCTCCAGATCTGGCCAAACACTGTGATGTTCTGTCAAACCATCTGTGTAGTTGACCTCAAACACTCAGAGACATGCACGTAATTTTGGTATCAAGATACAAAGTTCTGGGGCTGGGAAGAAAAGAGGGTGTTGGTAATGGCTAAGATCAGGGAGTAATCTCTCCGTCCCTCATTCATGACATCCAGAAGAGGCTAATGGGCCTGCTAAAGCCAGAGAACTACTATCCGCTCCTACTCTGCCAAATTGGCTCATGGACAGCTGCAACAAGGAAATCACTACACATTAAAAGAGACTTCATGTCCATAGGAAGAAAGTTGAAGGGATCAGGGGTACAGGTAGTGTTCTCCTCTATCCTCCCAGTTGGAGACTGAGTCCTGGGCAGAAGGAGGAAAATGGAGCAGTGAATTATTGGCTGCGTGGAAGGGTCTGTGCTTAGGGCTTTGGGTGCCATGATCTTGGACACACCTTGGAGAGACTGGGAATGCTGACATCAGCTGGAATGCAACTGACCAGGTGGTGCAGGAATGTTCTGGGAAGCAAGCAGCCCAGGCTGATCAGCAGAGCTTTAAAGTAGATTCAGTGGGGGAAGAGGATGTACTTCTGAGTAACAAAGAGTCACTCAGGAGGGGAAAACCTCAGATTTGTTCCAAAGGAATTCTGGAGGGCGAGGGATTTGCCTTCTCTGTTAAGAAGTTGATTGTGTAGGACTAAGAACAGCTAAGATCAGGTTGAGAACTTGTGGGCAAAATTAGAGATCAAAGAAATGAAGGGCTTCTGGAGGTCAGGGTCTACTACAGGCCACCTGATCAAGGGAGCCTGTTCATGGGGCCTGCTTACTGCAGCTACCAGAAACATGGCACTCACTGATTCTCATCCTAATGGGAGATTCCAGTGATTCTGGGAAATCAACAAGGATGCTGCAAGCAATCCCGGAAACTCCTGGAGTGCATTGAGAATAACTTTGTGGTCCAAGCATTAGACACAACAACGAGAAGTGAAGCATTACTAGACATGCTGCTCACCAGTGGTTAAGACTGGAGGCACTCTTGGCTGTAGCAACTATGCCCTCCTTGAGTTCATGATCTCAAGGAACAGGGGCCTGGCAAAAATCATAGTCAGGACCCTGAACTTCAGAAGAGTCAGCTGTAGGCTGGTCAAGGAGTTATTGGATGAGATCCCCTGGAAAACTGTTTTTAAGGGCAATGGGATGGAACAGAGCTGGTAACCTGTTCAGAACAGCTTCCTCAGAGCTCAAGAGCTCCCCATTCCCCACCACGGGAAATCAAGCAGAGGAGGCGGGAAACCAGCATAGCTGAACCTCCTGGATAAAGAGTGCAATAAGAAGGAAATGCAGAAACAGTGAAAACAGACACACATGGCCTGTCTGATCTTACGGCCTTTACAATGGAGTGACAGCATCAGTGGGGAAAAGAAGAATAACAGGTGTCATCTACCCAGACTTCTGCAAGGCCTTTGATATGGTCTCACATCACAGGTAGAAGCAGGAGAGTTCTCAAGACACAAAGCTTGGGGCTGTAGGAATTAAGGTTGCCTCTAAGCTGGTGCTTTAAAACAACATGAGTTAATGGACATGAGACATGAAAGACGAGGTTGAAAGCAAAACATCAGCACTTCCTGTAGAGCAGCTGTAGGCACACTGGGGAAGATTGACACACCACCTGAGTGGTAACAGTCAGGTCAGGAAGGAAAAACATACCACGTGAACACAGGGACAAGCTACTCTCTTCTTCTGCGCCTTTGTTCACAGTGAGGGGTTACCTCATGAGTGCCACTCAAGGTACTGCTGTCTCCAGCTGTTGGTCACTTCCCACCTGTTGGACACTGTGCCCACAGGTCATTCTGCTTTGGGCAAAGCCTGCTGGTTTAACTCCAAACCAGTCACAGACAACAAACTAATCCAGCTGGTTTGCCTGAAAGAGCTCAAAGTCTACGCACGGGATCCCTTCTGCTGGTAGTTCTCTCAGAACAACATCCAACAGCTGGAAGGCTGAAAAAGCCTCCAATCCCCATGGATGTGGCTGTCTGCAAGGACAACATCTTCTTGCTCTTCAGTAGGGTGGTGCTCACCCAGCAAAGCACTCACCCAGCAGATGTATACTCAGAACTGTCACAAGTTAATGCAGCCCTTGGCATTGCATTTCAAATCAAAGTTAAAATATCTAAACCATTCCTTCCATGTTAGTACTTGGATCCCGAGTTAGGACTGTGTCGCAACGTGCACGCCGAAGTCACCCGTGTACCAATATGGTTATAGCATAGTGCTTCATTTATTGCAATTCGACTACAACACTTATAGAGCATCAGGTAGGCGTCGCGCGCTACAACACTGCTAATTGGACAGCAGATATCATCACATAGGCATTCTTGCAGTTAGATAGTGGTTAGCAGTCCCGTAAAGCACAACTTGGAGGTGTAGATGTTTGACCTTGCAACACAGCAGCTGTTCCTCATCTCAGGTCTCCAAGGACACTCCAGGGATTACTCGAGCATATTCTAATAAATATGCCCACTGTCCGTCAAATACTTCCCACAGGACTGGATCCCAAGAGGTTAGCACAACACAAATAGCACAACATGCAACAGGAAGACATGTCTCAAAGCCAAGAACAGTCAACTCTCTGACGTTGGGCACAACTCACCAACCAAGAGCCAGGCCTCGCAAACTTTGCTGATCTGAGCATGTGGGAGCTGGCTGGACATCAGACTGGAAGTGTCCATTTCAATTGCAACAGGTGGGAATGAATTCGTTCACAAGCTGCATACTGAGTTTGTAGTTTATTAAAAAAGAGAACAAGGATCCCAAGTCAGAAAGATAACAGCAGGAGTTAATATCAACTGAAGAGGTTCCTATTCCTACTCCTCATCATCTTACCCCAACTTTTCTTCCCTCATCCCTTATCCAAACTCCTGGATAATGCCAACAAACTTAATCTCCGGTCTCAAATCCATAGGACTCCTTTCGCAGTGCTCCACAAAGAAGGATGTCAGACTTGTTCCATACACTCAAAATGACTGAGCAGAGGTATCACAATCACTAAAAACACATGGAAGCATCCAAACCCTGAGGACTCCCCTGCACTACCAGGTTCTTCTTAGCACACAAGTCTTCTGTTGTTCTGTCTCGCTCCAATATATAGGAGGGAGAGGAGGTTCATTTCATATATGCATACCTGACGGTGAGATTAAAACACAACAGGTCAAATGTTTGCCTGACCAGTTTATTACAAATCCCAGTTGTTTAGGGAGATGGGGAAAGGAAGATGGGCGATAGAAAAGGCAAGGAAATAAAAGCAAGGATTTCTTGTAGAAAGCAAGAGAGAGATTGTCACCACCATGGGTCCAGCATTGTTCGTAGTGCCTCCATTGATCTCAGGAACTCATCCAGTCACCACAGAAGATGGGACAAAGCCAGGATGCTTTGCAGCAAGCATGCCTCAGGGAGTTCTATTCTAAGTTTTTTTTTCTCTTAGGGAATTCCTCCATCAAAGGTTTCCTCTCCAGGAGGTTGTTCTTCTCCAAAGGACTTAGTTTAGTGGGACCTTTTATCCCCCATTTCACAGTTTTTTTCTTATTATTCTTTTTCTCTCTGATAGTACGACGCATTTGGCCCAACAGATAAGCCAGTAGGGAGTGGTGCCTTCGTTGCCATGCACAAGCATTATCATCCTTGGCAGCGGTCAGCGCCTTCAAGCTGCACGCCCAGAGAAGAATGCTTGTCCCAATTCTGCTTATCTTTACAATCAAAAGGAGAAGTACTGTGGCATGGTGACACCCACCACTTGCCCCCTGGATAATTTGCAGTTGTCAGTTAGAATCTTATCACTAAAAAGGCCTCACGAAATGAGCTTTGAGCCAAAAAACCCAAGATGTTTTTTTCCACATACTCCTATAAAAGAACGGCCAAGCAGCAGAAAACATCCACTGAGGACTCAGAAAACAGAGCCTGATCCACAAAGCATGCCTGAACTTCACAAGTACCCATGAGCCTCCTACTTGGCTTATGACAATTTTCAGATATTTTATGAGCTAGCTAAGAGGAAATGCCTTTTTGTTTTGGTTAGACAACAGGCATGGGATTTTTCAAAAGCTTTCCCTGCTGGCCTCGCTCTGTTCCTGCTTAAGTACTCAGAGCCTTACAGTCCACTTTCATGGTCAGTGATTAGAGGCCAGTCTCAAAAGCTTCTAATAAATCCTGCCTCAAGACCGAAATCTCTGCAGCCATACTTTTCATGCAAGTGATGTGTGGAATCAATCTCTATTACCCATGTAAAGTTATAAAGCAGGTATGTTCATTACGGTGCTGGGTGAGAGGGGAATAACACCTCCTAACTCGCACACCGAAACACCTGTTGGTTGCTTATTTATCACACAAAATCATACATATACATGAAATTATACAACGGTGGGTTGAGCTTGCTTAAACAGTTCTGAGAACTCATCATAGTATTCCAATTAGTTCGGCTCTGTCTTGCATGACAGGAAGGCAAATCCTAGAAACATTACTGTACAAGAACTACATTCCACAACTCCAGGAAACAAATTTACAGCACACTTTTTCTGAACTACTACTTCCTTGTGGTTTCCCAGCTCTGTCTCAGGCCTCCTGATTGTCCATGTGGTGCTTTGATGGTTGGATGCTGCTGAAGTGCTGGTTCTGAAAGCAGTGCATACTCCTGTGCTTCTCTTGGCAGCATGATTGCTCTGATTTTGCAAACTAGCTAAGTCATTAACACTGATCCTGCTTTTCTGATTGCTGTTTAATGCTTATCTTCAAGGAAACTATGGCAAAGCTGGAGAGGTTGTGACCAAAGTAAGTAAAAAAGGAGAGAAGGGAGAAGGGAGAGAAGAAAAACAGCCTTTGCTGGATGCTGGTTCGGATAGTGAGCTGGATGTGGAGGTCCTGGCCCCAGATTCAGCCCCACTGAACAAGTCGATGACAAGGAGCCAGAGACCAGAGCCCACAGAATACGACAGGTGAGTCGTCTTCATCCTTCTCTCCCTTCTGCCCCAATGCTGAGCTTCCCAACTTGGTTGTTCAGGATGCTATTAGTAGTCTGCTCAGAAATGAGGGTGCTG